>NC_138340.1:76834409-77371909 GCF_046562875.1 Panthera onca | reverse complement strand
GTGCTATTGACAACAGCCAAAGTATGGAAAGAGCCCAAATGTCCAATAACAGATAAATTAATAAAGAAGATGTGGTATACACACACACACACACACACACACACACACACACAATGAAGTATTACTCACCAATAAAAAAAACTGAAATCTTGCCATATGCAACAACGTGGATGGAACTAGAGTTTATTATGCTAGGCAAAATTAGTCCGAGAAAAACAAATATCATATGACTTCACTCACATGTAGAATTTAAGATACAAAACAAATGAACATAAGTGAAGGGAAGCAAAAATAATATAAAAAGAGGGAGGAAGATAAAACTTAAGAGACTCTTAAATACAGAGAACAGAGGGTTGCTGGAGGAGTTTTTTTTTGGGGGGTGGGGAGGGCCAAATGGGCAAGGGGCATTAAGGAAGACACTTGCTGGGATGAGCATGGGTGTTACGCATAGGGGATGAATCCCTGGATTCTACTCCTGAAATCATTATTGTACTATATGCTAACTAACCTCGATGTAAATTTTAAAAAGTAAATTAAAAAAAAAAAGAGTCGGGTGCTCAACTGAGCCGCTGAGACACCCCATCAAATTGCACAATTTAAACATGTGCCATGTTACTGTATAGCAGTTAGACGTCAATAAAGCTGTGGGGTTTTTTTCATGAAGAAAGAGGACAATAGAAATGCATCAAACAGAACTACAGAGCCTATTCAACAACATAATCATTGTCCCTCTTCATATTACTTACGAAATATGTTAAGAAGGATCTGTACAACTTTGATTTTCTCTTTCAGCCACTTAAATGCCTCCTATGTGCTAGTACTATCCATTTATAGACAACAGACAACAATCCCACATTCAAAAACAATTACATTGACAAACTAGAAAACACAACTATAATCTAGGCAGTCCCTGAACCAAAAGGTTTAACAATAAGCTTATACATTAAAAGATTTTATTCTCAGATACCTAAAAACAATTAAATAATTCCTAGTTATAGATACTAGAGAGACTGTTTCTCTCAGATCCTAGCACTCAAAAAGATTAAATGTGTAGTAAATACTAACTGCACTATTTTAACAGGCGTTTTGATACACAAATTTAGGAAATGCCAAGTTGAACACAAAATAAAATAGGTTTCTTTACTATAGTACTCCTCAAAACCACAAATAGGCAGTAGAAAAATCCGAAAGAGGCATATAACACGTAATACTTCCCAAATCTCTTTATCCCGTTTTTGTTCCCTCAAATTGCATAATATATAGTAAGAACCAGCACTCATGGAACACACTTAAGAAAATACAGTAATTACACCATACTGTTTAGATGCAGTACTTAAAAGAAACAAAATCCATGTAAATCCACTGATAGAGGTCCTTTTTTACCCCTCTAAATATCCGGTCAATAAAGAATCTTACTTTTATAGTATAAAGCACTAAGATGTAGTAATATACAAGATGAGGAAGCTCCAGAGCCATGTATCTTGCTCTTGTATGAACAGTATCTAGAGTAGGTAAACATCTGTGATCACAGAATCAATCTCTCTCTCCTCTCCAATCTATGAGATATAGTAACTTTTTGCCATTATTAATTTTTATTCTCTATCTGAATTCTACTAACACAAGAAATACATGGCTATAGGAAAATCATACACCCACAGGATAAAGAGTCCTTACTGTGAAAAAACAACATGGAGGTTATTAATGGTAATTACTAAGGTTTACAAAATTAAAGTTAACTCTAATAATATTTATTCTGTAATCCATACAGATGCAACACACTGAAGAAAAAAGATTACAATCATAATACAACTAGTTATCAGAATAACAACAATTAACATCCATCTCCCTCTCTCTCTTCCCCTCCCCCTCTTACGCTCTCTTTCTCTCTCAAAAATAAAAACATTAAAAAACCAGCAAGCAAACAAACATCCATATAGCACTTACTATGTGTTATGGGTTGAAATGTGTCCCCCCCCCCCCACCTCCAAATTCATATGTTGAAGCCTTAACTCCCAGCACCTCAGAATGTGGCCTTACGGAGAAATAGAGTAGTTTCATATGTAATTATTTAAAATGGGGCCCCTAATCCAATATGACTGGTGTCTTATAAAAAGGGGAAATTTGGACACAGTCACCCACCCACACAGAGAGAACGCCATGTGAGGATAGAGAGATTGGGGAGATGCTTCTACAAGCCAAGGAACCACAAAGATTACCAGCAAAACACCATAAGTAAAGGAGACGTAAAGAACAGATTCTTCCCTCACAGCCCAAGAAGAAACCAACCTCACTGGCATCTTGGACTTCCAGGCCCCATTACTGTGATAATAAATTTCTATTGTTTAAACCACCCCGTTTGTAGTGCTTTGTTACAGCAAATCAGTACACTATGTGTCCAGTGTTACTAAAAACCTGTACATTAATCATTTTTAATGGATATTAATGTTTATTTATTTTTGACAGAGAGAGAGACAGACAAAGCATGAGACGGGGAGGGACAGAGAGAAAGAGAGGGAGACACAGAATCAGAAGCAGGCTCCAGGCTCTGAGCTGTCAGCACAGAGCCCGACACAGGGCTCGAACTCACGAGCTGTGAGATCATGACCTGAGGCGAAGTCAAGACGCTTAACTGACTGAGCCACCCAGGTGCCCCAGAAACCTGTGCATTAATCATTTAATACAACAAATCTTTAGTCATCCATTCTACTTTACAGACAACAAAACTGATACACAGAGCAGTTAATTATCTTATCCAATTTCACAATTAAGTTGTAAAGACAGGATTTGGGAAATGACACAAACAAGGTTAACAGAACAGTCCTATAAGTGTGGCTGAATATTTCAACTGTCTGGAGGTTCAACATCAAAGTTTGATTCTCTGGCCTTCTAAAGCTTTGTTCTTCTCATGCACTCTCTAAAATCTCATTATTCTTTTCTGCTTGAACTAGCTAAAGTAGATTTAGTTGGCCTCAACTAGGAACCCTGACTGACAGATAAGGAAAGCTCCAGTTAGGAACTGGAGAGCCGGGGAAAGCTGAAGGACTTAGAGAATCTGACAGTGTTCAGAACCCAGAAAAATATCCCAACCATCTCTAACTATTACTTGGTAAATGGGTGTTGAGTTTTGTACTGAGGTAGTGAAGGGCCTACCTGACAAACCTGGTCATAAAAGGTAATTCCTCTCATCTCAAAGTAACTTCATCCATTCTGACCATCAACACCTTAAAACCTCTCTTCAAAAGCAAGACTATATGTACATAGATCACACTGGAGTCCAACTGCAGGGCTGAGGGTAGAGAGCTCAGAGAATAGTGGAGGGGTCCAAGTTAACAGGGAATTCGAGATCGGAGACTATAAATCAAAGTTGACAATGGCCCAAGCTTGATAATTCCTGCCCCTTCTTAGTTTTCATTGCTCCTAATTCACTGCATGTTAACTCTGTGTGAAAACACAGCACGCACAAATTATTTCACAACTTGATAGTTAAATATACTTTGAAACAACACATATATGGATTGATGTGTGTCCCATAAAACAATATAGTAAAGCCTTAACCCCTAGTGCCTGTAAATGTTACCTTATTTGGAAAAAGGTTCTTTGCAGACGTAACCAAGTTAAAAACAAGTTGTATTAAGTTAAGGTGGGCCTTAATCCAATGACTGGGGTCCTTATGAAATGAAGGAAACTGGGACACACAGAAAGGAGAATGTCATATAGAGACACAGAGACCCACAGGGAAGAGGCCATATAAAGAAAGAGGCAAAGATGCATCCATAAACCAAGGAACACCAAAGATTTCCAGCAACCACCAAAAGCTGGAAGAGGCAAGGAAAGATTCTTTCCCCTGGAGCCTTCACAGACAGCACTGGCCTGCCAATACCTTGATTTCAGACTTCTGGCCTCAGAACTGTGAGAGAATAAATCTCCGTTGTTTTAAACCACTCAGTTTGTGGTAATTTGTTACAGTAGCCCTAGGAAACTGATACGTCCTCTCTCTGATACATTTTTCCCTATCTTCAATCAACCCCTGATTTAGGCCTGAAGCTATAGACCAAATGAGTTAATTGGGAATTAAAGTCAATCAAGGTTGCACATGCACAGCAGCTGCAGGATGAGCCATTTAGTCCATACAACATGTGCTGGCCCATTACCAGCAAGTTCTGTATTCTCTTTGCTTAAGAGCTCTTGAGCTACTGAATACAATCTTCACCAGGAAGGAATTATACTTGTAAAGAGGAGTCAGGAAAGCGGAACCAAAAACTATTTGAGCTTAAAGCAGAGGAATCAGATATTTTGCTAATAAAATTAAAATCATGATGTTGATTCCACATTAGCATTTCTTGCCTACCTGCTCTGTATTACAAAAAAAAATATGCAAGAATTATGCATAACAAACCAATTGTACAATGAAAGATACTAAGTACTAGAATACTCCTAAAGGTACTATTCAAAATTTTACCCTAAAATATATTGACTATATATATAGAAACATAAATTAAAATTACACAATACAGAATCTTTATGGAACAATCATATTTTAGTTAAACTTTCAGTTCCTCAAAGTGTTAAACAAAGTTACCACACACCCCATCAATTCCACCCTTAATACCAAAGAGGAATGAAAACATAGTCCACATAAAAACTTATGCATGAGGATTCATAGCTGCATTCTCAGAGCCCAAAAGTAGAAACAACCTACATGTCAATTGACTGATGAGGGGATAAACACAGTACATCTATAGACGGAATATTATTTGGCAATAAAAAGGAATGAAGTATTGACACATGATGCATCAGGGATGAACTCTGAAAACATTATGCTAAGTGAAAGAAGCAAGTCACAAACTGTGTTGTGCTATTTATATTAAATATCCAGAATAGGTACGTCCTTAGAGACAGAAAGTACATTAATGGCTGCCTGGGGCTGGGGCACAGCGGGTTTGTGGGGGAGAAGCAGACATAGGAAGTGACTGTTTTAATAAGCACGGAGTTCTTTCGGAAGTAGTGGTGAGGTCGAAGTGGTGTCAAGTGGCATTTTGTTGTAGCTCTGATCTGCATTTCTCTAACGACTGATAATGTTGGTCATCTTTTCGTATGCTTATTGACCACTTGTGTATCTTCCTTCGAAAAATGAAGGAATGAAATTTGAAAAATTTGAAACCTTCCTTTGAATTCAAACTATTTGTCCATTTTTTAGTTGGGTTGTCTTTTTTTTTTTTTTTTTTTTTTTAATGGTAGGCATTCTTTATAGATTCTGTATACAAGCATCTTGTCAAATACATGACTTACAAATATTATCTCCCATTCTATGGATTGTCTTTTTACTTTCTCGATGGTGTCTTAGCTTTTCACTTTCCTAAAGGTGTCCTTTGATAGACAAAAGTTTTTAATTTTCATGAAATACAACTTATTTTTTCTTTTGTCACTTATCCTCCTGGTGCCCTAAGAAATCAAAGTTACAAAAATTTACTCCTATGTTTTCTTCTAGGAGTTTTTGGGTTAGCTCTTATATTTAGGTCTATGATACATTTTGAGTGCCTTTTTTGCATGGTTTAAGGAAGAGATGCAAATTCATTTGTTTGCATATGGATATCCACTTGTCCCAGCACCATTTGTTGAAAAAGACTATTCATTCCCCATTGAATGGTCTTCACACCTTAGTAAAAAGTCAATTCACTGTGAGTATGAAAGCTTATTTCTGGACTTTAAATTGTACTCCATTGATCTATATGCCTTATGCCACTAACAGACTATCTTAATTACTGTAACCCTGTAGTAGGTTTTGAAATCAGGAAGTTTCCCCAATTTTGTCCTTTTTCAAGTTTATTTTGATTGTCCTTTTTCAAACTTATTTCAGTTATTCTGTGTTACTTGATTTCAAAATGAATTTTAGGATCATCTTGTCAACTTCTGCAAAAATACCAGTTGGGATTTTGAAAGGATAGCACTGAATCCTTAGATTAGTTTGGGGAGTTTTGTCATCTACAATGCTCCAAAGATATCCATATCCTGATCTTCAATCTGTAAATATGCTACTTTGCATGGTAAAAGGGCTGTGCAAATGTGTTAAATTAAGCATCTTAAAATGGGGAGATTACCCTGGATTATCTGGATGAGCCCAATGTAATCACAAATGCCTTTAAAGGAGGGAGCCAGAGGTAGTCAGATGTGGTCACATCTACAGGAGAAGGCAAGGTGAGAATGGTACCACCAGGAGGAAAAGGTGATGGGCTGCACCGCCATGACCGAAGGAATAAGGAGAGCCTCTAGAAACTGTAAAAGGCAAGGAAACGGAATCTCCTTTTTAGCTTGCAGAGGGAACTAGTCCTGCTAACACTTTGATTTTAGTTCCATAACAGGCATTTCAGATTTCTCACCTCCAGAATTGTAAAATAAATTGGTGTTAGGCCGCCAAATTTGTGGGAATTTGTTGTAACAGCCATAGTAAACCAACACACCTAATACATCCTAAGTGGGTTTGCACATAGTAACAGAGCTCAATACTTGTGTAGCAAAGACTAATAAAAATGAAAGAAACAGGAAAATCTGTAGTTATAGTTAGATATTTCTATGTCTTTTTCTCAATAATTGATAGACCAGGCAGACAGAAAATCAGTAAGGGCATCCATACAAAAAACACAAACATAGCCAAATTTTCCAACTGATAAATGTAGGTTATACATAAAAGGGTATTCACTTCACTATTCTTTCCAGTTTTCCCTAGTTTGAAACTTTTCAAATTAATAAAGTAGAAAAATTTACTTAAGTACAGAGTATATAGTATATGAAAGACTTTTTATTTGAGGCATTATCAAATCTGATGATCTTACCATCAAGGTACTGTTAATTATAAGTAATGTCCTCCCATTATGCCATATTTTAAATAAATGTTGGCCTCCAAACAAAGCCTGAAAATTTATTATCTTGGACAGTAATTTTATGTGGTCTTTTTTTTTTTTTTTAACATTTTATTATAAAAATGTCATTAGAAAACAGAGAATGGTATAATGGGCCCCCTGACTCCTGTGAGTTTCAACAACTCTCTTTACTAATCTTATTTTGTCTATACCCCCACCCCACTGTTTGCTTGTTTTGCTGAAGCACTTCACAGAGAGACTCAGAAATCAAGTTATTTCTCCCATAATATACTGCAGCCTAAGCATTAGATTTTAAGTACGAAAAGAATCATCAAGGAAATATGTCAAGTGAAGAGACCAAAATGTGCTATAAAAATAGCTGCTTTTTAGTTAACTGCAGTTGAAAAATTAAGCCCAAGGAGATTAGACAAAGCACAGCTAGGATAAGATAAAATGCAAGCTGATAAAACATGCCAAGCTAAAAAACATTTTGGCAATTCAAAAGTAAATGATATAACGAACACACAATACACACAATACACACACACACACACACACACACACACACACACACACACACAGAATTAACAAACTGGAAGTACCTAATCTACTGAGGATACAATCTTAGGGCACTGAAACATGAATATGAGTACAGTCCAGAAGGAGAGTACTTTAATACATTTACTAAAAGGCAATAGTTTCATTTTAACCAAGGATCAACTTCAAAAAAGGTATCAAAACAGCCTTGTAAGAAAGCCACCTCTTGGAAATAAGTCTTTTCTCCTTAAGTAACAATTCAAACAAATCAAAAGAAAAGTAAGGATTTCTAAAGTCCAATTACATTTATATTACATATACTCTGCCTTGTACTATAAAAAGACATAAGGATGCATCATTTTTTTTGCAGTAAAAAAATTCTGCAAAAAAAAAAAAACAACTTTCTATTTTTTCTATTCCACATAGTACTGGCAGTCCTAGCTAAGACAATTAGGCAAGAAAAAAGAATAAAAGGCATCTAAATTAGAAAGGAAGAAGTAAAATTATCTCTGCTCACAAACAATATGATCTTATATGTAAAAAAAACTAAAGATTACACACACACACACACACACACACACACACTGTAGAATAAACTAATTCAGCCAAGTTGCAAGGATTACAAAACTAACACCAAAAAATCACTGCATTTCTGTACATTAACAATGAACAATCTGAAAACAATTTTTTAAATCCCACTTCTAATAGCTTCAAACAAGAATAAAATACTTAGAAATTAGCTTAACCAAGGATATGAAAGACTTATATTCTGAAAACAACAAAACACTGATGAAAGAAATTAAAAATGACATAAATAAATGGAAAAACATCCAGTGTTCATTGATTGGAAGAATTAGTATTGCAAAGATATAAATACTACTCTCAGGAATACAGATTTAATGCAATCTCTTTCAAAATCCCAATGTCACATTTGCAGAAATAAAAAAAGTCATCCTAAAATTCATAGGGAATCTTAAGGGACCCTGAATAGCTAAAGCAATCTTGAAAAAGAACAGAGTTGGAGGTCTCACACTTCCTAATTTCAAAACTTATTACAGGGGCGCCTGAATGGCTCAGTCAGTTAAGCGTCCAACTTTGGCTCAGGTCATGATCTCACAGTCTGTGAGTTCAAGCCCTGCATCAGACTCTGTGCTGACAACTCAGAGCCTGGACCCCGCTTTGGATTCTGTGTCTCCCTCTCTCTTCTCTCCCCCACTCATTCTCTGTCTCTGCCTCTCTCTCTCTCTCTCTCAAAAATAAATAAACATTAAAAAAAAAAAAGCTTATTACAAAGTTACACTATTCAAAACAGTGTAGTACTGGCATAAAGACAGACATACAGGCCAGTGGAATAAAACGGAGAGCCCAAAATAAATCTTTGCATATATCGTCAGATGTTTTTTTGACAAGGGTGGAGTGCCAAGAGCATTTAATGGAGAAAGAATATGACTTTTCAATAAATGGAACTTGAAACACCGAATAGCTACATGCAGAATGAAGTTGAGCTCTTACCTTATACCATATACAAAAAAGTTATCTCAAAATGGATTAAAAATCTAAGTGTAACTCTTGGAAGAAAACTAAGAAAAAAGCTTCTTGACATTGGATGTGACAATGATTTCTTGGACATGGCACCAGAAGTAAAAATAGGTAAAACTGGACTACCTCAAAATTAAAAACTTCTGTGCAACAAAGGACACAGTCAACAAACTGAAAAGGCAATCTACAGAATGGGAGAAGGTATTTGCAAATCATATAGCTGAAAATGGGTTACTCTTCAAAATATATAAAGAACTCCTATATCTCAACAACAAAAAAAATAACTCAATCTAAAAATAGGCAAAAGACGAGTAGACATTTCTCCAAAGACAGTGTACAAATGGCCAGCTAGCATATGAAACAATGTTCAACATTATTAATCATTAGAGAAGTGCAATGAGATTATCACCTCACACCTGTCTGGATGGCCACTATCAAAAAATAGTACTATATATTTATTTCATTTATCGAACTGTTCCATAAAATATTCTCATTATCTCCATGAAAGCAGAAATTTGGTTGTTGAATCCCTTGTGCTTAGGGCACTATCTAGGACATAGAGAAACTTCAATAAATACTTTCTTTTTTTTAATTAAAAAAATTTTTTTTAACATTTATTTTTGAGAGACAGAGCACGAGCAGGGGAGGGACAGAGAGAGAGAGAGAGACACAGAATCCGAAGTAGGCTCCAGGCTCCAAGCTATCAGCACAGAGCCTGATGTGGGGCTCAAACTCACAAACCACAAAATCATGACCTCAGCCGAAGTCAGATGCTTAACCGACTGAGCCACCCAGGCATCCCAGTAAATACTTTCTTGAATGAATTAATTACCAGAAGATTTATTCTGGTAAGTCTTAATTGTGAACTCTTTGCAGAAATCAGTAAAAGAATTAAAATTTCTAGCAGCTATAAGAAGCAAAGTAGGTGTATGCATGTATGCATATACTCAGTATGGAACAGAGAGGAAAATATGGTAGAAAAGTAAAAAGAGAAGTTTCCCTTATTAATTAGATACACACACACATAATCATACACACACAAAAAGTGAACAAAATATATCTGAGGCCATTATCATGATGGATGATCCTAGAACTGCCTTAACAAGTGCACAGTCTCACAACACACAATTAGAGACTAGACTCACCATGCAAATACTTCATTCAAAGCAGATTTGGAAAAGCAAAAGAGAAAACCCAGAGCTAAATTGAGAAGGCTTTGGCACTAAGGAGGAGAAAAGATTCTACCCACAGGGAACAGAGGAGTATGAAAATGCTACCTTATTTTCTATCTTCCCCAGACTTAGTGAAACCACCTATTTCACAATTTTCCCTGCTCTGTCCTGTTAACCTTCAATTGACCAACTGAATGGATCTTAAGGGGTGTTTTATACTTAATAAACAGAGTACTGCCAGTCAACACTCCTATTTTCCAAACAAAACTGCTTTCCTCAGAGTTCTAAGTGATAGCTTATAAGAAATTCAACATTATCTTCTTCCTTTTAGTTCTATTCCCTACCCCATCTTCAAGAGCCTATAATGCTTCTAATTCCGAGGCCTTCCAGAATTCCGTGGGGTGACATGCTTCTTCTTGGCTTCCCCTCTGCAGGTCTTTATGTCTCCACTTTCTACACTTTAATAAATCAATCATCTTAAGGCACCTGGGTGACTCAGTTGGTTAAATGTCCAACTTCAGCTCAGATCATGATCTCACAGTTCTTGAGTTCAAGCCCTTCATGGGTATCTCAGCTGTCAGAGTGGAGCCCGCTTCAGATCCTTTCTCCACCACCAACCCCCGCCTGCCCCCCCCCCCCCCCCCGCCCCCGGCCCTTTCCCTGCTCACATGTTATCTCTCTCAAAAATAAACATTAAAAAATATCAATAGCCCTTCATCTATTTGCTTTCCATATTCCAAAATTCTGTAATTTCTCTCATCTGCTGTATCTCTTTTTGCATTCTTTGTCCTTGTCAGTTTATATCTTTTTAGCCCTTTATTGTCATTTTAATGAATATTAAAGAAGTATAAATAAAAGCATGCATTCAACTACTGTATTTAACCAGTAATCCAAAGCTTACCTTTTGGTCAAACTAAAATACTAAATATCCCCTTTTAACCCTAAATTTTTGCACCTTCCCAATTTCTAAACTTCCCAAACAAATCCTATCTCTAATGCTAACTACACATAATATTTTATCTACTCTCCTAAACTGTAAATAATTTATCTATCTTGTGAATTTTCACAGCATATTACTTGTATTTCTTCTGGCATTTACTTAGACCATATGTGCTAAATTTTAATGACTAATGCTCAAAAATCTCTCCTACTGCCCAAAGTTATTCACTTAACTAAAACACTTTAAATTCCATCAATCAGGGATTTATTTAGTAAACTAAGTGAACTTTTACAATATAAAATATTCCTCAAAATAAGCTCATATTATATGTTAGTTAAATAAAGTCTCTTCTCCTATACCAAACTATGACCCATGAGCTGAGTAAATGTGGTATCTGATAAATAAGGAAAGGAAATCTTGCACAATTTCAAGGACTAGGTATCAGGCCTCCAGAAAAGAAGTAGAAAGGATATGGATCGAAGTGCTATGAATAACCCTCAGGTATCCCCCCCCCAAAAAATCCTAAGTTTCTAATACTTTTATACATGGACTCAAGATAAAACAAAAACAAAAACAAAAAGTCTCAGACAACCAACACAATAAGAGAAAATATTTGCCCAAATAATTCCAATGTCCATCAGATGATGAATAAATTAAATTTGGTATTCATACATGAAATATTACTGGGCAATAAAAAAGAATGAAATATTGGTGCACCTGGGTGACTCAGCCAGTTAAGCCTCCAACTCTTGACTTCAGCTCAGGTCATGCATGATCTCATGGTTCGTAAGTTCAAGCCCCACATCAGGCTCTGCACTGACCATGTGGAGACTGCCTGGGATTCTCTCTCTCTCCCTTTCTGCCCCTCCCCACTTGCTCTCTCTCTCTCAAATAAACATAAAAAAAAAAAAAAATGAAATACTGATACATGTTACCATACTGCTGAACCCTGAAAGAACACAGTAAGTGAAAGAGTAAGTCACAAAAGATCACATACTGTATTATTCTATTTACGTGAAAAAGAAAGTAGAATAGTGGTTGCATAGGGTGGCATGGTCGGGGTGGGGAAATGGGGAGTGACTGCTAATGGGTACAGAGTTCTAAAATTAAACTGTGGCTACAACTGCACAACTCTGAACATAAATGAGAAATAGTGAACTGTGCCCTTTAAATGGGCAAATTACATGGTATGTTAATTACAGCTTAATAAAGCTGTTAAAAAAAATTACCTCTGGACAAAATGGTATCTCTAATAAAATAAAGTGCTACCAGAAAGGAGAGATCTAAAATGTATCTTGCTAGTAAAAACTGAAAATGTGATTGCCTTTGCTGATAGTTCAAAATTAATTTTTTTGTTAAAGAGACTAGTCTTAGATTCAAGATGGTTTAGAATTTCCTGTCATGTCCATTGGACTTGAAGAACTTTTACCAATTGGCATAATTATGTTCCTATCCATCCCATTCACTATCTGACATTATGTGTCTCATGTGTGCTTTGCCATCTTCTATCTGTGAACTATAAAAGAGATCTCTGAGGGAGGCAGGAAGCAGGGGGAATATTAGACTGATAGGTCTGTAAGAGTCTGCAGATTACATACAAATTAAATATTTCAGATTCAGTAACCTTAACAAAAATGAATTAGGGGACTGCTTCAAATAGTCCTAATGGACTAAATATTACAAGACATGGCTCTATAGAGCACCAACTCCATCACTGTAAATGTAGAAAAACAGGCAATTCATTTATCTCTCTGCTCTTGGTTCTTACTCTTGAAAATGAAGATGACTGATCTTCATTGCCCCTTCCAGTTCTATAAGTCTGTAAATTCTATGCCACCCTTAGTCCGGCCAATGCTACCACAGTCCTCCTATTCTCGGTAAACTGGCTGGTTGCATGCTAGTACAGTTAAATTAATCGTAACTTTCGTATTTAAAATAGAGTCTAAATTATTCAGGTTTATTTTTAATAGAATTTAAATTATTCCAGCCCATCTTATCACCACTTTCAGTGATAATAATTAAAAGTAAAAAGTCAGTATGTAAAGCAGCATGGGACAAATAGTTCAGGATTTTAAAGTTACAAGCTCAAAAATAAAATCCGTTAGATACCTGGATTTTCACCACTCACTCCAACTCTACTTTTCAGAATTATTCATACAGCTCCACCCTATTTCATGAAACCTGTTCAGATTCTTCAAACCAGATGGTTTCTTTTTAACCTTCATAGCACATTAATACCTTTTTTAGAATCATCAGCGTATTAAAGTTATTTTTATACTTTTTTTTTAGATTCACTCACCCCAAATATTCAAATACTCTAAACTCTGAATGCCTCCCCTGTAATATTGGAGTTAGCAGCTTCACTTAATAGAACTGAATAGAACTGAACTAAAAGTAAATTAAAAATAATAAGAATCAGCAAAAGTACTTCTTTTCGGCTTGTGACATTCATACCCTAAAAATTACTTATAAATCTTACGCTAATAACTAGAAATACAGCTAATAAATACTTGTGGATGAAAAATAAACAGCTAGTAGATCTGCAATTGTTATCTTTGTGCTCAAAACCATATATAGTATATTTCCAAAAATTTAACTGAGACAATAGCATGACCCCTCAAGATCCAGTTTTACATGGTAACCATAAAATACCTAGGATTATTAAACTTTTTATACTTAGGGTGAGATTACATAAATTGTATGCAACTCTCCAGTGCACAACTGCTGTTGGCAAATATGTTTACTAATACTTCCATATGGATTTAGCTGTTCAAACATGAGTTGAAAAACCACCTTAATAAATCAGAGATCAGCCAGCCAGTAATTATACCTTCACTTATTCCATTATTTTAAAATTGCTCTAGTTCACTCTTTAGTACAAACAGAAGCTTCTTGGTATCACAAAATAAGTACTAAATCAACATTAATTATGAAGACTAAAAAGAATGATATGCAGCAGAAGAGTATTTAAATATTTGAATAATGGTCATATTGCCACAACAATCACTGACTCCTTCATCCATTCAATAAATATTTATTGAGTAATTATGTGCTAGGCACCATGCTACGAGACACATCAATAGACAAAAGAGACTTACGTATGGAAATGAGTCCTAAAACTCTCAAGAATAAAAAACAGAGCCACTGTGTATAGCTACACCAACCGTACACTGTATAACAATTGCCACTCATCACACTAGACACAGAACGGTGCCCATTGAAGCTGTGGCACCACTTACTCTCACCAACCCTTCTAGGAACCTTCCCTCATGTCCATGTAATTGGCAGAGGGAGACGTCATGTTCCTATGATGTGGCCAAATTTGACTCGTTCAAGAACTGTCTTCTAAACCAAGATACACCAGTCATTGTCTCTACCTTCAACCATTCTTGAATTTCTCAAAAACTACCTTAGCGGGGTACCTGGGTGGCTCAGTCGGTTAAGCGGCTGACTTCGGTTCAGGTCATGATCTCGCGGTTCGTGAGTTCAAGCCCCGCGTCGGGCTCTGTGCTGACAGCTCAGAGCCTGGAGCCTGTTTCGGATTCTGTGTCTCCCCCTCTCTCTGACCCTCCCCCGTTCATGCTCTGTCTCTGTCTCAAAAATAAATGAATGTTAAAAAAAATTAAAAAAAAAATACCTTAGCATCCTTAATCTTAAAACAGCACATTCTAAAATACTAAGTGCCAGGACTTTTAAGAAATACCTCGTTTGCCTAAGCTAGCTTAAGCTGATTTCTAGTACTGACACATGAAATCAATTTCAACTAATTTCAATTCTGAAGGAATAACCTCAGTTTTAGAGAGGCTAAATAACCTGTATAAAGTTACACT
Organism: Panthera onca; assembly: GCF_046562875.1. Lineage (NCBI taxonomy): Eukaryota > Metazoa > Chordata > Mammalia > Carnivora > Felidae > Panthera > Panthera onca. The sequence goes on along the minus strand of NC_138340.1, from coordinate 77,357,034 downwards.
GCAGGGACACCTGGGTGGTTCCGTGGGTTAAACGCCCACTCCGGCTCAGGTCATGATCTCACGGTCCATGAGTTCAAGCCCCACATGGGGCTCTGTGCTGACAGCTCAGAGCCTGTAACGTGCTTTGGATTCTGTCTCTTTCTCTCTCTCTGCCCCACCCCTGCTCATGCTCTCTCAAAAATAAATAAATAAATAAACATTAAAAAGATAATAATAATAAAAATAAAACTACCCTGCAGACCTGGGACTATATATGCCTAATGAGGTCATCTAGAACTGGAAGTTGGTCATCTTGGGCACATAAGTACTATGATAGCTCACCTCCCCTAATGATCTCTGTCTGCCAACTGATAATCACACTCTTCTGCAGTGTAATTTACTATTATCAAGATTTGTCTGTTTGAACAACAGAATATGGCAGACACGATGATATGCACATCTAAGATTTGACTTTTAAAAGACACTGTGGCTTCTACTTTGCATATTGCATGCTCTCATATTTGTTCATTCTCTCCCTCTTACCAATTACTCTGGAAGAAGTCACCTGTCATGTTGTAAGCAGCCCTATGAAGAAGCTCTCATGGTGAGGAACTGAAGCCAACCGCTTGAGTGAGCTCTGAAGTATCCTTCAGCCCCAGTTGAGCCTCCAGATGACTACAGTTTCCGGACAGCTTCTCTGTAATCTCATGAGAGACCCTGAATCAAAATCTCCCCAGCTAACCTGCCTCTAGTTCTGTAATCTTTACAATAGTTTACTATTGCTACCATAAATTACAAAATTAGTGGCTCTATACAATAAAACTTACTATCTCACAATTCTGTAGGTGAGAAGTACATTGGATGCAGCTGCTATTTTCTGCTCTGGGTGTCACAAGTTTGAAATTGAGGTGTTGGCTACCTGCATTACTTTGGAGGCTCTGGGAAATAATCTGCTTCCAGAGTCATTCAGGTCTCTGGAAAAACTCAGTTCCCTGCAGTTGTAGGATTGAGGTCCATTTCCTTGCTGGCTGTCAGCTACCAGAGGCTGCCCACATTCCTTGGCTCATAGCCCCTACCTCCATCTCACACTCTGAACCTCTGTGAACCCCTGACTGCCGCATTTCCAACACATCTCCTCTGATTTCAGCTGGGAGATGCTCTCCACTTTTAAGGGCTCATTTACTAGGCTGAGCCTAGCCAGATAATCCAGAATAATCTCCCTATCTCATGGTTCACAATCGTAATCATATTTGCCAAGTTTCTTTTGCTACATAATGTAATATATTCACAGGTTTTGGGAAACAGAACACGAACAACTTTATGGACTATTATTCTTCCTATCATACCATCAGAAACAGTGTGATTTAATAAATGTCTATTGTTTTAAACTTTTACCTTCCAGGTGTAATTTATTACACAACAGGTAACAAAGATACCAAAAGAAAAGCTACTCTGAAATTATTAACCAGTATAATTATATATAAGGCGTTCAACATTTTATATACACACATGCACACCTGTAAGGCATTATGCTAAACATTTTTTCATACATTATCTCATTAAATTCTGTCAATAACCATTTATCATTATCTACAAAACGGAAGTCCTAGTAATTAGTAGAGTTTAGATTAAATGCCAGTTATTTCAAATCCAAGCCATACTTATGAAACCTATTTCCCTTACTCCTTTGTAAACTAAAGTTTCAAGTTATAAAATTTCAAATATCAGATTATTCTTTTTTTTTTTTTTTTTAATTTTTTTTTTTTTTTCAACGTTTTTTATTTTATTTTTTGGGACAGAGAGAGACAGAGCATGAACGGGGGAGGGGCAGAGAGAGAGGGAGACACAGAATCGGAATCAGGCTCCAGGCTCCGAGCCATCAGCCCAGAGCCTGACGCGGGGCTCGAACTCACGGACCGCGAGATCGTGACCTGGCTGAAGTCGGACGCTTAACCGACTGCGCCACCCAGGCGCCCCCAAATATCAGATTATTCTAATCATAGTCTTTTTTTAAATTTTTAAACATTTATTTATTTTTGAGAGACAGAGAGAGAGCACGCGAGCATGGGAGGTGCAGAGAGAGAAGGAGACACAGAATCCGAAGCAGGGTCCAGGCTCTAGCTGTCAGCAGAGCCCGACATGGGGCTCAAACTCATGAACCCTGAGATCATGACCTGAACCGAAGTCAGAGGCTTAACCAGCTGAGCCACCTAGGTGCCGCTCTAATCATAGTCTTTAAAAATTGGGGCGCCTGGGTGGCTCAGTCGGTTAAGCGTCCGACTTTGGCTCAGGTCATGATCTCGCGCTCCGTGAGTTCGAACCCCACATCGGGCTCTGTGCTGACAGCTCAGAGCCTGGAGCCTGCTTCGGATTCTGTGTCTCCCTGTCTCTGGCCCTCCCCCCGTTCATGCTCTGTCTCTGTCTCAAAATTAAATAAACGTTAAAAAAATTTTTTAAATAATTTTCCACAATTAGTTTTATTCTGACTCCCCTCCCCCACAACACATGAAATGCTTTATAACTGTACTTGACACTTGAAATTGCTTCTTGAAGTAAATGTGCTTACACTGGTGTTCGCTTGATCTCAGTGCCTATGCTTGCTGAGGTCACCACCTACTTTTCTGGGGGGGAAAGGGGAGCATATCCTAAGACCACTTTTCAATCTTATCTTACCTAAAGTCTCAGCAGCATGTAACACCGCTGACTACTCCAGCCCTGATACACTCTCTTTTCCCTGCTACCATCACACCCTCCCACCTCTCTAGTCATTGCCTCTCAGTCATGTCTGTGCTCTTCTCTTCCTATGTCCATCCCTGACATATCACAGTTTCTCAGGGGTCCATCTGATTTCCACTCCCTTTGGGGGACCCAAATCCACAGCTCTCCATATTCAATTGCCAAGGCAACTTTCAGATCTGCATCTTATGCCCCTTTTTTCTCAATTTCAAACACACATACACAGTTTTTTTGCATACCTACACTTGTGTCCAATAAGTATCTCTAATTCAACATGTCCCCCCACATACTTACAATCATCCTTCATAGCTCCTAAGAGCTATAACTCAGGGAGCATCCCTACTATCCACTTGTCAAGATAGCCCTGCTCCTCTCACCAAATCTCACTGTTTCTATCTCCCCTTCATAATGATCCTATGACTTTGTTCTAATCCTCAATACCCCAATAATTCTAAACCACCATCAATTCTTGTCTAACAAACTAAGTTTCCCTGCATCTCATTAAGCTCCCAACTTTCCAGCTCATATGACATTGTAGTTAGTATGATCTTTCTACAATGTAAGTTTGATCATGTTACTTACAGGCCTTTTTGGAGTCATCATTGACCTCCTGTAAAACCTAATCCTCTAACATGGCTTGCATCACCATTTACTATCTGGCTCCATCAGCCAACACTTCTCTGTCCTCCTCCTTTGTCTTCCCTACCTCAAACTTCTAGGAAAAGCTGTCTGTTTTATCTGGTACTCTGGCACCGATCTGAACAAACACCACCCATCCCAATCAATCTGGCTAATACCTAAATATCATTTATATCTCAGTTCATTTACTTCTTCTAGAAAGTGTTCCCTGATCATCTCCATCCAGATTACTGCCCTTCTTAGTACCTCATACTCAACCCTTAGTACTATACTTTGTCTATACCACCATGGGGTATTTATTTGTCTGTTTTCCTTACCAAACTACAAACTCGTTATTTATCATCGTTTCCCTAGCACCTTACGTACCACCAGACACACAGAATGTACTATGACTAACCAAGTGATGAGGTTTTCTCTATGGTGATTTTGATTTTATTTAAAATAATCTCTTGAACAGGGGCACCTGGGTGGCTCAGTTGGTTAAATGTACGACTCTTCATTTCGCCTCAGGTCATGATCTCTGGGTTTGTGGGTTTGAGCTGGTGCAGGGCTCCAACACTGGTAGTGAGGAACTTGCTTGGAATTCTCTCTCTCACTTCCTCTCTCTCTCTGCCCCTCCCCTCCTCTTGCTCATGCACTCTCTCCCTCTCTCAAAAAATAAATAAATAAATAAATAAACTTAAAAAAAAAAGCTTTTAAAAAAATCTCCTGAACAACAGTCATGTCTCCACAACATAAAAGTAAGAATTACAGCTGAAAATATAAGAGTCAAATCTCTCATACTAATGTGGTACATTCAGAAAATATAAATAAGGAACTTTAAGAATTTCCTGGTTTTTAAAATGACTCTTATGAGTTATTCTACATGGTGCCATTAATGAACATCTGAAAATATAGAGAACTAATCAAGATAAGACTGGGAAAGTGGGCAGGGCCAGGCTCACACATAGCTAACTGACTCCCTGAACATCAGCAATGCCAACATGTGTTTATACTGTTGTCCCTGCAAATGAACAAATCACTACAAATCAAGTTATCTTTTTTTAATTAAAATTTTTTTTAATGTTTATTTTTGAGAGAGAGCATGAGCAGGGGAGGGACAGAGAGAGAAGAATACACAGAATCCGAAGCAGGCTCTAGGCTCTGAGCATGCTTAACAGACTCAGTCACCCAGGTGCCCCTTTAATTTTTTTTTTAATGTTTATTTTTGAGAGAGAGAGAGAAACAGAGTGTGAGCAAGGGAGGGGCAGAGAGAGAGGGAAACACAAAATCCAAAGCAGGCTCCAGGATCTGAGCTATCAGCACAGAGCCCGATGAGGGCTCAAACCCACCAACCGCAAGATCATGACCTGCACCAAAGTCGGATGCTGAACTGACTGAGCCACCCAGGCACCCCATCAAGTTATCTTCTAAGACAAATAAAAAACAGTCAAAACCGAAAATGTTAAATCATCTCATGTTTTCAGGGAGCAATTTCCCCAGGTAATGCAAATCACTGTGAAAACACTTTTACTGGTCTCCTTTCCAAAGCTAGTGAAAACAAATGTATTTTTAACTTAATTGAAGTATCTTTATTATATCCCATGTTTAAAAAAAGAGAATAGCACAGCACAATTTTGATTCGACTAGTATAAGAAGAGTTCATCTACGATGCAATGAATTTAAATGTTTGACAGTTATTATGATACCAATAAAGTTCTTTTATCATAGGCTCAAATACCCTCAAATGTAAGCATAAAGTCAAACATGCATTTAAGAACATTAAATTATTATATGAAAACTCCCGGGTCATTCAGAGCACCTTTCTTCAACTTTGAATAATTGTGAGTTATACTTATATATCTAAAACATCCAATTCAAAACTAATTTTAGAGATTTACTTAAATAGATAAAACACTCATTAATGATGCCATTGTATGTCCAACAAGAAGAGGGAGGGAGAGGAAAATTCAAGAGTAAAAGACCATTACAAAACTAATCAAATAAGACAAAAACAGGCAATTGAAATTCAAGACACAAAGCACTGCCAAATTGTAGTATATAGGACTGCAAAAGAATAATCAAAGGGTAACCACCTAACAAAATATCTACTTAACACAGAGCATCAATAACTGCTCTATGATGTAGCCACTTCTCTTATAAGAGAACAATCGAACATAAATACAGTCCTTGAAAGCTTAAAATGATTTCAAATTTTAATTTAACTCAAAAAATACATAAAATCTAAAAAGTAAAATCTACAGATGGAAGTCTAGTACTGTGTGTTTTACCTCTGGGAATTGCAGGCTGCACCATGATTCTATTCTTACATTACAAATCTGTTGTGTGGGGAGCGGGGGAGGAATAGCTATGTTACAAAAAAAAAAAAGAATAGAACAAGTTGTTGTAAGAACATGTAGTTTTTTTAATGTGTCTTTACTCTTTACAAGTAACCTTATTCCTTAAAGTCCATTTTTTATATAAATGGATTCATCTATATTTAAAACACCTAATGCCCTTCATATTTCTTAGTATGAGAATGATCTAGAAGTCACTGATACTTATATTATTGTTTTTAAAACCCATAATATCATAAGAAAAATGAGGAAGGGATTCTTTTGTATTTTTTCCTTCCCCATCATAAACCAAAACACTAATGCAAACCACTATCAAAGAGAAGAAAAACTGGTTGGGACAGCAGCTGTGTTGAAGCTCAGAAAGGACATGCGTTGGCAGATTTGTGAGGTGATGCCTGCAACACAATGTGCCTAGATTTAGTCTGATTCCTGAAAGAAGAAAAAAAAAAACCTTGTACTTGATGTTTTGCCTTTCAGAGAACTATATCACTCCCCAACACAGAACATTTTTCCTTGAGATGTTCAAATTCATTAGTCTTATTATGTTGTCACTGGGGGGAAATTAAGGAAAAAAAAACATGGCCAAGATCAACTAACTCTTAAGTATGTATCACAAAAACACCTTTACCTATATATTTTTACTATAGCTTAAAAAAGCAATCTTCTTCCACTTCCAATTGAAACGCAATTGAAAGTACTTAAGATCAACTGTTGTGGTGATGTGATTTTTCTTTTCCTTAAAAATCAACATTTTGAGAGGTCATAAGCCAAACTTAAAATGGCAGAACAGCAAATAAGCACACATTGGTATAGTACAGTTGAAAGAATGAAGAAAAATAATACAGCAAAATGGAAAAAGTTGTAAATGAACTTGGAAGAGGACAAAAACAGGAATCCACATAGTAGGCTTAAAAGAAAGGCGATATATATATATACATATATGTACATATATCCTCTCTTGACACACAGTGAAAGGAAGACAAATAATGGAAAGTCTAGACAGGCTTTTAGAAGGACCACATAGGAAGCAAGAAGATGACAAAAGTTCTAAACTCCATTTCATCAGTAAAGTAAAAATTAAGGTCTTCTGGTATAAACTGGAGAGAAGGGAAGGCTGCTTGAAGAAAGTTGTGGTGGCCTATGTCAAGGGTGATTAAACTAAGGCCTATAGACCAAAGATGAAAGCTAAGACTGGTTTTTACATTTTTAGAGTCAGAAAAGAAGATAAAGAAGAATATGCAATATGGACTCTATGTGGCACACAAAGCCCAAAATATTGACTCCCTGGCTCCTTACAGAAAATGTTTCCCACTCCCTGGTCAATATAATAACACCTGTGACAGAAGGGAAATGACTAGAGATTAGAAGACATAAATTTGCAAAGGCATTAATCTGCGTAGCTGTGTGATCTTTCTTCCAGCACTGTTATCTTTTTCTCCAACAGGGTGAAAAAAAAGTAATAGAGGTACTTATGAAAGAAAATTGTCCAGGGCAAATATTTTAAATGCAAAGAATGTGAATTCCAGGACACAAAATATCACTAGCCTATTATTAGACTATAATATAATAAGGCATAAAAAGGAAAACAAAGATTTTAATCACTTTAAAACAGCAGTAAAAAGAACACCAAGATTTAGTGCATAATTAATTACTACAAGAAATTATAGAATAATTAGTTTTTAAAACAAATTTGGAACTTCTGCTTCCAAATTACTCTAGGGTGCAGGACTTACCCTAGCAACTAGAAAAGTGTACAAAACTTATAATACTATTTTCAGATCCTGGACAGCAGGAGAGCAAGGCTGTGACTCCCTAGAAAACAAACGAAGTGAGCTCTAGGATTATTGAGGCTCTCTGCCTAAATACGTGTTCCCTGACAGCATAAGGGAAAACCCTAGCAAGTCATAAATAATGGTCTAGATGAGGTTAAAGGACAAATCTGAGTTAAAGAAGGCTGAGTAAATGGAAGGGAAAGTAGGTCAAAATAACATTAAAAAACAACCTAAGAACAGAAACACTTCCAAAATTTGTATTTAGGGTTTCTCGAATCTTCAAAAAAATATTGTTACGAAAGCATATGATGAAACTCATAGAGGCCAAGCAAAGAGCAACCAGAAAGCCTGAAAACTGATCAATTCTGAGTTCACAATTAGAGCACCGTAAGGTGCTCCAGCTTGAAGGCCAACATGAAGAGACACCATTGAGCACAGGAGCACTTGGTACATACCCATGAAGGATCATGCCTTAATGGTAGGGCTGAACTAATCTTACAGTAAGTTTCCTCTGAAGATGCCCCTGTATAGCTTAAAAACAAACCTCAAAGGGATCAAGTTGATCCGCAAGTAACTTGACTGCCTGACAGAACAAAGTGCAACATTCTTTAAAGGACGACAACAATACCCAATACAATGGCTGGTATCCAGTCAAAAATTATTAGAGCAGCACCTGGCTGGCTCAGTCAGTGAAGCATGTGACTCCTGATCTCGGGGTTGTAAATTCCAGTACCATGCTGGGTGTAGGAATTACTTAAAAAAATCTTCAAAAAAATTATTAGAACTACCAAGATGCAAAAAGATAACGGAATTAAGAGACAAAGACCTTAAAATATCTATTATAACTATGAGCACAGACTTAAAGAAAACATGAACACAATGAGAAGAGAAATGGAAACTCTAAAAATTGATCATATAAAATGTTTAGAGGTGAAAAACAAAATATTTGAACTGAAAAATTCAGTGGAAAGGCTCCAGGTAGATCAGAAACCACAAAAGAAAAGACTGCAGAACCTGAAACCAGAGCAAACCAAAACTACTCAAGCCATAACTACAAAAATAAATGAACTGAGCAACAGTGGTATGTGTATCAATACGAGGAGTCTAAAATGTATGTTATCAGAGTCCCAGGAGGAGAGGGAAGATGTGAGAAAGAAATATTTGAAGAATGAATTTTTTTTTTCAAATTTGATAAGAAAACCAAAACCAACAAGTAACAGCAGCAGCACAGCAGCAACAAAGATCCAAGAATATCTGTGAACCCCAAGCAAAGAAGAAAGGGAAACAACACAAAGAAAACACACCAAAGCACATCATAATGAAACTATGGATAGAATAAATAAAAAGAATATCCTAAAAAGGGACAGAGAAAAAAGACACATTACATAGCAAAGAACAAAGAATGATCCAGACTTCTCACCAGAAAATACACATGCCAGAAAACAACAAAATAGCTTCTAAATGATAGCATAATTCTAAACAAAGCATAATTTGTTGCCAGACACGCTAAACTACAAAAAAAGTCAGAGTTCTTCAAACTGAAGGAAAATACCAGAATCTCCAATGTAAATACATAAATAAGTAAAATAAGTAAGTAAGTAAGTAAGTAAATAAATAAATAAATAAATAAATAAATAAATAAATTTAAAGTGTGAGACACTGTAAATACAGTTGATCCTTGAACAACACAGGTTTGAACTGGGTTGGGTCCACTTCTGCCAGATTTTTTTTTAAATACAGGACAGTACTACAAATGTATTTTCTCTCCCTTACAATGTCCTTAATTTTCTCTTTCTTACTTTAAGAGTACAGTATATATTGGGACATCTGGCTGGCTCAGTCGGTAGAGCTTGCAGCTCTTAAATCTCAGGGTTGTGAGTTCAAGCCCCACACTGGGCATGGAGCCCACATAAAAAGAAATAAAAATTTAAGAATATAGTGTATAACATATAGCATCCAAAATATGTGTCAATTGACTGTGTATGTTATCACTAAGGCTTCCAGTCAACAACAGGCTATTAGTAGTTAGGTTTTGGGGGAAGTTAAAAGTTATACACAGATTTTCAATTGCATGGGGTCAGCACTGTGAACTACTGTTCACAGTCAACTGTAAATGCATAAATTATTATTCTTAAATTTTTATTTAAAAGATGATTGGCTGCTTAAAACAAAAAGTAACAATCTATTATGAGGTTTATAAAGCAGAACTAAGCTTTAAAAAAGAAACAGTACAGAAGATGGAAAAAGGACAAAGGAAGTGATAGGATAATAAGGATCTACCATCATAAATGATGTGATCAGGGCGCTTGGGTGGCTCAGTTGGTGAAGTATTCAACTCCTAATTTAGGCTCAGGTCATGATCTCACAGTTTGTGAGACAGAGCCCCAAGTTGTTCTCTGTGCTGATAGCGTGGAGCCTGCTTTGGATTCTCTCTCTACCCACCCCCCGTCTCTGCTCTCTCCCACTCATGCACATGCTTTCTCTCTCTCAAAAGAAATATTTTTAAAACTATTTTTTGAAATAAATGATGTGATCTATAATTTATAAATAGACTATGTAAGTTGAACGTGTATATCATAAAACCTAAAACCATCAATAAAATAAGAAACCTAAAAAACAGAGGTAGTCAGTAGACTATGTACTACTCCGTTTTATTTGTTATTATTCTATTTTATTTATTCATTAATTACTAAAAATCCAAACAAAATGGAACAGTAAAAATCCCAAACAAGTTAGAAAAGGAAGAAAAATGAGCTCATAATACATGGAGCAAACAAAACAAATGCCAAGTGGAGGGTGTAAGCCTAATGATATGGAAAACTATATTGAATGGAAATGCTCTGTACTCCAAATAAAAGACAGATATCAGAATGGGAAAAAAAGCAAAACCAAATTATCACAATCTACAGAAACCAAACCTCTAAAACAAAGATACAGAAGAGTTAAAAATAAAAGATTAAAAAAGTATGTATGATATAAGCCACAAAACAAACCTGTAGTAGCTACACTGAAATCAGACAATGGAGACATCAAAACAAGATTATCAGGAATAAAGACATACATAATACTCTTAAATGTGCATATATCCAATAAATATACATGATGTAAAAACTGGAAAAAAAAATCAAAGAAGAAACAGACCAATCCAGAATTGTATCTGGGAACTTTACAAGTCCTCTTTCAATAAAAAGTTACTTTCAGTACAAAGCTAATAGAACAAACATAAAATCAGTATGGCGAGAGAAAACGTGAACAATATTATCAGTCAACTTGACCTGTTTGAAATTTATAAAACGCTATGCCCAATAATGGGAGAAAACACATTATTTTCAAAGGTACACAGAACATTCACCAAGATAGACTGTATTTTGTGCCATTAAAGATACCTAAACAAATTTTTTAACTGTAATTTTACAATGTATATTCTCTTAATGAAATTAAATGTGAATGAAATCAGTAACAAAAAAAAATTAGAAAACTTACCAAATATTTAGAAATTGAAAAAAATAATTTTAAATTTTTAAATGTTTTTATTTACTTTTGTGTGTGTGTGAAAGAGAGAGAGAGAGAGAGAGAGAGAGAGAGACCGCGCCAACAGGGGAGGGGCAGAGAAAGAGGAAGAGAGAGAACCCCAAGCAGGCTCCACACTGTCAGTGCAGAGTCCGATGCAGGGCTCGAACCCACGAACTGTAAGATCATGACCTGAGCTGAAATTGAGTCAGTGGCTTCACCGACTGAGCTACCCAAGTGCTCCGAAAAAAATTTTTCATGACCCATGTTTCAGCAAAGAAATACAAGGGAAATTAAAGAACATACTAAACTGAGTGATATAAAACATAATCATATTTGTGGGATTCAAGTAAAACTGTACTGAGCCCATATTAGATAAAAAGGCATTTAAATACATTAAAGATACTTTCAACAAAGTAGTAGATGGAAGGAAATACTAAAGGTAAAAGCAGAAATCAGTAAAATAGAAATAATAAGAACATTGTTCACTGAGAACAATGAAACCAAATACTGGTTATCTCAAGATTAATAAAATTAATATACTTTTAGGCAAACTGATCAAGAAAAAAAGATATAAATATCCAACATCAGTAATGAAAGGGAGATACAGTATCAATCCTACACATATTAAAATATAATGAGAAAATGTTAAAAACAAATCAAAGCTAATAAATGTGGCAAATTAAATGATATAAACAAATTATTCAAGCTATACTTATCATCAAAACAGACACGATAAAATAGAAAATCTGAAGCTATCATCTATTAAGTTATTTGAATTTACAAATAAAAGGTTTAAATAACATAAAACCTCCTGGGCTCAAATATTTTCTCTTTGGAATTTACCAAACATTTGAGGAAAGACTAGTCTTGATCTTACACAAATTTGTTTTTAACTAAAAAAAGAGAAAACATTTTCAATTCACTTTACAAATCCGACACTGTCATGATTCCAAAACCAGACAAAAACATTACAATAAAACAAAATGGCAGATCAACATCTCTCATGAACATGCAGACAAAGACTTTACCAAAATACTTGCAAATAAAATCAAGCAACAGTTTACAGGGTATTCTACCATAACCAACTAGGGTCATGAAATTAAGCTATTATCATGGTAAATAGCGGCCAGGAGAGCTGAGGTTATAGGCAACCAACCAACTCAAGCTCTAAGGAAAAACAGGTACCTTGAAGGACACACGGGACACGAGCTCCCTGGGAAAACAATACTAGATACTAATAAAAATAATTCAGCTAAAATTGTTAATGAAGTGCTAGAGGCTGAGTGTGTGCTAGCAAGAGATACAGAACCACAAACAAAAAAAGGGAAGGCATACCTATCCACTGGTTCTTCACAAATCTCAGCAGGTATGCACACAGAAAAAGGAGTAGGTACAGAGTAAGAGGCCCAGAAAAGCACCCCTCTTGGTCCAAGTATGGCAAGAGGAACAGCCACTGACAGCAAGACATAAAGCCCAACCTGGATCCTTTCAACCCTCTCTCATACAAGGAAGGAGAAAAGGCCTAAAACCATTCATGGCAGCGCAACAAATCCTATCACCCTCTGGTCACTGTTGAAAACCCATTAGAGATAGGGGAAGGAAACAGCAAAAAAACACAAAAAAACAAAAACAAAGCTTTACCCCTGGGGGAGGAAAAAGAATTAGTCTTACAGTTGCTGGGTTGTAGGGTAGTTCTACTTTTAATTTTTTGAGGAGGCTCCACACTGTTTTCCAGAGCAGCTGCACCACAGTTTGCATTCCTATCAGCAGTGCAACAGGGTTCCCTTTTCTCCACACCCTTACCGACATCTGTTGTTTCCTGAGTTATTAATTTTAGCCATTCTGACCAGTGTCAGGTCGTATCTCATTGTGGTTTTGATTTGTATTTCCCTGATGATGAGTGATGTTAAGCATCTTTTCATGTGTCTGTTTGCCATCTGGATGTCTTCTTTGGAAACTACTAGGAATTTATCCAAAGATACAAAAATGCTGATTCGAAGGGGCACAGGCACCCCAATGTTTATAGGAGCAGTATCAACAATACCCAAAGTATGGAAAGAGCCCAAATGCCCAAATTCTATCAACTGATGAATGGATAAAGAAGATGTGGGGTGTGTACGTATATATGTATACACACACACATATACATATATGATGGAATATTACTCAGTGATGAAAAAGAATGAAATCTTGCCATTCACAACAACGTGGAGGGTGTTATGCTAAGTGAAATAAGTCAGTCAGAAAAAGACATTATCATATGATTTCACTCATATGTGGAATTTGAGAAACTTAACAGATGAACATAAGAAAAAGGAAGGAAAAATAAGATAAAAACAGAAAGGGAGGCAAACCATAATAGACTCTTAAACACAGAACAAACCCAGGGGGTGAGGGGGGTTGGGTTAAATGGGTGATGGGCATTAAGGAGGGCACTCTTCCGGATGAGCACTGGGTGTTATACGTAAGTGATGAATCACTGGGTTCTACTCCTGAAGCCAAAACTACACTACATGTTAACTAACTTGAGAATAAAAAATAAATAAAAAAAGAATTAGTCCTACAAGTGGAAGTGGGGCAAGGAACACTGAGAAATCCCCTTTCCCCAAACCCAGGACACAGTGGTTGTCCAGTCTATTATGATGGATATGCTGCTACATTCAAAACAATTTTGAATGCAGAATGCCATTTCTGAGTAGAAATGGCAGCAATCCAGGAGGTACAGGCTTGAGTAACCCAAACTGGCTGGCAACCACAATTTGTTTCCATAGTTTTCAGCCGCAGAGAGAGATGTTTTTGATCTGCTGATCTCTCAAGTGGCACATCTGGAGGCTGGGCTACCAGTAAGAGCCCAAGAAACCCAAGATTTAGTAAAAACACTCTAACGTTCATCAAGTGGTGTACTGGTCAGAGCTCTGAGAATGGAGTCGAGCGATCACATCCACTCTCAGTGTTCTGTAGCTGGCACTGGTTGAAAAGCTGCAGCAGTACAATGGATACCATCAGCTTGTATCTGGGCTGAACCATCAGTGAACCAGGCCAACCTATTTATAGGAACTTCTGTGAATCACGGGTCCCACGGAGGCCAGGAACTTTGCTTCAAGTAGTGAGAGATATTTCAGGAGTAACATGAAAGTTTTTCCCAAAAGGGGTCACTTCCACCCCTTCATTCAAAACCAAGACAACACAAAGGCCAGGCTGCCTGCATCTCTAAACAAACCATTTTCATTTGCTCAATTCAGTCTCTTGGGTCCTTCCCTTGTTAACCGTCAAGTCTGAGATAACATACCCCCAAGACGGCAATATCATGCCAGAGAGTCGCAAGGAGTGCACGGTTCAGGTGTTTAGTTATAAGAAGACCTCGGCAGTAGGCCCTTCCAAAAGAGGTGCACTTGGTAGTTGGGTCAGGCAGGTGGCACTGCTGTACTAAGAAAAGGCCTGCATACCTTAGCCACAAAATCTTCAACCAAAGCTGTGATTTTCTTTTCTTTCCTCTAGGGATAATCCATTGTTTGTGATGGATCACTCAGGGAGGGGACATGCAGCAGCCCACAAATGGGAAAATCTCCTGTGAACTTACAAGCATTCACAGTGTAAGCATGTAGAAGTAAAAACGGCAATACCAAATATACACTTGGCAGAGGAAGCCAGAACAAGAGTATATTGAACAGGCCCAGAGACTGCACCCACACTCTAGCTTTTCTTGAATTTGACTGCTTTCCCCCCTGTAAGAACATAGACCAAGGGATCTGACATACACACAAAAGGGATTACAGCCATAGCTGCCAGGAGAAGACATTATTTTCTGACCAGGAGCAGGGGCAGGAGAGGGCAGTGGGGTAGTGGGGGAGGCTAGCCTGCAGAGGAGGGCTGATGTGGTAGGAGGCTCTTTTGTTTGGGTCCTCACTCCAGGGTCAGTGCCACTTCCTCCCTCATCCCTCCCAGCTCCTGCAAGAGCCTGGGTGTCCTTATTGTGCCCTGTGCATCCTGCCATCTACCCCCCCCCCCCCACCTGCCCTTCGCCAGCTAGCATGCTTTTCTCCCCACAGAACCAGGTACAATGGTGCGTGGGCACTCTATCCAACACAGCTATTAAAGTTTGAATTTCCCCCATCCTTGAGGTTCCCAACCACACCAAGCTTCGATCTGAAGCAGCTGAGATTAAAGGGTACGAGATGAATCAGAGGGCAGAAAACAAGAGGAACTCTGCACCAATAAGCAAGACTTGCATTTATGTTCAAGCTGCCTACTTGGCCTCAACCAATAAAGTTAGAATGTATTCAGTCTACCCATGCTCAGTGCTGACACCTTTCATTTTCGTTCTGAGGACCCCTGATTCAGCAGCTACTGCCTTTTGCCTTGGGCCTAGCGGTGTACTGCCTTACTGACGTAATAACAATCGTTCCTCCTCCGGCCTAGAGAGTGAGCACCAACCAAAGCACCATTCAGGCAGCTCCATTCAACTTCTCACTACTTAGCCTCTAAATATTCATTAACAGGTAGGTCAGCAGAGGATCTACTAGTTTACCATTTCAACAGGAGCATTTGCTGCTGGATCTCCTATCCCCTAAACCGGCCCACAGGGACACTTGTCTCTTCCTGCAGGAAGCCATGTTTCTGTCAACATCACATCCTTGTTGCCAAAATTGTCAAAAATCGTGAAGGGTTTAGGATTTTACTCTATTTGCAAGCTATATAGTTAGTCTGCTCTTGTCATGGATGCTGGCAAAAGACATTAGATGCCTGGGTTACCAGCTAAGGACTTTATCACATATGACGTAAGTATGAGGATCGTGTCAGTGACAGTTCACTGTCCCACCCAAGTCCCTTGGCAGAGGGGCCTAGGTGAGTACTCTGTACACAGTGGGTTTGCATCACAGCCAAACAACACTGAGTGTAAAAATTTACTGTTTTTATAACAAGCAGAAGCAAGTCTGCTCTTTGCCTGGGGACTTATTACTGCATCCTTCAAGGTTGCTAGCTTCAAACACAAACGGACCCGATAAAGAAGAGTCAGGTCTTTGCATTCTTGGTAGAGCCAGCAATGCCCAGCATATCCTAGGACCTTCAGCAATGCCAAAGCCCTTGGCAGAATGCCTTTCCCAACACACTCATATCAAATCTAATACCAGAAGTTCTAAGCAGTAAGGCAAGAAGTAAAAGTCATACATGGTTCAAAAATAAGTAAATTGTCTCTATTTGTAGATGATATTAATTGCCTGCACAGAAAACACCATCAACTTCATTAAAAAAGTCCCCAATAGAAGTTTAGTAAAGTTGCAGGATACAAATTCAATATCCAAAAAAATCCTATTTCTATATACCAAATTTAAAAATTGGAATTTTGTTTCAAAAAGTTAGGTGCTACTTCAATAGCACTAAGAAAGTGAAATAATTAGTGACAAATCTAAGAAAATATGTGTAAGATCTATAAACTAAATACTATAAAACACTGATAAATTAAATCAAAGATGAATCTAAAAACAGACACCATATCAATAAATTGGAAGACTCAACATTATTAAGATGTCAATTCTCCCCCAGATTGATCCATATATCCTCTGAAGTTTCAATCAAAACCACAGCAGAACTTTTTATAGATAGTATATCCCTAAATGAGAACTACAAGTAGGAGTAACTGAAGATATATTGCTTTATTTTAATAGCACAAAGTCACCAGTGAGCATAGCCTTTACCTATTATTAGTAAACTCTGAAAATGCATTCATTTTCCCAAATGGATACCCCAAGCAGTAACATTGAAATTACTGAATCTATAGTGGAACTCTACCATTCTCTGGCTTTACACATAAACAAAACCATTATGTGTCTAACCAATTCAAGAACAGACCACCAGTTCATAGATGATCATTCCACATCTCCCACTAGATCACAGGACTAATTAACAGCACAGACAAGGGGACTTGCCATAACTTTGTTAAATATATAATCTAGTTCATCACCTGACTTGGTTTCAGGACACAGAAATGAATATGATTCTGCATAACCAACTACAAAGGAGAATTATACAAAGAAAATGAAACAACAGAAGAGAAGCCAATGAGGAAAAAAAAAAGCACAAACATGACTGTATAATTCTTTGATGTAAATACAAGAGAAAAACATCAACAAAAATTATCCATAACATTTAAGAATGTAAAGCGGAATATAAGGCAGTGAAAACAGAAAGTCAAAAAACTGAGGGCAGGAGTGGTAATAACTTGGACCAGGCCCCCAAAACAACAAGCCAACATTAGGACAACAAACAGAGATCAAAAAGTAGTAATAGGGGCACCTGGGTGACTCAGATGGTTGAGCATCCGACTTTTGATTTCGGCTCAGGTCATGATCCCAGGGTCGTGGGATGCAGCCCTGCATCAGGCTCTGCACTGAGTGTGGAGCCTAGTTGGGATTCTCTCTCTCTCTCCCTCTCCCTGTGACCTTCCCCCTCTTGTCCACGTGTGCACGTACGCTCTCTCAAAAAAATAAGAAAATTAAGTCCATTAAAATATTTTTTAAGAAAGGTAGTTAATAGTCACAGGATCCAAAATCTAGGTTTGGATGATAAAATGGAAACAAAAACCATGTATTTATTTTGATAATATATGTGATGCTGACAGTTGACTTACAAAATACATAGTGTAAAAAATAAAAATGAAAAAATTTAAATGTCCAATTTAGGTGAAGTAGGGAAGGTTGGGGAAGAACATTTCATGGAGTTTTTCTGTTAGAGTATACAATTCTGATGCATGTACTTCATCAAATCATTACCATCAGTTTTCAATTATTCTCATACCAATAATGAATCACCAATGTTTTTGACTCTCTACTACCTTGGCTACTCCCCACTTGATGGAGGTTTCAGCAGATGGTCCATTTCTATTTTTCTGGTAAAACATTTGTTGTGAAAGAAATTTAAAGTTGAGGAGCCAAATGAAATTTCTGAATTGGCTTTAAACTGAAATAATTAATCCTTTCTTCATTGGGCTTTAGTATCAGAGCGAGCTGAGAGCTCTGTTAAGTATTCATTGAAAAAATACTCTTGAAGCAATACAATTTAAAATGTGATTTTCCAGCCATTAGATACTGCTTTTGTATATACACTTTGCAAACAAGTTTCAAAGCGCTTTTCAGTTGTGGTTAATTTCAATATTTCACCCAGTTATTTTTTTTATTTTTATTTATTTATTTATTTATTTTACTTACAAACTCAGAATCATCAAAAATATAGCATGAGAACCGGACACAAGCTGGGTAAGAATGAGTGGACATGAATAGTGCAGTGTAAATGTGAATAACAAACTACTCTCTCACATTCACAGTTGTTCAAACTTAAGGGAACAAATGTATACAATTAAAAATCAAAGATTCCCATATCGAAAATTTTAAGGATTAAAATTCCTAGGCAATCAAAATACTTATAACAAAAAACAAAAACAGAACTTGGGGAAAGAATTTTAATGGAGACATTTGGGGGTTTGATGCATATATATTGCTTAGTTATCATTTGCAAGGTAAAACTGTTTTTCCAGGTTATTAATTAGCTAATAATTAATCTATGAAATTATTTTATAATATAAAATCTGGTTTTAAATCACCAATTTTTCAAAATTAGTATCCAATATAAATACAAAATGTACAAGTATAAAACGTACAAGTATAAAAATTTGTTACTATGTAAATAAGAATCTTTATAAATTCTGACATGTAATTTGACACTAATTTTTTCATGAAAATAACATAATCTAATTCTGAATCCAATGGTTTAGATATTTTCATCTTTGTTAAAAACAAAACAAAGGAAGTGAAGATTATCCAGCTAACAAATCAGAGAACCTTGTAATCACCAATTTGTGGTTTTTAAAAGAAAAACTATACTAAGCATTGTGTGCAATAAAAGTAATTGTTGTGATATCTTGTGTATCCTTATTCACAAGTCACTTGCACAGGGAATAAAGAGCAATGTCCAAATCTGAGCTTTTTTGCTGCCATTATTTCTTACAGAGATACCAGAATTTTTTCTACAAAATAGTTTGAGTATAACTTGGAAATACTATATTACAGAGAATTACACAAAACACAGATATAAACTTCAACAGAAAGAATCAAAGCTATATTGTGTCCCAAAGAATGCTTGACTTGCCAAAAGTCATACAGCTAATAAGCAGTGACTGAACCCAGATCATCCAATTCTAAGTCCCAAGTATCTTCAGAATTTTCCAGAGAGAAGGCCAACTATTTGGGGGGGTGGGGGACGGAGGTAGCAGAGTTCTAACGCTGGCACTGCTACTACCTTACCTAGACTTTTTCAAGTCATTAAACTTCTTTGTGCCTTGGTTTCCTCTACTCCATAGGGATATCTTGATGATAAACACAAGCATACTTGAACTCTTTGGCAGAAAAGCACTCTGTGTATTTCACTACGTTAATGATTTCTTTTCCCCACCGCAAGTTTCAATTGATGCTAATATCTTTTCTCTGATTCTAGTTTGAAGCTGTGATATTTGAAGCTTGAAGTAGTATTGTGTGTGTGTGTGTGTGTGTGTGCACGCGTGTGTGCACACATGTGCATGCTATCTTTGAACATGGCTGGCATTCTAGTGACATCGTTTTTGGCAACTTTCAAAATGCATGAAAAGTTAAGTAGCACAACATTTTAATACTTCGCATTACCAAAGCCTTGCCTCCCCAAATTGTGCATAAAATTTTAGGAATTCACAACAAAATTTTCCACTCTCAACTTCTATACAAATACAATTAAAATTCATATACCACTCAGCCAGCCCCCCGTGAAATTTAAATAGTACAAGAAGATTACAAAAATGTATAATGCTTTTTAAACAAGGGAATAATTCCAGTTACAAATTAGAAATTTGGCATACATTTTAAAAAATGAACATAACTAATATTCCTAAAATAATGGAAATAAGTGATTATCAATATCCTAATAATTCAGTCATTTGCAAGGTCTTCTATTTTGTCAACAGATATAGAATCCACTCACTTTATATATTCAAATCTAAAAAAAAAACCAAACATTTTTCTCAATACTGAGAATAGGTAACCAAAAATAAGAGAAATCTAATTTTAAAGTAATATTTTAAGTTAATTACTTACACCAATGTTTTTGTTCTTTTGACAACATATCCATTTTAAAATAATTTAGTTTTTCAACTTATGAAGACATAAGACAAGGAAGACAAGTTAGGAAGACAAACTAACTTCCTTTTTCCTTTACTGAGATGTTTACCCAGTAACACTAGCATATGGCTACAAGTAATATTTAAGGAATAGCAATCCATTAAAAGTGCCCAGGTTAAAAACAGAAATAGCCAGTTGAACTAAAATATTGCAGCGAATGATTAGTATGTATCTACTAAATAAAAGGATTACCGATGGTAAAGACTGAGTAGTAATCTGAAAAGAACCTCACATCACTAAGTCTTTATACAATGAGACTATGATAATATCAGTAGAATTTTTAAAAAATAATTTAAAGTAGAACCACCTTGGACTAATCTCGTTAATATTTTGAATGAATGAATGAGTGAATGAATACCTGAATGAATACTGCAGTCGTAACAATGTTTATTTAACACCTTGAGATGTTCCCAACAATTTGAAATACAGAGAAGATGGACTTGAATACAAACAAACTAGTTGAAATTCAATGTGGTTCACAGTAAAGATGCAGTGGCTTTCTATTTGTAGAACAAAGAATCTCAACCAAAAACATATATACGACTCAAATATTCTCCAGAGCAATCATTTAGGCTTCAAAAAGAATATACCCTAAAACCGCTTTCTCTCCCCCCTCCACCTCCCTGCATTTTTTTTAATGTTTGGCATAAGTGAACAACAAACCAGAATAGAATACACATTTTTAAAAGACTAATTTACTCATAGTCTATTTAAGATCAGCATACAACCACTTATAAATATAGCCTTTTAAAAAAGCATCCTTATATAAAATGGGGGGGGGGGGGGAAGAGAAATCCCTGCTATCCATATGAAGCACAGTTTAAGCCCAATACAACTGACCAATCAAAATTAGTGAATGCACTGCATCTCTCTGCAGTGGAGAGAGGCGACAAGGTAGGCTGTCACTCTGCAAAAGCTGCCCCGAACAGGCTTTCCTCTGAAAAGCAGTGCCATTCCTTTTTAAAAGACTGAATCCAAATGTTGTCTCTGGAGACAAGAAGCCTTCAGTATGTTCAATTACTTCATTACGTTTTTCAGATGCTTATTGATTCCACAGTAGGAAGAGTGAGAGACTGCAGCAGCCTCTAGGCAGCACTCCACGTTCCATACATTAGCAGGACTGCTGAGACAATGGCACAGTACAGACACATATTTTCATTAAGGGCTTTTCTGAAGAGATGTTTATGACCCTCTTCCCCAAGTCCTCTGCTAACAAGTGAACAAAATGAATCAATCAAAACTGGAAACGCTTCAACTCCATCAGGAATTTATCAAACCTTTAGCGGAGGTAAGATGTGTTCCCTTATTACAGTATACAGCTGCTTTTGAACTGGCATAGTGGGGTAAAATTACTTTGAAAATTGTCAACCTAAATTTTAAGAGTTTATTTGCTTAATTCTATTTATTGCTAAACATGTCTTTTCTAGATCTTTTTCTTTTAGGACATAACATTTTAAATGTAATTTTTTTAGGATGCAATGTTAAATACCAAAAATATTCTTTGTTGATTCACTATGAAGACATCAGCTTTTAAGTCACTTCAGACCTACTAAAATATTCTTAATGTCATCGGTACAGTTTTTGCCAAGTGTTCAAAAATGCTTCTATTTCTTAAAAGAACCAGGTTTACTACTTAGCTATTACTTATTATTCAGTTTTAGGTTAAGATTATTGAGCATGTTCATTGAAAATTATTTGATTTGCAGTTACATTTTGCATTACCTTTTACATTACAACTACATGAACAATTCATCAGTGGAAATGTCTACTATCTTATCATGGAATCTGTTTTTAATCAGTTAAAATTCAAACCAGGTGCTAATAATTAAACAAGCTATAATGTTTTCCAGTAGGAAATAGTGTTGAATTTATTGTAAAGACATGAGAGAATGACAGTATGTTTAGTGTATGCTAATTGCTCATAATCTCCTAAAACACAGGTTAGCTTCTAAAATGAGGGCAGAAATTAGTTTTAAAAATGCAGCTTTTCTTTCATGGTTGTATTTATAATGTTACCTCTGTTACCAAATAACGTAGTATTTGCAATCTCTGTTAGGAAAAGAAAAAATTTCGTTTAAAGAAACCCTTAAATTTATTTATGAGTTGTGGCTCTAATAATACAGTTTGCTTACTTTGATAACAAATACTGGGTACAGTGCTAAAGTAAACAAAACTAAAGTAACTTTGAGTTAATTGGAAATTATTAGGAACCTTATTTCTTAACCACTTTTTTTCTTTTTCACAAGGGCCCACGGCAGCTAATTCAGTATTTACAAGTGACAATATGAAGAATGCATCTGATCAAGCACCTCCCTAGCCGACTGAACCATAAACTGCAGGATATTCTTCTAACATATGCATTTAAGACAGTAAGGAGTTAAAACCAGAAAAGACAGGTCCACATTACTGCCGGGATACAAGACATCGACAGTAATCATCCTAAGAAGAAGCTCTATAAAATAGACATAAAAAGAAAAACAATTTGACTGCAAAAGCCTAAAAACAAAATGGTGAGCTTTTTTAAAGGGGGAGTTTATACTTTAACATACCAGGATTGTGGAGCTGATTCCTGAAGAAACAATGAGACACGGATTGCCAAAAAGAGAATGCCACACATTAGCAGCAAGCTAAATGAAGCTTTATCCAAGTCTTTTCTGCACTAAATATTCAGATATTCACAGCAGCTGATATTACTACTAAAGGATTTTCCCATCTAAGTTTTATGACTATGTATCCTCTTCTAATGAAAGCAAATCAAATTAAATAGCAGATGGTTTTTATCAAAAGAACATGGACTGGATTTAGAATATAAAGCAAGTTATGTGATCAAGAAATCATTTCAAAATAATGAGGACTGCTATAGAAACAGATTTACATTTATAACAAAAGGATGTCTAAATACATTTTAGAAGCTAGAAACCGTATGTTTCCTTTTTTGTTTTCACATATTCTGGAAAATAAAGAGACACTATCATATATTCCCTCAAAGGGAAATATAATTCCTACCATTTGAGGAAGTTTCTCTTGGTCGTGACTTTCTAAGGCAAAACAAATACAAATGTTTGTACTGGTCTTTAGAAATCCATCAGCCAACTAAATGTCACAATTCATGCAGTTTGAAGTATTGGAGAGAAAATGAAAGAATTTCTACAAGACATGAAATAAAACACAGCTACTTCACTGTTGTCAGGTAAAAATTCATGTCAAAATCTGTCAATGACATCATGTATCACTTTGTGAAAACCTGCCGTGGTGAGCCAAAGGGCCCATACGGCCACAGCCAACAGGTAGGTCAGAAGATGCATGCACCACGCTGTTTACCGTTTACCAAAGACAACAACCTTGCTCTAGAGGAGATGCACCATAGCTAATTACCGTCTAACTTGGCATGTCTGCTTTATCTAATTCTAAATGTCACTGAGGTGACAAAGATGTTTCATCTGTCAGTTCCAAAAATTTGGCACACTTAGAAGTCTCCATTTTTATAGGATTTCAGTGCTAGCTAAGACTTTCACTTACTGGAGTATATGCCTCTAAGTAATACTTCATACCAAGTTCAAGAGTAATTAATAATGTTATCATTCGTGATTCTGAAACATCACCCCTAAAATAATATGCATAAATAAAACTGTATTCTAAAACTTGTCAGAGGTTACATCACGTGAAAGGTTAACATGAATGTGGAAAATTATTATATAGCCTTTATAATTTATGTTCAATTATGATTTTGTAGTCAAAATGCTGTACTTGAAATGTGAAATATAGTTGGTTGATTTTATATTTTAACTGAATATACTCACTCCTGACCTATTAGCCCAGAAAATCAGATATTATTTTTATAAATTACTCTAAACCTCTATACATTAAAATACAGATTTAAATGAATTAGCAAAAGAGTTGTTTTTCTAATTTTCCTCAAGATTATACACACTGGGTGATTTATACAAAAGGTTTCACAGGGATGTGTAACTTTAAAAGATTCCTCAGAAAATGGGCTTCAGATACTCCCTTTTCCCTAAAATTTCATATTTTACTTTAAAAATCCTGTTTGAACAAATAAAATCAAGAGATATATTCTTTTAAACCACTCCAAAAATGGTTATTTCTTATTAAGATATTAAATTTCAATTCCTCCTTCCACAACATGAGAGGGTGTGGTCACGAAATAAATCATTCACTGGAGTGATTTACAGCTCTTTTACCAAGTTTTGTGGTGTTATATTTTAACATAATGTCCTTTTTCATCCAATTTGTATAACATTAAGTTTGTCCATTATAAAGTTTGGTGAGCATTTTCACTACGAAATATGTAATATTTATCATTTGCCTGCTTCTGTGGGAAATAACCCCAAATATCCCCAAGCACACTGTTGACTCATGAATATGAATTTCAACCAAGAACATGGACAAAATGGTTTTAAACAACTAGTGCTCTGTGCCATTAATCATTTTAAATGAACACTCGTCCTGTTCATTTGAAACCTCACGAGAATAATTACACCTACACTAATTATGCCAGAACATATTAAAATAGCGTTTATTACCCACCTACTCACAACACTTTAAGATGAAATCTTAAAACACCGGGCTAAAATTAGTTTTGCATAGTGGGTAGCTTTATTGTACAAAAATATACTGTATCTCAATGAGCTTGAAAAACCCAAATGAGGACTATCTTTTTAGAATATTAAGAAATTCTGAACAATATAGGAGTATTCCCCACACAGTCATCTTCAAAGGGAGAAGCCAACTTCCTATTACATCGAAACAATGCATCCTTAATGTCTCCTAACTCTACCTTTGCCGTTAACAGTTTAGAAAGTTTAAAGTTAAACCAAGTACACAATAAAAAGATTTTTTTTTAACAAGGAACACATGCTTTATACTTCATTTAAATTGCCAAATATCAAAGAGTTTATTCTATTTCACTTTCTAGGGAAAACACCAACTGCTCCAAAAGAATGTGTTTTTCTCCCGTTCTGGAAATCAACATGCAGTCTGAATCTAACATTACAGTGCGAGATGACACTGATGACGTCAACACCAATATGTACCAACCACTTTCCTATCCATTAAGCTTTCAAGTGTCTCTCACCGGATTTCTTATGTTAGAAATTGTGTTGGGACTTGGCAGCAACCTCACCGTGTTGGTCCTTTACTGCATGAAATCCAACTTAATCAACTCGGTCAGTAACATTATTACAATGAATCTTCATGTACTTGATGTCATCATTTGTGTGGGATGTATCCCTCTAACTATAGTCATCCTTCTGCTTTCACTGGAGAGTAACACTGCTCTCATCTGCTGTTTCCATGAGGCCTGCGTATCTTTTGCAAGTGTCTCAACAGCAATCAACGTTTTTGCTATCACTCTGGACAGGTATGACATCTCTGTAAAACCTGCAAACCGGATTCTGACAATGGGCAGAGCTGCAATGCTGATGATATCCATTTGGATTTTTTCATTTTTCTCTTTCCTGATTCCCTTTATTGAGGTAAATTTTTTCAGTCTTCAAAGTGGAAATACATGGGAAAACAAGACACTTTTGTGTGTCAGTACAAATGAATACTACACTGAACTGGGAATGTATTATCACCTGCTAGTACAGATCCCAATATTCTTTTTCACTGTCATAGTGATGTTAATCACATACACCAAAATCCTTCAGGCTCTTAACATTCGAATAGGCACAAGATTTTCAACGGGGCAGAAGAAGAAAGCAAGAAAGAAAAAGACAATTTCTCTAACCACGCAACATGAGACTACAGACATGTCACAAAGCAGTGGTGGGAGAAACATAGTCTTTGGTGTAAGAACTTCGGTCTCTGTAATAATTGCCCTCCGGCGAGCTGTGAAACGACACCGCGAACGACGAGAAAGGCAAAAAAGAGTTTTCAGGATGTCTTTATTGATTATTTCTACATTTCTTCTCTGCTGGACACCAATTTCTGTCTTAAATACCACCATTTTATGTTTAGGCCCAAGTGACCTTTTAGTAAAATTAAGGTTATGTTTTCTAGTCATGGCTTATGGAACAACTATATTTCACCCATTATTATATGCATTCACTAGACAAAAATTTCAAAAGGTCTTGAAAAGTAAAATGAAAAAGAGAGTTGTTTCCATAGTGGAAGCTGATCCTATGCCTAACAATGCTGTAATACACAATTCTTGGATAGATCCTAAGAGAAACAAAAAACTTACCTTTGAAGATAGTGAAATAAGAGAAAAATGTTTAGTACCTCAGGTTGTCACAGACTAGGGAAACATCTAAGTTTCACTAAGCCCACATTCAGAAGTTTTAAATTTAAATTGTAAAAAAATGAAATTACTGCCAAATATAAGAAAAAAACATTTTAAGTATTGGTTATGTTGTAAATTTTCAATGTAAATGTCAAGATTAGATTAGGTCATGTATATTCTATTTCTTCATTACAATGTATTTGTTGCATGGCAGTTTGTTAAAGTAATATCATGTGTATATTTTGTCAATATTATGTCCATCAGAAGATATTCATGTAAGTCATATTTTCTAAATAATAAATACATAGCCTTAAAACAGTGTATAACTTTAAAACGTAACTGACACAGGTATCTTTTCTTTTCTTTTATAAAGTGTATTTGTTTCTAAGCCACAAACTATAGATAGATTTATATAATGACAAGTGAAATAGCACTTTAACATAAGAACAAACATTATGGGCTCCAAGCAATCAAAATAATTCAGGATTTTCTGTATCACTCTATTAAGTTTTCTGGTATAGTCTACCTGGTGTAATATTTGATGAATCAAAAATAATGAACTGTATGTGAAACTTCATCCTTTTTCTTGCTTTTCGAATGCAGGAAATTGTAGGATTTATCAGGATTTTAAAATCTGACAACCAAGAAACAATCCTGTACATACACTCTGAGATAGAGAAACTTATTTTCTAAGATCAAGGGCACTATGCCTATAACATACAAATAAAGGGACAATAAAGGGAAGGAAGAAAACTAAAGCACCAGCCTCTTTCTTCCTCACTTTGCTGGAGTCTAAGCCAAATGGTCTGGATTCATACAACAGTAAACAGAGAACTATTAAAATCTGAATAAAAGGGGAAAAAAAACTTTGTATCATTGTAGAGAAGATTCACAAAGCCAACTATTTCTAACTGTAGATACATGGCAACTTTAGAGTAATATGATTTACACAATGTTCCTATACTAGTTCCTATACTATATATAGTAGCTTCCAAATGTTTCAAAATACAATAGTTCTATTTCCACCCTTAAAATCATTAAAGCGACAATAAACCTTGTCAATTTTTTACTCTACACCACTTAATTTAACTTTAATCTTTATTCTGCCCTCTTCAATTCATGCTGGAAAATATAAAATTACTAAAACAGGTTTGGGAATCTCATATCAAATAAATATCTTCCAACTGTTATAATCCAATAATCTGTCAATGAGTGCTAATCATCACTGACTGTATCAGGAAAATAGCAATAAATTATTTAAAAATAGGCTAATATAGTAGTTGCTACCTTATAAGTAATTAACTGGACAGTTTTTTATTCTATTTCTTTTACCACTGTATCCATTAAATCAAGCAGCACTTCATTTTTAAATAAAATTTTACATCAAACAATTCAATAATATATAACTTTTATGTAATTAAATGAGATTGAGATTGATCCAATGAAGTTTATGGAATACTTTAACCCTTGGGAAGTGAGCACCATGCAATAGCTTGAATTCAATGAGGTTACATGGGAAATTTAATAAGAGATTTCTTTCTGATAATAATGTTAACATGTCAAATCATGGCAAAGGTACAGTGTCCTTCTGCCTTGTTTTCTACTTTTATGAAATTAAAGAAATGCTTCAATTTAACAAAATGTACCATAAGAAAGTAAGACATTTTGGGGACCCTAGAGAAATTCTTCATTGTTAAGATATTAAAAAATTTTTCATTCAGTAAACGTATTTGACACAGAATATCTCCTAATATAGCCATTAAAAATTTTTAAACTAATTTTATACTTAAACTTCCAAGCATAAATTATAATTGTTTTCAATTTTATAATCTTAATAAAAATTAGACTATTTTTAGAGTTTTCATATTAAGAGAAACCCTTTGTGTTTTAAATATTTTTAATCTTCAAGTCTATAAGCATGCCAAAGAACGCGGTTAAAGATATTTTTAAATATATTTGTCTAAACTGCTTTCATGCCCTCTTGTTGTCTGTAATAAGAAACCTAACAAAATAAGTAATAAATGGCAAATATTATAATGTTGCCTTCTAAACTGTTATTATTTCTACACTTGACACTAGAGCAGACAATTAACAAGCATTTTTTGTCCTCCTGTAATGAACTTTCAGGTATACGAAAGTACATCCACTGATTTACAACAAAGAAAATTCAGACTTACCAAACAACTTCTAAAAGCTTTCTAATGTTAAATAGTATGTAGTATGTAAACCAAAATAATATTTATGTTAAAGGTTCAGCTTTTGAAAACAAGTCACAAATACACTTACAACTACTGACCTTAGCTTAAATGAGAAAATGAGAAGCTTAGACAATTTTTTTCATTAGGTGTTTGTTCTATGAAGGTAAAATACTTTTATTTTTCTCATGATGGACCTCATCAAAATGTGTATGTTTTTCACTGCATTTCTAATAATTTTATGGAAAAAAAGCATTAATGCCAATTTTTCATGTTAGAATGAAAATTGTAAATGCCAAAGCAATAGAGGTAACAGTGAACTCAACATGGGACCCTTCATAAAATATTTTTCAACCCATATGCCAAAAATCACAGACACTGGCATCAACTTATATATAGTTAACTGGGTTAATTCTTCAAAACTATCTAAATAAAAACTATTCTTTTAAAAACTAACCAACTATGAGCTCAGTAAGATATGGAACTCTTTTGCTTGCTAGTTTCAGGAGGTTATTATTCTAGCATTAGTCCCAAAAGATGTTCAAACCTATTGTGAAAATGTAAGAATTTACTATTATGTTTTTTAAAAAATGCCATTCATAGTATTTCTGTACTTTTCACCATGGCAAGTCAAATTTTAGGTACATGGTCTATTTCTGAAGCCCTCCCCACCCCACCCCCCGCCGTGAAATGATAGCAAAATCTAAGTTCCCTGGGCATTAAAAACCAAACTCCTCATTTACCTAAGGTTAGACTGAAAAGTGAAAACCTAAAAGATAAGAAAAAAAGGTGTTTTTCAGGCTTTATTCAACACAGTAATTTGAAAACTATTTTCCAAAGTCAATAAAATGTTGAGTTTCATTACATTTTGATGATACATTTACGTAAGCTTTGTAAATTTGTAATTCAATTAAACTTGGATCCTTACAATGTAGAGGGCATTAGGACAGATACACATACTCATATAAAATAAAGCTATTACCCTGGAAGTTTAATATAGAATCAAGGTAGTTAAAAGTCTGGCAATACCTACAAAAAGGCAGAATGCAGTAAATGTTATTTAGAAAAAAGTAAAGTTCTTAACAGACTTAACAAGAAAGGAAATGTGTGGGATTTAAGAACAATACAAATAAAAGCACTGTTGAGGAAAGCTATTGAAGCATATCTGGAAAGACTAAATTGTTCTCTTTACAAGAAAAGTAATACAGTAGTGAGAAGTTAATCTGATAAGTTAAACTGGAGCCAAAAGCCAGAAAGAGGGCTTTAAATGCCAGCAGAGATACCTGAGCAGGGGAATAATACAATGATAAATGGGCTACAAATCAATCAATTAATCAATCAATCAGCAATATGTAGATATGGTTGATTGGTAAGACACAAAATAGGAAGCTAAGAAAACAAACTGTTGGCTGGAAAAGACACAGAAGATGGGAAGCCACAGCCATCGCAGGGGCAGGTAACAAAAGGCCTGTCAAAAAGTGCTGGCAGTGGCTGTGGAAAGAAAGGAGCACACAGATGTGACAGGCAATTTCACATTTCACAGAATCAATAGGGTATGGTATGTCACTGGTTAATAAAACAACTGGCATAAGAAACTAAAGAATTAAAAATGAAGGCCAAAAAAGGACCATAAGAAACTAGACTCTCCTCAATGATCTAAGAACTTTTAAATTATGTTATGCATAAAGTACATGGATAATGAGGAAAAAAACAAAAACATTTCTGGCAGGACAAAAAAATTCAATTAAGTAAAATAAGTAACATTCAAGAATGTTCTAGTTATGGGGCTCCTAGGTGGCTCAATAGGTTAAGCACCCGACTCTTGATTTTGGCTCACGTCATGATCTCACGTTTGTGGGATCAAGCCCTGCACTGGGCTCTATGCTAGGCGTGGAGACTGCTTGAGAGTCTCTCTGCCCCTCTGCCCCTCCCCCGCCCACATGTGCACATGTGCTCTCTCAAATAAATAAATAAATAAAGGCTTTTTTAAAAAGTTCTGGTTATAACTATTCAAAATAAAAATTTCTAACTAATGTTTTAAAATATCCACTTCATATTTTGCATATTGGTTTATTCATTTTTCCAATGAATGCATATTTTCTTCTTCAGTAACTTTTTAATTATAAAGTTATAAACAATGGGACAATGCCAAGGTACATAAAGTAGAAAATATAAAAATCATCCTTTGCTCTTTTATTCCTAATTATGAATATCTATCAAAGTCATTATATACATGTCTCCTTCATTCTTTGTTAATGGCTGCACAAAAATAATTTTTTTAATTAAAAAAACATTTAGCAGTATTTCTAAAATGTGACAATGACAAGTATCAAATACATAAACCCTCTTCTATAATAATTTCAAGCTACATTTTTCAAGATTATCTTGAAAAAGGAAGGAAAGGTAACCTGTCAAATTTTGAGACACGTTTTCTAAATGGAGAGAAGAAGCAAGAAAAAACCATAAAATAATGTATTTTTTCTCCCTTTTCACTAAGTAAGAGGAGAAATAAAAAAAAAAAAAAACTAAAGAAAACTCCTGGAACTTATTTTCTTTACATCTCAGGAAAGTGTCCTTGTACGTACTCCCATAAGCCTCCTATGGGACAGCAGTGAACTCAAGAAAGCTGAGCGTGAGATGACTAATAATAAATGTTAGGGGAAAATGGAGCTCAGACCATATAAAAGGTGGGGGGGTGGGGGGGAGGAGATAATTAAACCTAGACAAGGCAGGAAAAAGATCTAAAATACTCGGAGATGCTCAGCTCTTCGAGAAGTGAAATGTGAATACACAATTGTGGGTTAGAGTTCACAGAAGAAAACTAATTTGAAGACTGACTTTTTGTAAAAGGCATTCAGAACAATGAAAGGATTTTTTTTTAAAAAAGAAACCCTAGTTAACAGACTAGAAAAATTAGTAACATAACAACATATTGCATGAGAAAAAGTAGAATATCAGGACATTACAACTCACAAGTGTTTGGAAAAGAGTGGTACTAAGATGGAGAAATAAATGGAAAACTGGGTTCATCTTAATTTAAAAGCTGTCACCTCTTATTAAAGAATATTCACTTTTTGCAGGAGAAAAAGAGCTGAGCAAACTTAAAACACAATTATTTCTCCCCCTGCTCATGATAAAATAATGTGTGGCAATAATCCTAAGTATCCCTACCCTTCTATTCACACTTTTTTTTTAAACAGACCTCTATAAGCTGTATCCTTGGCTTTCAAGCATGACAGCTTTGTACTTCCACCAGCAGGTGGTAAAAAGTGCTGTCATTCCTGTCACTGCCACCAATATCAACTCCTACCACTATCAAACCCTGAAGCATCAGGTAAGATAAAGGAGGAGAGCAGAGTGTATCTGGAATTGAGGTCATTTTCCTCACCCTGCTTACATGAAAGCAGTATGTCATATATTTCTGAGAGGCATTAAGCAAGGTAGACTACCAAAGCACATCCAGCAATTTTTCATGGTGGAAAGTAAAAGGGACAAGGGAACCTTGTTAAGCTTATTGTTAAGATTACAGATAATTGCTTTCCACTCAGACAACTATGGACATACAATACTAGTAATAGATGCAAAACGAACATTTTTTAATTTAACATAAAATTTTTAAAATGTTAATGCTAACAAATGAGAGTCTTGTCCACATTAGACACAGACTGTAAGAGTAAGAAATACATAAGATTTATATATACAGGAGCCATTAGTATTACATACAATCCCATTGTCATATGCTGTATATTGCACATATTGTATATTGATTGCGTAAAGAAGAACCAATGATATATGTTTTACCCCAATATTGTTAATATCTTAAAACAGGTTAAAATGTAACAAATCAAATTTACGTAGTGTACACTTTAACCGTTTTCCCAATTCTGGAGTCATTCTTTTGCTATTACATTTTTTCCAACTATCACTTCTTACAAGCAACAAAATGCTAGCAAACTGTAGCTACCTAACTGTATAAAACTGTCTTGGGACACCTGGGTGGCTCAGTCAGTTAAATGTCCAACTTTGGCTCAGGTCATGATCTCGTGGTTCGTGAGTTCGAGCCCCACATCGGGCTCTCTGCTATCAGCCCAGAGCCTACTTGGGATCCTCTCTCTCCTTCTCTCTCTCTCCCTTCCCCACTCACACGTGTGCACTCTTTCCCTCAAAAATAAACATTAAAAAAATTATTTTAAAAAAAGCTGTCTTTAATCCACATGATACATGTGGATACATGATATAATAATGGTCTATAAACTACTGTAACCTTTAATAATACTTCCCCAATAAGTGCCTGATACATACTAACTGATCAGTAAATATTAGTGAAACTGAAATGAACAATTTTTAAATTTCTGACCCCATGTATCTTGTTTAGGAGAGTATTTTTCAAAATGTATCCCACCTATATCAGAATCTTTTACGGTGTTTATTTGAAATTCCGATTTCTGGGCTCCACCTTAGACTTTATGAATCAGAATATCTGTGGTTGCAGTTCTCACTGTAAATTTTAATAGGTACTCTCAGGTGATTTGTGTGCTAAAACTTAAGAATGACTACTTTAAACACTTGAAGATGGACTATGTATCAAAGTGACAGATAGTCAAGTAACTGATCAATGAAAATATAGAAGCAGCTCAGAACTCAGACCATAATGCCTTCCTGAAGTAAAAAATGTTAAGCTTACTTCATTTAATAAAATTTTATTTGAATTCTATATATTATAATCTAGCAGGACATTCACTTCCTAAGAAATAAAATTTTATTGATTGATTGATTCGTTCATTCATTCACTCACTCATTCCAGAAGTATTTATTGAGCATTTACTATGTACTAGCTGTAGGGATAAGAACCGATGGAGCTGGGCTTTCAGTGAACTTACAGATGATGGTAAGTGCTAAGGGAAAGTCAAACATGGTAAGGGAGTGAGAGATGAGGGTTTATTTGTGCAGCATGGTCAAGAAAGTGCACTGTTGGCACCCAGTAAATGCTGTTGCTTAAGTGAATGAGCACGGCTGTCCACAATCCTACATTCATTCAGTTAGCTGGCCCTTCGAGAATTGATGACCTGATGACTTAACTGGTCCCCTCTTCCCCAGGCATTTCCTTTTTACTGTATTTAGTTGTTAATCACCCCTATACTATTTTCATGTTAGGAGCAAATTAATTATGGAAATATGAATATCAATGGCTTAGAAAAGTGTCTAGCACAATGTTTGGCGTATACTAGGTATATTGTTACAAGGCTTGCTGACCTATAGCACTGAAAACCGAAATAGGACTGAAATTTATTCTCCCTCCAGAAGTCCACACACTATCCCAGTCCTCAGTGTTCAGTTTTCCCTGTGAGAAACCTTTCAGTAATAATCATAATCATAACCAAACTTACTGAATGCTTAATGTGTTAAATAAATGAGCTGCTGTGTTAATTCTTTAGATTCTCCTCTTATAAATCCTCACACCAATACAATGAGGGAAGTCCTGCTGACACTTTTGCTAGGGATAAGAAAACACGCTCAGAGAAGTTAAGTGGCCTGCTCTCCTCCACACTGCTTGTAGGAGGTAAGACAGGGTTGGAGGCAAGGCTATCTTCCTTATGTTTTACTTCCTTAAAAAACTTATCTAGGGAAAACATTGCCTTTAAAAATCATCCACTCAGAAGATAAAATGGTACCAAATATGAAACAGGACACTACAAAGTGCTACTTACTTTTACTTCATTCATACAAAATACCCAGTTAAGTATAAAACTACACAGCTACTGTCTGTTATAACGTTACCTTATTTTGACCTAAAGGCAAATACTATACTTGCATATTTTTCTCATTTCAAAATAAAACTTCTATTAAAATGTAACACTATACATACGGGATTAAGAATTACTTTTAAGGGGCACGTGGCTGGCTCAGTTGATAAAGCATGAAACCCCTGACCTAAGGTCATGAGTTCAAGCCCCATATTGGGCATGAAGCCTACTTTTTAAAAAATGGCAATAAGTTAATTAATTAATTAAAAATTTAAATTACTTTTAAAATAATTGCAGTGAAAATACTAAAAACTGTATTTGGTGCATCTTTTGAACAGATGTCACTCAAGTTAGATGGTTTCAGTCAAACATTTTCCTTTGTTATTATAATTTCCTTTGTGCCATCAACACAATTTAGGGAACATTCAGCTACTGTTTGATAATTTATGACAACTTTAATTTCCTATTCTGTTTTATAACAGTTAAGTGACATTGATAATAAATACTTCAAAATGGTATTGCAAGAAACTCAACCCTAGGAACATTTCTTATTAACCTTTTCACTAAGAATTCTTTCAAACAACATTGATATTATCTTCTGTTATCACTCTTCCTTTCAGCATTTTCACTGACTCACAGAACTAATCATAACATGTTATTGTTAATGAAAATGGACTGCTATGAATACAATTTAAATATATAAAGACAACAGTACAGGTGATCAGATATAGCCACCTTACAGAAAAACATTTGCCAAATAATATATTCCAGATAAACAATGACTGCAGTTTAGAAAATTAATGAATATATGAAATTCACAGGTATATTCATGGGTACAAGAATGTGTGTTTTTTCATTGGAGCAAAGAGCTACAAATTCATTAAGATCCTCAAAAAAGTATATAACCCAAAACTAAAAATCTACTAAGAAGGTAGGAAAGCAAAATTGGTAAATGCTACCTTACATCCTGCCTTATTTGAGGAAGACTGTAAGACAGCTTTTAAAAACATACAATTTTAGACACAATTAAATGAAAAAATAATAAAACCAGAGCAATATAGATTAAAAGAATGGAAAAAAATTAAATTAGCTCTGGTATGAAACATACAATGCAAAATGCTTATCATTTAGTCCTGCATTCTTGCAAGAGATGAGTCAAAAACTGTCCCTATATTTTCTCTAAGATCGTATAAAGAGAGAAAAGGGATTGATTACATGACTCTTAGCATCAATTAAATAAAAATCCTCTTACTGTTCAGTGGAAGTGATAAGTATTCCTAATATTGAGACCAAATTGCATTGCCTTTCGTGGATCTTCTCAGAAAGTACATAATGTTTAAACAATGTTTTTACAACTTTTTTTTAAGGTTATCTATTTTTTAGTAACCTCTACACCCAACGTGGGGCTCGAATCCACCACGTTGAGATCAAGAGTCACACGCTCCTCCAACTGAGCCAGCCAGGCACCCCTTTACAACTTTAAAGACAACTGAAGTGGGGTGCCTGGGGGTCTCGGCCGGTTAAACCTCCAACTCTTGGTTTCGGCTCAAGTCACAATTTCACTGTTCCTGACTTCGAGCTCCACATCGGGCTCTGTCCTAACAGTGCAGAGCTTGCTTTGGGATTTTTCTCTGCCCCTCCCGCGCTCACTCAGTGTCTCCCTCTCTCTCTCAAAAATAAATAAAACTTAAAAAAAAAAAAAAAAAACTCATAAAAAAAAAAAAAAAGACAACCAAAGTCTCATACAGTCATTGATGTCCTTCAATGCACAATAATGGCCACAATGATCTTATGGAAAATGGAAGAAGTCTAATAAGGCTGATTATAATTTTCCTCATAGTACAATAAAGGCATCAAACTACAAGGAAATTCTGTAAAAAGAACTATATAGGAAACAATAATATAATGCAGTAATATAATTCTGGCTTAATCTAAGGATGGATTCTAGAAAATTCAAGCAGTGAATATCAAGCACTTCACACACATCTAAGGGGTCAAGCAGACTGGCTGGAAGAAAGAGGTGGCACTTCCAAATGAAAATAAGACAGATGTTCTTAAAAACCAAAAAAGGTCTCCTCTCCTCCCCCTAATCCCCAACTTTCAGACATTCTCTAATCAAGAGAAATGGATAGACTAATTAGCCTTCAGAAAACTGTCTTGAAATATTCTTTCATCAAATTTCTAGAAAAAAAATAACTGGCAGAAAAAAGGTTAAGTGCAAAGACATAAACATGAATAACCATCTGGGCTGAGGGAAAGACCAACATGACAACACTCCACTCTTGCACAGAGGTGGCTGTTGACAAATTCTGAAAAGATAAGTTAAAGAACTGAATTTTCATCAACTGAAGATAAACCTACTTTGCCTGAAATATCTCATCCTCATTAAAACATCTTCTTCCTATCCATGATTCAAAGGTACAGTAAGTAAGAACAGATATAATAAAAGCCACAAGAGCTGAGTTTTCAGCTACATGATAAAAGACATCATATAAATATTTCGTCACTATTATTAAATACAAAAAATAAGGTATGAGTAGCTTCTACTTTTAAATACAGTATTCTTCTATCAATACTATTCATATGAAATCCAACTAACTTCTCCACTTACATAAATGTTTCTAAAAACTTGGTAACATATGTCACAGGATCTAGCAAGCAGATTCACAAAGTGCCTGAACGAAATTGCCAAGCAGCAAGAACTATAAAATCCTAATTACTATCATAAGCAAGTCTGTTATCTCGGAAGCATTAAAAAAATCATTAAAGCACTTTTAAATGGCCCATTATAATAGCACTTAACCCTCATCTGCCCAAATTTGAACATTTCATAAAAGGTTTGGATTGTATAAACTTACAAAAGTGGTGGCGATAAGACAAGTTTGTCAACATCAATATCACAAGCAAAATTTAAGTACAATTAAGAGTACAAAGAGCAATGGGGCGCAAAGGAAAGGGAGCACATGTAGAGTAATACCCCCTTATCTGTAGGTTTGCTTTCCATGTTTTCAGTCGCTACAGTCAACTGTAGTCCAGAAGCAGATGATCCTCATTTTCCCCTACTGCCAGAAGGCCAGTAGTAGCCTAACACCACATCACAATGCCCATGTTGTTCACCTCACCACGTAGGCATTTTTATCATCTCTCATCATCACAGGAAGAAGACTGGGTACAGGACAACAAAGTATTTTGAGAGAGACCACATTCACATGATTTTTATTACCATATGTTGTTACAACTGTTCCCTTTTCAAATTATTGTTGTTAACCTCTTACCGTGCCTAATTTATAAATTAAACTTTATCATAGGTATGTATGTATAGGAAAAGGCACGGTGCATATAGGGTTCAGTACTATCTGTGGTGTCGGGCATCCACTGGGGGTCTTGGAATGTATCCCCCTACAGAAAAGGGAGGGGGGGACTACTGTACCTGGAAAAACTACAGAAAGGAAACAGCAATTGAAATGAACTTTGACAGCCTCTGGGCAACAACAGTATATCAGGCAGAGATGCAAGCATGAGCAATTACAGAGAAACAAGAAAACAGAGTCTCCAGACCAGGGAACAATTCAATTTGGCTGGCGCACAGACTATGAATATGTAAGCAGGGAGAGATAAAGCTGGAAAAAAAGGCTATAATCATGTTTTATCAGGCAAAAAAAATTTTAATTTAAACCCAAAGCTCAGTGAAAACCTTTCTAGATTTGACAGTGTGTGATGGCATCTAAATATACACATACTTACACTTTTCAATCATCATAGTGTAAGCCCTCAATACTCAGACCACCATGTCAGCCTTTGACCTGGTCTCTCTACCTCAAGCTCTCACAATTTCCATTTTCCACTTCCTAAAACACAATTCTGTTAATTTTCATCCCCTGATCACAGAATATCTTCCATCAGATACCAGATACTCTTCACGGAGACTTACAATACAACATAGTATTTAAAAGAAAATAACTAAAACCCAGAGGAGAGATGGGGGTGATGGGTAAAATAGGAGATGGGGATTAAGGAGTGCACATGTGATGAGCACTGGGTATTGTATGGAAGTGTTGAGTTACTGTATTATATACCTGAAACTAATATAATACTGTATGTTAACTAGCTAGAATTAAAATAACTTAAAATAAAATTTAAAAAAAATTTTAAAGAAAATAACTAAAATCCAAATAGTAGTAGTAACCACTCAGTATTGTTAAATGTAGAATTAGAGATATCCCACAAAGTTATACAAACACACAGCCTTGAAAAATGTCAGCAGAAAATGCAATATGCCCAATTCATTTTTTTTTAATTTGAGAGAGAGAGAGAGACAGAATGAGCACAGAGGAGAGGGCAGAGGGAAGGAGAGAGGTGGGGGGGGTGGGGGGTAGAGAGAATCTTAAGCAGACTCTGTGCTCAGCATGGAGCCCAAGGCAGGGCTCAGTCCCACAACCCTGGGATCATGACCTGAACCAAAATCAAGAGTCAGATGCTCAACCTACTGAGCTACCCAGGCACCCATTCTTAAATGTTTTTTATTCTCCTCCAGTACTCATCTCTAAATTGAAAACCTTTACAGTAATATTTAAATATCTTGTTATCAGAAAAAAATGCACAATAAATGTACATTGTATGATGTGATTTTTGAAAAAAAAAAGTATTTTTGTATGTTACAACATAACACAACCACAAATGAAGATGTATACCCAACGTGACCTTTAAAATACCATGCAAATTTGCTCTTTACTTCCATTTCTAAAGAAAGAAAAATAAGAAGAAAGCAATATTTGGGGGATCTATTATATGCTAAGCAAGGTGAAAGGCAATCTAAAAACTCTGACTCATTAAATCTACCCTACAGTCCTTTGAAACCTAACAGTGAAGTTCACTTGTTGAAATTCACACAGTTATCATGACAGATAGAAATGGGATTTAAACCAATGTCTAGATGGTTTCAAAGCCTAA
This sequence comes from Panthera onca, assembly GCF_046562875.1. Taxonomy (NCBI): domain Eukaryota; kingdom Metazoa; phylum Chordata; class Mammalia; order Carnivora; family Felidae; genus Panthera; species Panthera onca. The sequence goes on along the minus strand of NC_138340.1, from coordinate 77,317,726 downwards.
GTTCTTTTAATTTTATAGCAGGAACAGTTAAGATATTTTATGGTATAATTTTATGAGGTTTTAAAATCTCTCAAGTGTTAGTAAAGTGAGTATTACTTTGATGAAGGAAAACTTGATGAATATTTTGTTATTCTGGTTATTACATTACATTACGTAGCCTCTGTGTACCCATTTAACAAGATTTATTCATAAGTCATTTACCCTCAGTAGAAATCTTCTAAACTAATCCTTTTAGTTTTTATTTTTGCTGAACAATTAGCGCACTCTAAAATATCAACTGCATTATTTAGTTGTAGGTGGAAAGTCTCTATTAGGTGACTATTCTTAAGTATCCGCAAACCTGTTAAAGAAAGCAACAAGGGACGCCTGGGCGACTCAGTCAATTAAGCGTCTGACTCTTGATTTAGGCTCAGGTCATGATATCACAGATCAGTGAGATTGAACCCTGCGCTGACAGCACAGAGCCTACTTGGGATATTCTCTCTCTCTCTCTCTCTCTCTCTCTCTCTCTGTCTCTCAAAATAAATAAACAAACATTAAAAACAAAAGAAACAAGCAAAATACATTCTCTCGATCCTTAACCCTCTGTCAAGCAAGTATCACAGCTGGAGAAAACCCAGAGAGGTTACTTCTCTCCTCTATCTTCCAAGGAAGAGATCATCATCGTAAATAGCCATCCATCCCCAAAAAGTAACTGGATCAAGCTGGAAGATGCAGGTTATCATACAGCACATCCAAATAAAACACCATTTTATTACTCTTGAAACTGTAGGTATGTGTTTAAACCATTTATGCTCTCCACTCCGTCCCAAGATATAACTCTTCCTCAAGTCTCTGCCAAGCAAAGATTTGGATTCTGTAGATCACTCAATCAATGATCTAATACATCTCCCAAGAAATAGCATGACTTCAATTTTCACACTTCTTTTAGCAATTTAACTTTTTCAAACAAATTATTTTACCAAACCCAAATTTATAAATAAGATAAAAGCAGATTACTCTCAATAAAGTTAAATTAAGGGATCAGTCAAGAAACTCGACAATCCCTACATCCAAATACCTAGGACTCCTCAGAACATAGTTTAAAATAAACATGATTTGGAACCACTAACCGTAATAGGACACTTTATAGAAAACACTCTGCTCATGCATTGAGATCCTATTATTCTTACATCTGTTAGAAATTAAGATGATGGGTTACCCATGACTCATAACCAGACTCCACCACACATCTGTAATCAGATCTGGGAAAAACAACCTATGTATGTCCCAAAGACCAAGAATGAACTTTATCAATCTGCATAACTCTAAAACAGTCTTAAAGATAAGAAAGATAAGCACAAAGTAGGGTTTAAAACATATGCACCAGCATAGAGCTAAATATATAAATATAGTTAGAATAAAAAGTTTTCTTTAATTCCCAAATTATCTGACTGTAAGAATCTTTAATAGGACTTGAGGCCATTACTTGTTTTTTAAGAGCAACAGGGGGACAAAATGTATCACTAGCCATGATATCAGGAGAGTAGGCGGCATATTTTACAAGCAGGATCCCACTGCAGCTGCCTACTTTAAAACCATCAGTTAACATTGTGTACCTGCATATAAGAAAGTTTTCTGTTCCCTACCAATAAAAAAAATCATATAACTCTGGCACTTTCTTCTTCCATGAGGAAAGACATGATTCATTAAAACACTACGGGTGGGTGGGTGAGTGAGTGGGGGCATATTTTACTTTGTTTTGACTCTAATGTCTTCCTAGAGCAGACTTTTAAAGATCAGTCATTCTCTTTCCTACAGAACAACTTTCCTTTCAGATAATTGATTTGGTACAGATGCTATATGTATTAATTTCTTATTTGCTGCATAACAATTACCACAAACTTAGAGGCTTGAAAACTACTAATTTATTATCTTACATTTCTGGAGGTTAGAAATCCAAAGTGGAGGACACCTGGGTGGCTCAGTTGGTTAAGCATCTGACTTTTTTTTTTTTTTTAATGTTTACTTTCAAGAGAGAGAGTGTGTGTGGAAGAGGCAGAGAGAGAAAGGGAGACAGAGGATCCAAAGTGGGCTCTGCAATGACAGTGGAGAGCCCAATGTGGGGCTCGAACCCACAAACCACAAAATCGTGACCTGAGATGAAGTCAGACGCTTAACCAATTGAGCCACCCAGGCACCCCAAGCATCTGACGCTTGACTTCAGCTCAGGTCATGATCTCATGGTTCATGGGATCAAGACCCACGCTAGGCTCTGTGCTGACTAACATGAAGACTGCTTGAGATTCTCTCTCCCTCTCTCCCCACTTGCACACTTACTCTCTTTCTCTCTCTCCCAAAATAAATATTAGAAGAAAACAAACAAACAAAAAAGAAATCCAAAGTGGGTCCCAGTGGGCTAATAAAATCAAGTTGTTGGCATAGCTGCATCCCTTTCTTGAGGCTCTAGGGGAGAATGTGTTTCTTTGCTCATTCAAGTTGTTGGCAGAATTTAGTTCCTTCTGGTTGTAGGACTGAGGTCGTCCTCACTTCCTTGTTGACTGTCAACTAAGGACAGTTCCCAGCTTCTAGAAGACATTTCCATGTCTTGGCACATGGCCCCCTTCCTTTATTTTCAAAGCCATCGACTCTGGTTAAGTACTTGCATACTTCAAATCTCTGCTGCCTCTTCTGCCATTACTGCATTACTCTGACCACTCTTAGGCCTTCCTGTTCTACTTTTAAGAACTCATGTATTTAGAATGGACCCACCTGGATAATCCAGAATAATCTTCCAATCTCAAGGTCCATAACCTTAATCACATTTGCAAAGTCCCTTTGCCATGTAAAGTAATACATTCATAGGTTCCAGGGACTAGGAAGTGAACGTCTTTGGAAGCCCATTAAATCTGTGCCTACCACATCATACTTATTTAAGCTACTCTGACTTGAAGTCAGGAACCAAACCACAGAGTGTGTCACTATCCTTTGACTAAACTGTATAAGTTATTAGGCTCAAACACATTAGAATTCCAAATGCTGAGCAACCTTCATTAAACATGACGACTATCAGGGAATCCATCTATTTAAATAGTTATTATCACTAAATCCTTACTTATTTTTAAATGGATAAATATCTAAATATCTGGACAGAACTTACTCAAGGCTGAATAAACTAAATTTCTCACTGTAAAATAGCACTTATTTCAACCTTTGGGCTCCCCTCTTTGTTCGCTTCCTCAATGTCCCACAAATCCTTATCTAGAAGTAAGCCCCTTCTTCTAAAAGACACATAGATGAGATTTTCTGGAAAGCATGATGCTTTTTTATATCACAGAAACAAGAACAAATTTGTCAAAATAGTATTAAGACCCGAGTGCAAGGCACAACATCCAGTATCTTGGAATCCCCGTATCAAATATATTCAAAGACTAAAGAAATGGTATTGCTACTTTAAACTAGTTTAGGCAGATCGGAGAGAGGGAAGATGGCGGCGTAGGAGGACGCTGGGCTCACCGCGCGTCCTGCTGATCACTTAGATTCCACCTACACCTGCCTAAATAACCCAGAAAACCGCCAGAGGATTAGCAGAACGGAGTCTCCGGAGCCAAGCGCAGACGAGAGGCCCACGGAAAAGGGTAGGAAGGGTGGCGAGGCGGTGCGCGCTCCACGGACTGGCGGGAGGGAGCCGGGGCGGAGGGGCAGCTTGCCGGCCAAGCAGAGCCCCCGAGTCTGGCTGGCAAAAGCGGAGGGGCCGGACGGACTGTGTTCCGACAGCAAGCGCGACTTAGCGTCTGGGAGGTCATAAGTTAGCAGCTCTGCTCAGAAAGCGGGAAGGCTGGAGGACAAAGGGAGGGAGAGCTGCTGAGCCCCCCGGAAGACAGAGCTCAGCTTGGTAGGGAACAAAGGCGCTCGCCAGCGCCATCTCCCTCGCCCATCCCCAAGCCAAAATCCCAAAAGGAACCGGTTCCTGCCAGGGAACTTGCTCGCTCCACGCAACACCCAACTCTGTGCTCCTGCGGAGCCAAACCTCCGGCAGCGGATCTGACTCCCTCGCTGCCACAGGGCCCCTCCTGAAGTGGATCACCTAAGAAGAAGCGAGCTAAGCCGGCCCCTTCTGCCCCCGTGCACCTTGCCTACCCACGCCAGCTAATACGCCAGATGCCCAGCACCACAAGCCTGGCAGTGTGCAAGTAGCCCAGACGGGCCACGCCAAACCACAGGGAATCCCGCCCCTAGGAGAGGGGAAGAGAAGGCACACTAGTCTGACTGTGGCCCCAGCAGTGGGCTGGGGGCAGACATCAGGTCGGACTGCGGCCCCGCCCACCAACTCCAGTAATAGACCACAGCACAGGGGAAGTGCCCTGCAGGTCCTCACCACTCCAGGGACTATCCAAAATGACCAAACAGAAGAATTCCCCTCAGAAGAATCTCCAGGAAATAACAGCTAATGAACTGATCAAAAAGGATTTAAATAATATAACAGAAAGTGAATTTAGAATAATAGTCATAAAATTAATTGCTGGGCTTGAAAACAGTATAGAGGACAGCAGAGAATCTCTTGCTACAGAGATCAAGGGACTAAGGAACAGTCACGAGGAGCTGAAAAGCTCTTTAACGAAATGCAAAACAAAATGGAAACGACGACAGCTCGGATTAAAGCGGCAGAGGAGAGAATAGGTGAACTAGAAGGTAAAGTTATGGAAAAAGAGGAAGCTGAGAGAAAGAGAGATAAAAAAATCCAGGAGTATGAGGGGAAAATTAGAGAACTAAGTGATACACTAAAAAGAAATAATATACGCATAATTGGTATCCCAGAGGAGGAAGAGAGAGGGAAAGGTGCTGATGGGGTACTTGAAGAAATTATAGCTGAGAACTTCCCTAAACTGGGGAAGGAAAAAGGCATTGAAATCCAAGAGGCACAGAGAACTCCCTTCAGACGTAACTTGAATCGATCTTCTGCACGACATATCATAGTGAAACTGGCAAAATACAAGGCTAAAGAGAAAATTCTGAAAGCAGCAAGGGATAAACGTGCCCTCACATATAAAGGGAGACCTATAAGACTCGTGACTGATCTCTCTTTTGAAATTTGGCAGGCCAGAAAGGCTTGGGACGATATCTTCAGTGTGCTAAACAGAAAAAATATGCAGCCGAGAATCCTTTATCCAGCAAGTCTGTCATTTAGAATAGAAGGAGAGATAAAGGTCTTCCCAAACAAACAAAAACTGAAGGAATTTGTCACCACTAAACAAGCCCTACAAGATATCCTAAGGGGGATTCTGTGAGACAAAGTACCAGAGACATCACTACAAGCATAAAACATACAGACATCACAATGACTCTAAACCCATATCTTTCTATAATAACACTGAATGTAAATGGATTAAATGCACCAACCAAAAGACATAGGGTATCAGAATGGATAAAAAAACAAGACCCATCTATTTGCTGTCTACAAGAGACTCATTTTAGATCTGAGGACACCATTAGATTGAGAGTGAGGGGATGGAGAACTATGTATCATGCTCCTGGAAGCCAAAAGAAAGCTGGAGTAGCCATACTTATATCAGACAAACTAGACTTTAAATTAAAGGCTGTAACAAGAGATGAAGAAGGGCATCATATAATAATTACAGGGTCTATCCATCAGGAAGAGCTAACAATTATAAATGTCTATGCGCCGAATACCGGAGCCCCAAATATATAAAACAATTACTCATAAACATAAGCAACCTTATTGATAAGAATGTGGTCATTGCAGGGGACTTTAACACCCCACTTACAGAAATGGATAGATCATCAAGACACATGGTCAATAAAGAAACAAGGGCCCTGAAGGATACATTGGATCAGATGGACTTGACAGATATATTTAGAACTCTGCATCCCAAAGCAACAGAATATACTTTCTTCTCGAGTGCACATGGAACATTCTCCAAGATAGATCATATACTGGGTCACAAAACAGCCCTTCATAAGTTTACAAGAATTGAAATTATACCATGCATACTTTCAGACGACAATGCTATGAAGCTTGAAATCAACCACAGGAAAAAGTCTGGAAAACCTCCAAAAGCATGGAGGTTAAAGAACACCCTACTAACGAATGAGTGGGTCAACCAGGCAATTAGAGAAGAAATTAAAAAATATATGGAAACAAACGAAAATGAAAATACAACAATCCAAACGCTTTGGGACGCAGCGAAGGCAGTCCTGAGAGGAAAATACATTGCAATCCAGGCCTATCTCAAGAAACAAGAAAAATCCCAAATACAAAATCTAACAGCACACCTAAAGGAAATAGAAGCAGAACAGCAAAGGCAGCCTAAACCCAGCAGAAGAAGAGAAATAATAAAGATCAGAGCAGAAATAAACAATATAGAATCTAAAAAAACGGTAGAGCAGATCAACGAAACCAAGAGTTGGTTTTTTGAAAAAATAAACAAAATTGACAAACCTCTAGCCAGGCTTCTCAAAAAGAAAAGGGAGATGACCCAAATAGATTAAATCATGAATGAAAATGGAATTATTACAACCAATCCCTCAGAGATACAAACAATTATCAGGGAATACTATGAAAAATTATATGCCAACAAATTGGACAACCTGGAAGAAATGGACAAATTCCTAAACACCCACACTTCCAAAACTCAATCAGGAGGAAATAGAAAGCTTGAACAGACCCATAACCAGTGAGGAAATTGAATCGGTTATCAAAAATCTCCCAACAAATAAGAGTCCAGGACCAGATGGTTTCCCAGGGGAGTTCTACCAGACGTTTAAAGCAGAGATAATACCTATCCTTCTCAAGCTATTCCAAAAAATAGAAAGGGAAGGAAAACTTCCAGACTCATTCTATGAAGCCAGTATTACTTTGATTCCTAAACCAGACAGAGACCCAGTAAAAAAAGAGAACTACAGGCCAATATCCCTGATGAATATGGATGCAAAAGTTCTCAATAAGATACTAGCAAATCGAATTCAACGGCATATAAAAAGAATTATTCACCATGATCAAGTGGGATTCATTCCTGGGATGCAGGGCTGGTTCAACATTCACAAATCAATCAACGTGATACATCACATTAACAAAAAAAAAAGAGAAGAACCATATGATCCTGTCAATCGACGCAGAAAAGGCCTTTGACAAAATCCAGCACCCTTTCTTAATAAAAACCCTTGAGAAAGTCAGGATAGAAGGAACATACTTAAAGATCATAAAAGCCATTTATGAAAAGCCCACAGCTAACATCATCCTCAATGGGGAAAAACTGAGAGCTTTTTCCCTGAGATCAGGAACACGACAGGGATGCCCACTCTCACCGCTGTTGTTTAACATAGTGCTGGAAGTTCTAGCATCAGCAATCAGACAACAAAAGGAAATCAAAGGCATCAAAATTGGCAAAGATGAAGTCAAGCTTTCGCTTTTTGCAGATGACATGATATTATACATGGAAAATCCGACAGACTCCACCAAAAGTCTGCTAGAACTGATACATGAATTCAGCAAAGTTGCAGGATACAAAATCAATGTACAGAAATCAGTTGCATTCTTATACACTAACAATGAAGCAACAGAAAGACAAATAAAGAAACTGATCCCATTCACAATTGCACCAAGAAGCATAAAATACCTAGGAATAAATCTAACCAAAGATGTAAAAGATCTGTATGCTGAAAACTATAGAAAGCTTATGAAGGAAATTGAAGAAGATATAAAGAAATGGAAAGACATTCCCTGCTCATGGATTGGAAGAATAAATATTGTCAAAATGTCAATACTACCCAAAGCTATCTACACATTCAATGCAATCCCAATCAAAATTGCACCAGCATTCTTCTCGAAACTAGAACAAGCAATCCTAAAATTCATATGGAACCACAAAAGGCCCCGAATAGCCAAAGTAATTTTGAAGAAGAAGACCAAAGCAGGAGGCATCACAATCCCAGACTTTAGCCTCTACTACAAAGCTGTCATCATCAAGACAGCATGGTATTGGCACAAAAACAGACACATACACCAATGGAATAGAATACAAACCCCAGAAATAGACCCACAAACGTATGGCCAACTCATCTTTGACAAAGCAGGAAAGAACATCCAATGGAAAAAAGACAGTCTCTTTAACAAATGGTGCTGGGAGAACTGGACAGCAACATGCAGAAGGTTGAAACTAGACCACTTTCTCACACCATTCACAAAAATAAACTCAAAATGGATAAAGGACCTGAATGTGAGACAGGAAACCATCAAAACCTTAGAGGAGAAAGCAGGAAAAGACCTCTCTGACCTCAGCCGTAGCAATCTCTTACTCGGCACATCCCCAAAGGCAAGGGAATTAAAAGCAAAAGTGAATTACTGGGACCTTATGAAGATAAAAAGCTTCTGCACAGCAAAGGAAACAACCAACAAAACTAAAAGGCAACCAACGGAATGGGAAAAGACATTTGCAAATGACATATCGGACAAAGGGCTAGTATCCAAAATCTATAAAGAGCTCACCAAACTCCACACCCAAAAAAACAAATAACCCAGTGAAGAAATGGGCAGAAAACATGAAAAGACACTTCTCTAAAGAAGACATCCAGATGGCCAACAGGCACATGAAAAGATGTTCAACGTCGCTCCTTATCAGGGAAATACAAATCAAAACCACATTCAGATATCACCTCACGCCAGTCAGAGTGGCCAAAATGAAGAAATCAGGAGACTATAGATGCTGGAGAGGATGTGGAGAAACGGAAACCCTCTTGCACTGTTGGTGGGAATGCAAACTGGTGCAGCCGCTCTGGAAAGCAGTGTGGAGGTTCCTCAGAAAATTAAAAATAGACCTACCCTATGACCCAGCAATAGCACTGCTAGGAATTTATCCAAGGGATACAGGAGTACTGATGCATAGGGGCACTTGTACCCCAATGTTTATAGCAGCACTCTCAACAATAGCCAAATTATGGAAAGAGCCTAAATGTCCATCAACTGATGAATGGATAAAGAAATTGTGGTTTATATACACAATGGAATACTACGTGGCAATGAGAAAAAATGAAATATGGCCTTTTGTAGCAACGTGGATGGAACTGGAGAGTGTGATGCTAAGTGAAATAAGCCATACAGAGAAAGACAGATACCATATGGTTTCACTCTTATGTGGATCCTGAGAAACGTAACAGAAACCCATGGGGGAGGGGAAGGAAAAAAAAAAGGTTAGAGTGGGAGAGAGCCAAAGCATAAGAGACTCTTAAAAACTGAGAACAAACTGAGGGTTGATGGGGGGTGGGAGGGAGGGGAGGGTGGGTGATGGGTATTGAGGAGGGCACCTTTTGGGATGAGCACTGGGTGTTGTATGGAAACCAATTTGACAATAAATTTCATATATAAAAAAAAAAATAAACTAGTTTAGGCAAAGACAAAGAATAATTTCTATCTGCTTTTTTTTTTTTTTTTTTTTGAGAGTGCGAATGAGCATGAGCAGGGGGAGGGGCAGAGGAAGAGAGAGACTCTTAAGCAGGATCCACGCCAAGCACAGAGCCCAATGCAGGTCTCGATCTCATGAACTGTGCCAAAATCAAGAGTCGGATGCTTAACTGACTGAGCCACCCAGACATCCTTCTATGTGCTCTTCTAAGTAAAATTTACCTTAGAAAACAAATTGGTAGAATAATGAGCCTATGAACCTGACTTCAGGGTTTAAGTAAAGATTTCCACAATACAGGTCATCTTTTCAAAACAAAGTAGTAACTTTTAATAATACTCCAAAAGGCAAAGTAATGATAAAATGACTGGCCAAAATTTATTGTTCTAAGTTTGGGGGTTACTTAGACTCTCTTAAACATTCTTGCATCCATTCATTATTTGGAATACCCGAGATTTCATATACATAATATTTAGGTCCTGCATTTATCATTACCCCTAATTATACCTAAAAACTAAAAGCAACTAAAAGAATTCTCAACCTACACAGTTTTCTCAAGGTAATTCAAATTTAAAATGCTTGTTCAATTTTATGGACTTTGCATATGAGACACAGGCAAATACTTATTAGTCTAGCTTCCATAACGGCAGAATGAGTTGGTCAGGCATGGTTTCCTGAAGATAATTTCTAAATCTAGATAAACTAGATTTCAAAACACACTATCTGAGGGCAATGAAAAGCGACCATAGACAGGAACAGACTAGAGAAGGTTTACCTTTGAAATACAGAAATGCAATGGTTAAGAATTACAACTTTGGGCTTTTTGTCTCAGGGCACTCAGCACCATTACTCCCACCAACACCCCTAATTCCTGTATCCACAGCTCCTGGAGCAGAAAAATACAGGCTTACAGTCTGGAGGTTGCAGAGGACAGGAATCAGGGCAGACATTTTCACCACAAGTTTCAGGAGAGACATTCTAAAAGCAACAGAGCCACAGAAGGAGCAAGACCCACATCCCTGGCGCACCACTGAAATACACATGCAGAGGCAAGATCCAAAGGGATGCCAAGTAAGACACACAAATATCAGAAGGGAGTCTGCCCTAAAAGACTGGTAAGATATGTACGTTTACTGCCCTTTTTGGCACCCCCCCAAATAGCACACAGCTCAAGCAGCAGAAAGCTGTGGCCTTATTAGATTGAAGTGTCAGTGGACAGAGCTTACAGCTGAGAGAGCAGCTGTAAATTTAGGGAAAAAACTCTGAAAGAAAAAAAAAAAACACATAGAGGTGAGGCCCACAATCTTAATACCAACTCTGCCAAAATTCTTCATAACAGCTAACTACAGAGGTACAGGGGATATCCATCAAGCACCAGCATACCAACACAAGAGCCATAAGCTAAAAGACTAAGTAGAGACAAAGACAACCGAGTATGAAGGGAAAGAATCTATAGCTTGAGACAAGTTATCTGCCAGCTAAAACAACAACAAAAAAGCAAACCTCAAAGAACATAACAAAATCTAGAATGACTATAATGTATTATCCACAATATCCACTTTTTCAAGAATTACTTCACATGCAAAGAAATGAGTGTATGACCCATACTCATGGGAGAAAAGAAGGCAGTCAATAAAAGTGGACTCAATGAGTGAGCTCATATGTGGGATTTAGCAGTGACTTCAAAGAAGCTAATATTTCACCCGAAATGATTTAACGCATGGTAGACTGTGCTTAGTTCAAGAGGCATGTTGTAATCCCTAGTGGAAGTCCTACAAAAATAATGTAAAACATCCACAGACAAAATAAAATGGAATACAGCCAAGTATTTGATTAACACAAAATAAAGTAGTAAATTACAATAAAGAAAAGCCCAGGATGAAATGGCTTCAGTGGTGAATTCTAGCAACTATTAAAGAATACCAAAACTTCCCAAACTCTTCCAAAACACTGAGGAAGAAGGGACACTGCCTAACTCATTCTATATGTTAGCATTACCCTGATGCCAAAGCCAGACAAAGACAGTACAAGAAAACTATAGGCCGACATCCCTTATAAATATAGATGCCAAAAATCTTCAACAATATACTAGCAAACCAGATTCAGCAGCACATTAAAAGGATTATATACTATGACTAGTGGGATTTAACTTTGTAATGCAAAGATAGTTCAACATACAAAAATCAATCAATATTTGACAAAATACAGCAATCAGTCTTGATAAAAACCTTCAACAAGGTAGGGATAAACAGAACATACCTCAACATCATAAAGGTCATATATGAAAGACCCACAGCTAATACCATCCTCAATGGGGAAAAACTGAGAGCCTTTCCCCTATGTTCAGGAACAAGACAAGGATGTCCACTCTCACCATTACTATTTAACGTAGTACTGGAAGTCTTAGCCTTAGCAATCAGACAACAAATAAAAGGCATCCAATTTGGCAAGGAAGAAGTCAAACTTTCACTATTTGCAGACGACATGATTCTCTATGTAGAAAACCCAATAGACTCCACCAAAAAATTGCTAGAATTAATACATGAATTCAGCAAAGTTATAGGATATAAAATCAACATGCAGAGGCGCCGGGGTGGCTCAGTCAGTTAAGCATGTGACTTTGGCTCAGGTCATGATCTTGCAATTTGTGGGTTCGAGCCCCACATCAGGCTCTGTGCTGACAGCTCAGAGCCTGGAGCCTGCCTTGGATTCTGTGTCTCCCGCTCTCTCTTCCCCTCCCTGCTCACACTTTTTCTCTCTGTCTCTCAAAAATAAATAAACATTAAAAAATTTTTTTTAAATTAACATGCAGAAATCTGTTGCATTTCTATACACTAATGAAGTCTCAGAAAAAGAGATCAAGGAATCAATCCCACTTGCAACTACACCAAAAACAGTAAGATACCTAGGAATGAAGCTAACTAAAGAGGTAAAGATCTATACTCTGAAAACTATAGAACACTTATAAAAGAAAATCAAGTGGATACAAAGAAATGGAAAAACATTCCATGCTCATGGATCGGAAGAACAAACATTATTTTAAAATGTCTATATTACCCAAAGCAATCTACACATTTAATGCAATCCCTACCAAAACACCACCAGCATTTTTCACAGAGCTACAACAAACAATCCTAAAATTTGTGGAGAACCACAAAAGACCATGAATAGCCAAAGCAATCCTGAAAAATAAAAAACTGAAAGCACCACAATTCCAGAATTCAAGTTTATATTACAAAGCTCTAGTCATCAAGACAGTCTGGTAATGGCACAAAAACAGACACACAGAACAATGGAACAGAAGAGAAAACCCAGAAATGTACCCACAGCTATATGGTTAACTCATCTTCAAAAAAGCAGGAAAGAATATCCAATGGAAAAAAAGACAAGTCCCTTCAACAAATAGTGCTGGGATAACTGGATGGCAACATGCAGGAGAATAAAACTGGACCACTTTCCACACCATACACAAAATAAATTCAAAATGGATGAAAGACCTGAATGTTAAACAGGAAACCATCAAAATCATAGAGGAGAACACAGGCAGGAACCTCTTTGATCTTGGCCAAGGCAACTTCTTACCAGACATGTCGCCAAAGGCAGGGGAAACAAAAGCAACATGAACTCTTGGGACTTCATCAAGATAAAAAGCTTCTGCACAGCAAGGGAAACAATCAACGAAACTAAAATCTTTAAAACAAACTCAACACTCAAAAAACAAATAATCCAGTTAAGAAATGGGAAGAAGAGAGGCACCTGGGTGGCTCAGCTGGTTAAGTGTCTGACTTTGGCTCAGATCATAATCTCACGGTTCAGTTCGTGGATCTGAGCCCCATGTTGGGCTCTGCACTCACAGCTCTGAGCCTGAAGCCTGCTTTGGATTCTCTGTCTCCCTGTCTCTTTGCCCCTTCCCCACTGGCATGCATGCATGCTCTCTCTCTCACAAATAAACACTTAAAAAATATACATATGGGAAGAAGGCATGAATAGACACTTTTCTGAAGAAGACCTCCAGATGGCTAACGGACATGTGAAAAGATGCTCAATATCACTCATCCTCAGGGAAATACAAATCAAAAGCATGATGAGATACCACCTCACACCTATTAGAATGACTAAAATTAACTACACATGAAACGATAGGTGTTGGCAAGGATGCTAAGAAAAGGGAACCCTCTTGTACTACTCGTGGGAATGCCATCTGGTGCAGCCACTCTGGAGAATAGTATAGAGATTCCTCAAGAAAGTAAAAACAGAACTACCCTAAGATCCAGAAATTGAACTATTATTTACCTGAAGGATACAAAAATACAGATTCAAAGGCGTACATGCACCCTAATGTTTATAGCAGCATTATCAACAATAGCCAAACTATTGAGAGAGCCCAAATGTCCCTCAAATGATAAATGTATAAAGAAGATATGGTATATACATGTTCAATGGAATATTAGCCATCAAAAAGAATGAAATCTTGCCACTTGCAAGGATGTGGATGGAGCTAGAATGTATTACGCTAGGCGAAATAAGTCAATCAGAGAAAGACAAATACCATGTGATTTCATTCATATGTGGAATTCAAGAAACAAAACAGATAATCATAAGGGAAGATGGCGAGGGGGTGGGTGGTAAAAGAAAGACAGTGAAACAAACCACAAGAGACACTTAATGACAGAGAACAAACTATGGGTTAACAGAGGAAGGTGGGTGGAAGATGAGGTGGATGGTTCATGGGTACTAATGAGGGTACTGGTTGTGATGAGTGCTGAGTGTTTTACGTAAGTGATGAATCAATGAATTCTATTCCTGAAACCAATATTGCACATCACGTTAACTAAAATTTAAATTAAATTTAAGTTTAAAAATAAACATTTAAAATAATAAATTTATAAGTAAAAATTTAAAAATTAAAAAATCAAAAATAAATTAATATAATACACTATATTAACATAATGGAGGAAAGAAATCACATTATCATCTCAGTTTGCATAAAAAAGTATTTGACAAAATTCAACATCTTTTTGTGATAAAAACACTTAATTAAGAAGAAATTTTTAAAAAAATCCTTAGCATATTAAAGGCCACATAAGAAAAACCCACAGCCAACATCATACTCAATGATGAAAGACTGACCATTTTTCCCTAAGATCCAGGAAAAAAAAAATGCCTGCTTTCCTCCACTTCTAGTCAACGTTGTACAGGAAGTTCTGGCCTGTGCAATTAGACAAGAAAAAGAAATAAAAGGAATTCAAACTGGAAAGGAAGATATAATATCATTTCTGTTCTTTTATACAGAAAATCCTGAAGAAGACACATGCAGAAAGCTAAAAAATGAACTCAGTAAGGTTGCATGACACAAAATCAGCACACAAAAAGCAGCTGTATTTCTATATACTAGCAATGAACAATTCAAAAAGAAAATTAGAAAATAATTCCATTTATATTGTATCAAAATGAATAAAATACTTAGGAACAAATTTAATTAAGGAGGTTAAAAGCTTCATACACAGGAAACTACAAAAGATTTCCAACAGAAATTAAAAGCCTAAATAAATGGAAAGAGTTTTGTCTTCATAAATCAGAAAACTTAGTGTTTTAATATGACAACACTACCCAAAGTAATCTAAAGATCTAATGTCATCCCCATCAAAATCCCAATAGTACCTTTTTACAGAAATAGAAAAAACAGTCCTAAAATTCACACAGAATTTCAAGGGATCGTGAATAACCAAAACAATTTTCAAAAATAACAAAGCGAATTCAATCTTCTCATTCAAAACTTTCTACAAGGGGCACCTGGGTGGCTCAGTCGGTTAAGCGGCCGACTTCGGCTCAGGTCACGATCTCGCGGTCCGTGGGTTCGAGCCCCGCGTCGGGCTCTGTGCTGACAGCTCAGAGCCTGGAGCCTGTTTCGGATTCTGTGTCTCCCTCTGTGCCCCTCCCCTGTTCATGCTCTGTCTCTCTCTGTCTCAAAAATAAATAAACGTTAAAAAAAAAAAAAAAAACTTTCTACAAGGCTAAAGTAATCAAAATAATATGGTATTAGCAAAATGACAGACATATACACCAGTGGAACAGAAAAGACAGCCCAGAAATAAACCTTCACATAAGTGGCTGATTAAATTTCAACAAGGATGCCAAGTCCATCCAAAGGAGAAAGGAGAGTGTTTTGGACAAGGGGTGCAGGAAAACTGAACATCACATACAAAAGCATGAAACTAGATCCTACCTTGCACCACATATAAAAATTAACTCAAAATGGATCAAAGATCTAAACTGAAGAATCTAAACATTAAACTCAGAATTTTTAGGGTGAAATCATGTCCTAGATTTGGCAATGATTCTTCTTTTTAATTCAAGTATAACTGACATATAACATTACATCAGTTTCATGTAGTAATTTGACAATCATATATGTTACAGAATGCTTATCACAACTATAGTTATTATAATATTGTTGACTATATTCCCTATGCTGTACTTTTCATCCCTGTGAATTATTTATTTTTTAACTGGAATTTTGTACCTCTTAATCCTCTTCACTTATTTTGCCTATCCCTTCATCCTTCTCCCTCTGGTAACTACTTGTTTGTTCAGTTTCTCTTCTTGTTTTTGTTTGTCGGTTTGTTTGTTTTTTAGATTCCACGTTAAGTGATATCATACCACAGCAACAGTTTCTTAAGTAATACATCAAAAGCACAGGGAACAAAAGAAAAAAAGATAAGTTGGACTTCATCAAAACAAAACCCTCTGCATCAAATGATACTATCAACAGAGTGGAAAGACATCCCATAGAATGGGACAAAATATTTGTTAACCAACTATCTAATAAAAGACTAGTTTCCAAAATATATTTAGAACTCAAGAACACACAAACAAACAAAAAAACCACCCAATCTAAAAACTGGGCAAAGACTTGAAAATACATTTTTCCGAATATGATATACAAATGGCCAATAAGCACATAAAAACATGCTCAACATCATTAGTCATTAGAGAAATACAAATCAAAACCATGAGATACTACTTCACACCCACTAGGGTGACAATTATTTAAGAAAGAAAGAAAGAAAGAGAGAGAGAGAGAGAGAGAGAGAGAGAGAGAGAGAGAGAGAGAAAGAAAGAAAGAAAGAAAGAAAGAAAGAAAGAAAGAGAAAGAGAAAAGGGGAGGGAGGAAAGGAGGGAGAAAGAAAGGAAGTAATAATAAGTGCTACATGATTTCTGAGGTTAGGTCCTGACAGGCAACTTTTGGCCCCACTCTTTTCCTTGTGATACCTGCACAGGCCAGATGGTGAGGTCCTTGTGGAGAGGACCCTAGGTTACTGGGCCTCAGCCCTGGCTAAATTCACAGCTGGTCACCAGCATCAGCCTTGTGAGTGAGCCATCTGAAGAAGCACATCTTCCTGCCCCATCCAAGCTACCCCCGCTGATGTTCCTGTGGCAGAGATAAGACCTCCCCAAGTCCCCCTCCCAGCCTTGCCCAGATTGCAGACATGTGACTGAAGTAAATGATCTTTACTGTTTCCAAAAAATAAAGAAAAAGAAAATAATAGGTGCTGATAAGTATGTGAAGAAATTGTAACCCTAGTACACTGTTGGTGAGAATGGAAAGTGGACAGCCATTGTAGAATATAGTTGACAGATCCTGAAAATGTTAAACAGAGAATTAGCATATGACCCAGCAATTCAACACCTAGGTATACACCCAACAAAAACCACAAACAGAGACTCAAATAGACACTGGTATACCAATGTTCACAGCAGCATTATTTACAACATTATTTCCACAAAGGTGGAAACAACCCAAGTATCCATCAACAGATGAATAAACAAAACATGGAAAATACATAAAATGCAACATTATTCAACCATAAAGATGAAATGAAGCTCTGATATGTGCTAGAACATAGATGACCCTTGAAAACATTGTGCTACATCAAGTAAGCCAGACTCCAAAGGACAAATACTGTATGGTTCCATCTATATGAACTATCTAGACTATGTAGACTCATAGAGACAGAAAATAGAAAAGAGGTTACTAAGGAGTAGAGGAAAAGGAAAGTGGGGAGTTATTGCTTTGATGACTGTAGAATTTTTAAGATGATGAAAAGGCTCTAGAAATAGTGCTGAAGGTGACACAACACTGTGAATGTACTTAACTCTAAATTGTACACGTGAGAATGGCTTTTTTAAAAAGGACAAAAAGCATGAAAGAAAAACAGGAACAAAAGAAAGATGAAAAATGGAATACATTAGCAATATGGCAAACTTAATCCAACCATATCAACAATTAATGAAAATATAAATGAACTAAACACTCCAAACAAAAGGAGACTGGAATTATGAGAATTCAAAAAACCAAGACCCAACAATATTCCTTTATATGAAATACACTTTAAATACAAATTCAAAAATAGCTATAGTAATCAAAATATAAATATATGTGGCATAAAGAAATACACAAAGATGGATGGAACAGAACAGAATCTAAAATGCACCTACATATATGGGGTCAACTGATCTTCTACACAAGCCCCAAAGTAATTTAGTAGAAACAGGAAGGTCTTTTCAGTAAATGGTACTGGAACAGCTATTTATCTTTAGGGGAAAAAATGAGCTTCAATGTTTTTCTTAAATCATGTCAAAATTATATTGACATGGATCACAGACATTAATGCAAAAACTAAAACTATAAAACTTCCAGAAGAAAATGTAGGCAAAACTCTTTGCCATCATAGGATAAGAAAAGACCGTCTTAGATAGGGCTCCAAAAAGTACAAACTACAAAACAAGATACACTGGGCTTCATCAAGATTAAAATTTTCTGCTAAAATACCACCAGGAATTTAAGAATATTTAAAGCAAACCATATATTGGAAGAAAACACACATTATGTGTGTGTGTGTGTGTGCATATATACACACACACACATATATATATGTATGTATATATCTGACATAAGACTTGTATCCAAAATATATAAAGACTTCTCACAACTCATTAAGACAACAGATACCCACTCTAAAACAAAGGTAACAAATGTCCATCAACTGACAAATAAATAAAGAAGATGTGGTGTAAATATACACAATAGAATATTACTCAGCCATCAAAAAGAATGAAATCTTGGGGCGCCTGGGTGGCTCAGTCGGTTGAGCGTCCGACCTCAGCTCAGGTCATGATCTCACACTCGGTGAGTTCGAGCCCCACATCAGGCTCTGTACTGACAGCTCAGAGCCTGGAGCCTGCTTCGGATTCTGTGTCTCCCTCTCTCTCTGCTCCTCCCCTGCTCATGCTCTGTCTCTCTCTGTCTCAAAAATAAATAAAACATTTAAAAAAAAAAAAAAAAAAAAAAAAGAATGAAATCTTGCCATTTGCAATGACAAGGATAGAGCTAGAGTGCATTATGCTAAGTGAAATAAGTCAGTCAGAGAAAGACAAATACCACATGATTTCTACTCATGTAGAATTCAAGAAACAAAACAGATGAACATATGGGGGGCAAGGAAGAGAGGGAAACAAACCATGAGAGACTCTTAGAGAACTGAGGGTTGATGAAGGGAGGTGGGTGGGTGATGGGTATTAAGGAGGCACTTGTTATGATGAGCACTGCACATTGAATGTTAAGTGATGAATCACTGAATTCTACTCCTGAAATCAATATTGCACTGTGTATTAACTAGAATTTAAATAAAAGTTTGAAAAAGAAAAAAAATACAAAACAAGGGCAAGAGATCTAGACAGATACTTCAAAGATAAGGTAGGGGCACCTGGGTGGCTCAGTGGTGGAGCATCAGACTTCATCTCAGGTCATGATCTCATGGTTCACAAGTTCAAGTGCCACATCGGGCTTGCTGCTGTCCGCACAGAGCCCACTTTGGATCCTCTGTCTCCCTCTCTCTGTCCCTCCCCCACTTGCACACATGCACTCTCTCTCTCAAAAATAAATAAAACATTAAAAATTCTAAAAATTAAGGTAAACAAAATGGGAAATAAACACAAAAATACTCAAAATCATTAGTAATCACATAAATGCAAATTCAAATCACAAAGAGATACCGCTACAAATCTATTAGACTGTCTAAAATTAAAAGGACTCATAATGACATCCACTGAAGGATGTAAAGCAAATGGGACTCTCATGCACTGCTAGTGAAAATGCACACTGTACAACCATTCTGGAAAATAGTGTAGCAAATCTTAAGAAGTTAATCATAATACTGATAAGTCAGGAATTCCACTCAAGTATGTACCCAAGAGCCTTGAAAATAAACGTTCATAAGAACTTTATTCACAGTAGTCAAAAGACGAAAACCAGCCAAATACGCATCAAAAGGTGAATGGATAAACATATTGTGGCATATCCATGCAGTGGAATACTACTCATCAAAGGAGTATATATATGACTACAAGTATATGAAATTCAAGAAAGGGCAAAATGAAATCTCTAGTAACCAAAAGTTGTGTTGGAAGTGGGCAGACTGACTTAAAGAGGCACCAGACAACTTTTCAGGGTGATGAAAATGTTGTGTATCTTGACTGCAGTGGTGATGGTACCATACACATGTCACAGCCCATCATAGTGTACAGTTCAAATGGGTGCATTTTATTGCATATAAGTCATATACAAAAAGAGCTGATTTTTTATAAATGAATTTAAATCCATCCATTTCTTGATATTTCCCAAATTAGGAATACCCACCCCACTCTCAATTTAATAACTCTGGTGCCCAAGTTCTTCTAGTTCTTCAATTCAAATCCATCATTAGTCCAGCTCCACTTGGAAAGTAAGGGACTATGCTTAAGGCACAACAAAAATGTACTTTTAAAAAAAAAAAAAAGGAGGAAGAGGATGGAGGGGGTTGCAAAGATTATAAAGAGGGAAAAATGGAAAATGGAGGACATGAAGGGAGAAATAATGAGAGAAGAGAAATGAAAAAAAGGAGATAATCTGATGAGATTATATGATGAACATACAGGTTATAAAAACCATACCAATATAAAGTGTATTAAAATCCAGGAAAGTTAAAAAAAAAAAAAAAAAGGAAAGAAAGAAAGAAAGAAAGAAAGAAAGAAAGAAAGAAGTGTGTGAAATGAGAGAACTAGATGAAATGGTAAAGAGATCAGTGTCTGTTTATTTGTTGCAAACAGGCAAGTAGTAGGTCTCAAAGTCAAAGTTTAGATACAGGGATAGTATCTAGTCACCACCTATTCTTTTTGTCAGCATTTATTTGCAAAGAAAACCTTTTCAAAGAGTTTGGAACTTCCCAGTTCACTTCCCTCAAATCTCCTTAGCCCAGGGGAGATCATATGTCTAAACAATTACAAGAAAGAATGAAACTACCATGACCAACTTCCCTGAACCCAGGGTTACTAACATGAAAACACAAAACTTGGAATCTGCCAGGAAGGAAGAAGAGGGGGAGAAAGGATTTGGGAAGACAATCAATAATGAGTAGACACTCATTACACTGAGTATAGATCCATATGTTTTGGAAACCAAATTAAAATGTAAGAGTTAGCATACTGTTTTAAAAAATAAAGATCCTATCCAATCATTCTTTCCTGAAACAGGTGAAGGAGGTGTTCAGGAATGGTTGTTGACAAATTCAGCATTTTCCTCAAACAGCAGCTCTGGATAAACCTGAGAAGTTAAAAAACCGGATCTCCAGACACGTAAGACCATATAATTTAGACACAGAGATTTTTCAAAACAGATGTTACCAATCCCTCTAAGTGCTATAGAAAAACTTCATGAATCTCCATGTACAACCTCATTCTGAGGATCATGTCATTGTACCTACCAGAATAAATTAGCCATAAGATATATCCCTAGCTAACTAACTTTGCCATTGTGAGTTATTATATGGAATAAACAAACTGGATTTTAGAGAATGGCTTGCCAGATAGAATGATATCAGGATTTTTTCCCAAAGTGGAATTATTTTAATATATTGATACATTAATTTTAAGTATTAATATGTAAATGCAGATCACCACTGACCACTGAACATACTCCTACTTGTGATAATAAAACTATATTATCAGCATTATCTTCCATTTAGATACGGTAGAAAACCTATTTCTGATTCACTGCAACAGATTTTGAGTCTGTAACACAGAAATTATAAAAAATGAAACTGCATCCTGTTTTACTGAACAGGTCTCTCAGAGTATCATTCCTGCCTCCCTGCCCTGTTGTTTACATAGTATTAAAATGCAAAACTCTGTAAGTATACCTACAATGAAATTTACATCAAACCCTTTTAACTTAGCCTATAGATAATTTTAATCTACCAAACCAAACACTGATAGAAAGATGTTTCATACAGCTCTAGGATTTTTTCTAGATAAAGTAATGAAATACAATGGTGATAAAAAGAAGAACATCCCACCTAATCTTCCCATCAAATATCAGGCTTTAAGGCTCAAATACAATTCACTAGGAAGTAGGCTAATACCATTTTTAAGAAACAGTCAATAAAATAATCAGTAAAAAAAAAAGTTAATAAAATAATAAACTTGTATTTCTGAGGCACTATTCATATTCATTTAAAATATATTCTGATTTTTAAAACAAAATTATTGGGGCGCCTGGGTGGCGCAGTCGGTTAAGCTTCCGACTTCAGCCAGGTCACGATCTCGCGGTCCGTGAGTTCGAGCCCCGCGTCAGGCTCTGGGCTGATGGCTCGGAGCCTGGAGCCTGTTTCCGATTCTGTGTCTCCCTCTCTCTCTGCCCCTCCCCCGTTCATGCTCTGTCTCTCTCTGTCCCAAAAATAAATAAAAAAAAAAAAAAAAAAAAAAAAAAAAACAAAATTATTAATGATATAAATACTGGAACAGAAAAGAGGTTGAGAACTATTGAGCTAAGCATCCAAATGGAAAAAAAACAAAAAAACAAAAAACCTTAGAACCAAGAAATTTAAAAATTTGACACATTACCAGTCTGAACAATCTTACACTAAATAAATCATTCTCAAACACTCATAAATGTTACAGCAAGAGATGACAAATAGTAAGGTATAATACAGAGCTTCCATAAGCATTAACTGACCATATAGAATAAAACATACACCTAGAAATGCTACTGTAACTTTGAAATGTATGAAAATACTCTGAAGTTTACAAAAAGTAACTTGCTTATTTTGTCTGTATATACTCCAACTTCCTTGATACTGTGTGACAAAAGATAAAACCAATAAAATAGGATCATAGATGCTGTGTGGTATCATCTGTCAAATATAAACTTTGGTAACATTAAATTCCATTAGTTAACAAAAAGAGGGATTATGTATAATTTTAAGATGCTTATCTCTTCAACAGACAAACCCATACCTAAGCAGAAGTCCATTATTCTGAACATTTGAATTTGAGCACAGCATCACCCCCACCTGGTGGTAGCTGAATCCAGCCAGTCACATATGTAAGTAATTTAGAGACCATCTAAATCTAACTTCTGAAAATGTTTATCATCACAGGTGATTACAATGTAAGGTGAAAAATGTATACTGAATTCTCCATGTTGAAGCTGTCAAAAAACCTATACATGTATGAAATGCATTTAAGAAGTCACCTGAGACCTAATTTAATACTTAAGTTATATGGCAGATGTACAAATTTTCCTACCAGAAGATAATTTTAATAAGCTTGAAATAATAAAATTTTCCAAAGTTGTCACCAACTACATCATATTGTAGATATCTCAAGAAATATTCACCAGTTCAGTATTTATTGGTCACCTATTATGTGGCAAAGGTTATATAAATACTTGTCTCCCCTGTGCATAAATCAGAAATGTGTACCTGTAAGTACAGTCTTACTAGACTGGGTAAATATCACAGTTACAATAAGAACAGTACTGGATGAAACAAACTTCTATAATCTTTTCCTTCTACATTAAAAATGGGGGCGCCTGGGCAACTCAGTCAGTTGGGCGTCTGACTTCGGCTCAGATCACCTCACAGCCTGAGGGTTCGAACCCCACGTTGGGCTCTGTGCTGACAGCTCGGAGCCTGGAGCCTACTTTGGATTCTGTGTCTCCCTCTCTCTCTGCCCCTGCCCAACTCATGCTCTGTCTCTCTCTGTCTCAAAAATAAACATTAAAAAAAATTTTTTTTTGGTATTAATGTTTCACAGCTTGTGTGGTATTAATGTACCACACAATGTGATATTAATGTATCACAGCTTAGCCACAAAATTATGAAACTCAGAAAACAGACCATAAGCAATAAAAATTAATTTCTACCATATCCAACTGTTTAATTACAACTTAATGCTTTCTTATACTTTTTTAAAAATCTTTAAAAGATAACTCAATAAAGCTTTAATACAGATGTCACTAACATGAGTTAACCAACAATCACAACATAAAATACATTCATTATATAAACACGGCATTTATTTATTTATTTTTTTTATTTTTTATCTTTTAGAGATTGAGAGAGTGAGCGTGCAATAGAGAGGAGCAGAGGGAGGAAGACAGAATCTTACACAGGCTCCACACTCAGGGCATGGAGCCCTAAGCAGGACCAGATCCCACAACCTTGGAATCATGACTTGAGCCATACTCAAGAGTTGGACACTCAACCCACTGAGCCACCCAGACGCCCTAAACACGGTGTATCTTAAATATGTTGTATCCTTTTTTTTTTCTTTTTAAAGGACCCTGAGAGACCTACCAATGGCAGCAATGCCTTTCGTAAAGTAATTAAATGCTGCTATAGAGTTTGAGGAAAGGAGTAGAGCACTAGTGAATAAGGCTTTGGAATCAGATTTTTACAGATATAACAAGTGTGGGACCTTAGGAACCACTAAAATATAAATTCTTATAAAAGGCAGAGGAGTTTATGTTTTGTTCATTGGTGTATGTTTAATATCAAGAATAACACATGGTACACTTAGTAGGCATTCAATAAATACTGGCTTAATGAATTAATTAATTTATCTAAGTCTTATATTGAGAGATTAACTGGAGCTTTTATCTTATTATTTCATGGAAGATGCAGATGAGCCAAAATGAGAAGGCTGTAAAGAGAAAAGACTGGTTTCTTCCATGGATGATGATAACAATAACAATATCATCATCATCATAATCATGTTTTATGCTTAGTTTCATATAAGTGCATAAATTAAACTTCCCAAACAGAAAAACTACATTTACTCATTTTTTTTTTTACCAGGTTCCTAACAAGCTACAGGGTTTATGTATATTGAAACCTAATTGATAAATAAATAAATTATAAGCCATGATTTCACAAAAAAGACTAGAGAGGATCCATGAAATTCTAGTCTGGTTTTTTCATTTGTTTTTTGAGAGAGACAGAGACAGAGAGAGTAGGGAAGGGGCAGAGAGAGAGAGAGGGAGAGAAAGAGAATCCCAATCAGGCTCCTCATTGGCAGCGCAGAGCCTGACACAGGGCTTGAACTCATGAACCACGAGATCATGACCTAAGCCGAAATCAAGAGTTGGACACTGAACTGAATAAGCCACCCAGGAGCCCCTGCTTACTTTTTTATGTAAATTTTTTCCCCTTCAATCCCTTTATGTAGGATAAGTAAAAAACAATTAGGTAGTAAAAAAAATATAACTACCTAGAAAGAGTTATCATAAGACACAATATATAGGGTGTATATATATCATTTTTAAAACTAAAAAACTTTGAAAATATAGACTGGAACAAATGAGGAGACATTATATTTCTGTTTAGAGAGCATTGATACTATAAAAAGATACAAAGTTTATATTAACCCATAAATCTGAAGTATCTAAATACTAACAAGTTCATTTTAGTAAGTGGGATTAGCACAAAATCATTCTAAAATTCAAGAGACCAAATGCATGACTGAATTTTAGGGAACACTCAAACTCCCAATTCATATCTGGAATATAACTGTACTCAGCATTGAGATAGAGTTTTAATTGGAAACAAAAACCTAATCAATTTTATGGTGTCCTACTTGGATAAAACTGTATAAAATAAATAGGGAAAGTCAACAACATGAAGCATAAAAGAAGAAATAAAAACAAGAGTCAAGAGATTGGCAGTGACCAAACAGAGGGTTCCCCATGACCCAAGACTTATTCAGCACTCCAGGTAAAGTAAAGCACATTATTAATGTGAAGATGTAATAAGCATCAGGCTTATCACACTTTGTGATAAATATCTTAATATCTTAACCATACAACCAGCTTCCTTTGACCTAACTCCAATTCTACCAACAAGTTTGTGATTACAAATTTATTTTTCCATTTAATATGTCCAGGGAGAAAATTATATGTGTTCAGCCAAAAGAATAGCACATATCTCATTGCTAATTAATGAAGAGTGTTCTGGATTATAAACCAGTCTATTGTGAACTTGGTTACTTTGAAGGGAAAGATGAGCTTTAATTGGGATTTGCAGAATCAAGAACATTTTAAAAAGACAAGTTGTCTTTACAGTTTGTGAGAGCTCCAATCACCCCTACCCATGTATGAATCCCATGTTCCATTTCTTCCCAAAAGCTGTGAAAAGAATGCCTATCGATGGGAGGAGGAGCAGGAGAAATCATGAATCGTCTCTGCCTCAAACGAAGACTCACAAAAACTGGGCTATTATAGGAACCCCTAAGGACCATCCCTTTTTATTGTTTCTGATCTGTTGTTTGTTCTTCTTATGTATTTTTGTAAGTCAAATTAATACCTCCTTTAAAACAAGTCAGACAATAAAATATCCATAACAATCATTAATTCAACTCTCACTGTTGGCAAAATAAAGTTTCTAAGCCAGAAAAAGTGAGAAAGAAATAAACCCTGAATGGTGGTAACTTCACAAGGTAAATACTGGCTCTTGGTAGTCATGACTCTCAAAAACGTGCAGTAAATCTTAAGATAATAAAGAGATTCATTTTTTTTTAACTTTCAAAAGCAAGGATCGAATACAAATAAGGAGAAATAAAATGTAAGGAATCAAAATGAAAACACAAGTAGAGAGGAACTAGGTTCAAACTTTCTCAACAAGTCCAAGTAAACTAGTATACAAGAAAAGAACCATTTACCTAAATTCAAAATAATATAGATTACATCTTCCATGTTCTCTCTACATTTAAATATTCTAATCCAATAGTATCCAGCAGAATTTTAACATTTGATAACACTAAAGGGAAGAGTACACTAGATTCCTCACCAATAACCTTATAATTGATAGGTCAAGATGTCTATATCATGGGTAGACGACCTCATTAATATTCCCAAGGAGAAACTAGAAAGTGCTAATGTTGAGCACTTTCCGGTTTCACCGCTATAGCTTCAATTCAACATTGAAAAAGTACAAATGCATTCCACAGAATAAGGAAACCTGTTATTCAACCTGATCTCACTGTACTGATATTACAAGAACCTTTTCAATAGTTCTAAACTTAAGTGATTTCAAACACTAATTTTTAAAAAGGTGCCTTCCTCTGCCTCACAATGATAGCTTCCCAAACTGCTCAAAAAATTCTGAAAAGGGCTGCTCGGGTGGCTTAGTCAGTTAGGCCTACGACTTCAGCTCAGGTCATGATCTCAAGATCATGGGATCAAGCTCCACATCAGGCTCTGTGCTGGCAGTGCAGAGCCTGCTTGGGATTCTCTCTCTCCCTCTCTGTCTCTCCCCTGCTAGCTCACTCTCTCAAAATAAACACTTTTTTTTTAAATTCTGAAAAGATATCAAGCTTATGAATTATGTAGAGACCCTGCTTTGATGGGCTAACAACAATTTTTAAAAAGTTGGTAACAGTATCAAAAATACGCTTTTAAGTATCTTATTTCACTCATGTTCCAAAAAATGTCACGAATTTGTAGTAAGGCCCATCTAAATTTGCATCTAGTCCAAAGACTCTTCTTGAAGAGAAGCCATAATTCAATATGATACAATTTAATCCTGAAACCTATATTAAGTAGTTTTTAAAACCATTAGATAATAGTCTGCATGAAAAGTTACAAGTATATCTGCACTAAAATCATTCTGCTTATTCTCTGTCAGCAAGACACTAACATAATTTTAATTTCTCTAATGCCTAATGATATTGAGAACCTTATATGCCTAGCTGCCATCCACGTATCTTTTTTTGGTGAAGTGTCTGTACAAATCTTTCGCCTATTTTTTAATCGCATTGTCTGTGTTCCTACCATCGTTCAAGAGTTTGCTATATATTCTGGACATGAGTCCTTGATCAAGTACATATTTTGCATGTATTTTCTCCTTGTCAATGGCTTGCCTTTCCATTTTTCAAGCAGTATCATTCAAAGAACAAAAGTTGTAAATTTTGATAAAATCTAATTTATCAGTTTTTGTGTGTGTGAATTGTGCTTTGAGTGATATATCTAAGAAATCATTTTCTAATTCAAAGTCACAAAAATGTTCTCTTGTGTTTCCTTCTAAGTTTTCTATAGCTTTACGTTTTACATTTAGGGCTGTGATCCATCTTCAGTTAATTTGTTTTATATGAAGTGAGGTAGGAATACAAGTTCACTGTTTTGCATACGGATATCCAATTGTGCCAACACCATCTATTGAACAGATTACCTCTTCTGTTGTTCATAGGAGTTTGGGTCTATTTCTGGCTCACCTATTTTGTTCCACTGATCTATTTGTCTATTGTTTTGTCTTGTTTACAATAAATTTTTGTAAGAAGTATTCACATCAGGTAGGATTTATTCTCCAACTTTGTCGTCTTTTAAAAACTTTGTCTATCTGGATCCTTTGCATTTCCATATGATTTTTAAAATCGGCTTGTCAATTTCTAAATAAAAGCTTGCTGGAATTCAGATGATAATCATACTGGATTCATGTAGATCAATTTAGGGAAAATGGACATCCTTAATAAACAGTATTAAGTCTTTCATTGCACGGACAGGGTTACTTTATTAATTTAGGTCTTCTTTTAATGTTCACAACATTTTCTAGTTCTCAGTCTATATAGGTCATAGGAATCTTTTGTCAAATTCAACCTAAGTGTTTCATACTTTTGATGCTATTATAAGTGCCATTTTTTGAATTTCAATTTCTAATTGCTTGTTAACAGTAAATTATATGGAAATAAAACTAATTTTTATAATAATCTTGTATCCTGAGATCTTGCTAAACTCCTTTAATAGTTCTAGCAAACTTTTTGTAAACTCAAAACAAGGTACCACTACATACCAATCAGAATGGCTAAAAATAACAAGACTTACTGTAACAAGTGTTGGCATGTGGAGGAAGCAGAATTTTCACACACTACTTGTAGGAATGTAAAATTTTACAACTACTTTGAAAAATTTCTTAAACAGTTAAACACACGTCTACCATATGATCTAGCCATTCCACTCCCACGTATTTATCAAAGAGAACTGAAAGCATACGTCCATACAAAGAGTTCTATATATGAATGTTTATGGCAGCTTGATTTCTAATAGCCAAAAACTAGAAACCACCCAAATTTCCCATCACCAGGTGAATGGATAAACCAACTATGGGATAGCTATACGAGGTAATTCTACTCAGAAATAAAAAGGAATGAGCTATTGATATATACAACAACATACATAAATCTCAAAGTTAAGCTCACTAAAAGAAGCCACAAAAACACAAGCTATGATTTCATTTATATAAAATTCTCTGAAGTGCCAAGTAATCTATAGTGACAGAAAGAAGTTCAATAAATGCCTGAGGAACAACTGCCAAGGGGCATGAGGAAACTTTTGACAGTGATAGTTATCTTCATTACCTTGATACTGGTGATGTTTCCTGTCAAAACTTACCAAATTGCACATTTTCAATGCGTGCAGTTGGTTGTATGTCACTTAGACTTCAATTTAGAAAAAGAAGAGGTACTAGTATAACTGTCCCCAGGTTCCAGAATATACTTTTTAAATTGATACGTAATTCACAAACCATAAAAATCCAGCCTTTTAAAGTCCACAATTCAGAGGCTTTTCTGCATATTGATGAGGTTGTGCAACAACCACTGTTTAATTCCAGGACACTTTCATCACCACAAAGAGAAATCTGTATCCATTAGCAGTCACTCCACATTCCCTCTAGTCCCTCAAAATACAAAGAATTTCCAGATGACAATGAATTTCATCTGGTCTCTGCAATTCAACCCCCAAGACCTTTTAAGAGATTAGTTTTAAGTTAATTTCAATGGCCTGTAAACACTGCTACTCTTCATCATTTTATTCTTTCTAATGAGAATCAGAACCATACTGATACAGACAATAATAATTTCAGAGATGTTCCAATCATAAAATATCACTTAGTGTATATGCGTAATTGTAATACTGATTGCCAAGTTATTACTTTCATTAAAATACTAATTCCAAATGTAGAAACTTTATCTTCCTCTTGGCTTCTCCTTATTATCAATGCCAGGGTTGGCCAAGACTGAGCTACAGTGGTGAATGATGAAAAGATGATGCCTTTGCAAATTCTGAATGGTACATAATCAGCAAAGCTTTAAAAAAAATTTAAATTAACAAAACCCATTTTGAGAGAATTCCACCATGAACAATACTTTCTTAACAAATGCTCATCATTTAATATTTATAAAACTTTGGGTAAAGCCAATGCCTCATTGGAAGGATAATGGATTTATGCTCCACATCGAACCAACTCAGAACATTGTGATTGATACTCATGTCTATTTTTTTTAAAAAGAATCCATCACCATTTGTATTACAGCATCTGTTGTTTCTAGAAAAAATGATAATCATAATCAAAGTCTAGCAATTTTTTATAATGGAACAGTGTCAGTGATGACAAATATACATAATAAACCTTGAACTAATTTGTGCCTGTTTTTAATGATTCTATTATCCTACAGATTATTTTTGGAACAAAAAAATTAAATGTGATAAAGCAAAAATAAAAGCTGATACTAGAATTTTTACACTCCTACATTTAGCACATACTGTGGAAAAAAAATACCCAAGCGTTACTAATTGCTTAAAAATTAACTTTTTAATAGACTCTTAACTATTGAGAACAAACTGATGGTTATCAGAGAAGAAGTGGGGGACGCAGGAAGAGGTAATAGGGGATGGGGATTAAGGAGCACTTGTCATGATGAGCAACAAGTGATATACGGATGTTAAATCACTGTACCATATACCCGAAACTAATTTAACACTATGTTAACTGGAATTTAAAAACTTAAAAAAAAATTTAATTTTAATAAACATTAACTTTTTAAACAATGTATTCCAAGCATATTAAATCACAAGTTAACTATATTTCTAATGATGTACCTAAACAATGTATTCAGGCATTGAAAATTGAAATGTTGAAGTATGAAGAATGTTATATTTATTTTGTAAAAAATATGGAATAAGCATTACAACATGACTATGCAATTGAAATATCAAAGATAGAAGATTTCAAAAATAACATGTAATGCCTATCTTTCTGATATTATTTTCAAAGCATACCACCAACAGTAAGTAGACTCTTGATATCTGAATTGGATATCATCAAAGACCTCTGAACCTACAAAGGTACAAAATCACTAAACACATCCACTTCAGAAAAATTACTGGGTGCCCAATGAAAAGAAGAAAATGACAAAGCCTCATTAAAATGCAGGTGTGAGTTCTACATATACTCAGTACCTATTCAAAAATTTGCCTAAAATATTATGAACTATATCATCATGGACCTTGCAGCTTGTTAACAGTCCATACCATGAATGTTAAACCCTTGAATGTCAAGAGTCTGTTCTAAATGCCTGAGAAAAGAATGAGCATATGAAGAAATGAATTCAATAAATTTTCTAGGCATAATGCCAACACAGGATCTGTCACCTAAAAAACAGCATTTATTCTACAGAAATGAAAATTAAGTTCACATGAAAACCTGTACACAAATGTTTATAGTAGCTTTATTCATCATTACCAAAAACTAGAAACAACATAAATTTCCTTCAATCTGTCAACCAACCAACTGTGGTACAACCACACAGTGATATTCCAACAAACACCAAGTTACAAACTATGGTATATACAAAAACTTGGATGAATCTCAGGGGTATTATGCTGAGTACAAAACACTAGCCTCAAAATGTCACATACTTTAATGTTTTTTTTAATTTTTTTTAATATTTATTCATTTTTTGACAGAAAGTGAGTGGGGGAGGGGCAGAGACAGAGGGAGACACAGAATGTGAAGTAGGCTCCAGGCTCTCAACTGCCAGCACCGAGCTCGATGCAGGGCTTGAACTCACGGACCATGAGATCATGACATGAGCCGAAGTAGGACGCCCAACCAACTGAGCCACCCAGGCGCCCCTAAAATGTCACATACTTTATAATCCCATTTATTTAACATTCTCCTAAAAAGAAAACTAAACTGATGGAAAACTAATCAATGGTTGCCAAAGGGAGAGGGGGCAGGTATGACTGTAAAGGGATAGCATGAGGGAATTTTGGGGGTGATGGAATTTATTCTATATCATGA
This sequence comes from Panthera onca, assembly GCF_046562875.1. Classification (NCBI taxonomy): domain Eukaryota; kingdom Metazoa; phylum Chordata; class Mammalia; order Carnivora; family Felidae; genus Panthera; species Panthera onca. The sequence goes on along the minus strand of NC_138340.1, from coordinate 77,285,880 downwards.
CTGTGCTGGCGGTTACATGAATCTATACATGTATTAAAATTCACATGCCTGTATACCAAAAAAAAAAAACAAAGGCCAATTTTACCATACAAGAATTAAAAAACTAAGCCGCATTTCTAAGAAATCAACTAATTTTACTCACTCATTTTGAAAAGTGTGACAAAGTTGTATATGGATAATTATTAAATAAATTTGTTCAATAATATTTGTTACGGGTGACAACACTAGTCAACAAATCAAGTGACTGAAAAATCTTAAAAACTCTACTAACTTTTTAATCAAAAAAGAACTTACCAAGTTCATTAAGACTCTGAGCAGCTTTTGTTATCTCTCTGCTTCCCCCTTGCAGTTGTCCTTGGAGTCTCTTAGTGAGATACAGGATGCGAACTATTCTCCGAAGCAAATCACAGGCAACCTGCACAAATATCACAATGTTGAGTGAGTATAGTCAATCCATTAAGTTTTATTACTATTATCATGTGAATCTTTCCATTCTTTCCATATGCTAAAGATTCATTCATGTCTTTTGTTTCCTATCCATCAGAAACCTAAAAACTCACAAGGCTTAGAAAGCATCATTTTAAAATAAAACTCCCAATTTACCCCATAAGAAGAGAATGGGGAATGAGGTGCCATAAAACTCGGGAACTCTTTTCTGGATCCTTGAGCAGTTTTAGTCTCCAGGCCAGTGGTTCTCAGTCTTCATATTAAATTCAAATTCAAAAAATTCCAAAGCCAAGGCCATAGCCCTGGCCAATTAAATCAGAATCTCTAGAGGTGCATACTGAGCACCTGTATTTTTTTTTAATGTTTATTTTTGAGAGAAGGAGAGACAGACCATGAGCTGGGGAGAAACGGGGGGGAGGGGGGGGGGGTGGAGAGACACAGAATTTGAAGCAGGCTCCAGTCTCCAAGCTGTCAGCACAGAGCCCGACGCGGGGCTCAAACTCACGAACTGTGAGATCATGACCTGAGCTGAAGTCAGACACTTAACCAACTGAGCCACCCAGGTGCACCACCTGTATTTTTTTTTTAAGTTTATTTATTTTGAGAGAGTGAGTGAGCATGAGTGGGTAAGGGGAAGAGAGAGAATCCAAGCAGGCTCATGCTGTCAGCAAGGACGTGGGGCTCCATCCCAAGAACCATGAGATCAGGACCCCAGCCTAAATCAAAAGTCAGACACCTAACAAACTGAGCTACCCAGGCACCCCTCAGTATTTTTAATATCCAATGTGCAACCAAGGTTGATAGCCACTGTGCTAGGACTGCTTAGCTTCCTACTACTGCCTCTTATTGTTTTCATCCTGGTTTCTCTTTTCTAGGTCCATAGGGGAACAAACATAACTTTTCCCAATTTCACCAGATCTTAAAGAATAAGTATGCCCTACTTGAATTTTCTAATGTTTTTTTAAATCACTAATAACAAATTATAAAAGAGAGTTATTAAAACAAAACAAAACAAAAAACTATCATATACATATACATTCACTTACTATTTCTTTTTCATTACCAGACCTAATGCTGGGTCTTTACATAACCAAAAGACTAAGACATGAAATGAAGACCCAAGTATTTCAGGACACTTTATTACAGAAGCTGGCTCCAGAGCAATTGCCCAAGGGAGAGACAGGAGAGGGAAGACTGATGGAATAGTAGATATGTAGTGACCTTTAGCATCAGTAGCGATAATGAAGAGAGACAGTCTATGCTGCCGCATCACCACCATCTTTATGACCCTCAAGCTGGTTGAGAAGAACATCTCCCATCTAAGGAGGAAAATCTTAACTGGAGGCAATAAGAATTAAAAGCACTAGGAAAACAGCTGAGACTCCAGTATAAACACTGTTTTCTGAATGAAACACACACACCCCAGAACCACACACATACCCACACAACATACAGAGACACACAAACATATAATCAAAAGCATAATGCTTACAAACATGTAAGTCAAAGGCAACCAATTATTAAACCTGTTTACCTGAATGCTTTTCTCAGTAACTTTAGTCTAAAGTAATTATAATGATAAAAGAATGCCAAATAAGAATGTCCCTGGGGGCCCCTGGGTAGCTCAGTAAGCCTCCAACATCAGGTCAGGTCATGATCTCACATTTCCTGAGTTCGAGCCCTGTGTTGGGCTCTGTGCTGACAGCACAGAGCCTGCTTGGGATCCTCTGTGCCCACATCTCTCTCAGCCCCTCCTGCACTCACTTCTGTGCATGCATGCAGGCACACCTTCTCCCTCAAAGACAAACATTAAAAAAATAAAATGTGTCCCTAGAAACTGGAAGATTTGCGCATCTTTATCTTTTAATTAAATTTTATTTATATTCTGAATAAGTAATATAAGCACATAATTCAAGATGCAAAAGAAAATTTAAAAAGTCACCTTCTTATCTCTATGTCCCAAATATGCACTTACCAAAAACAACCACTTATCAGTTTTTTCTTGCTTGCCAGAAGAGCATTTTTAAATGAACCATCTGGAATGCAGTATCCCTAATAATCATTCCTCTGGGATTCCAAATACTTCATGAGGAGAAATACCAGATCTTACTTTAGTCTAATCACCTAGAATCCCCCAGTACCTATCCCATAAAGGATATGCCCTCACACATGAAATCTTTGAGCTTATTTCTAATGCTTTTATTTTTAACCATACTTAATCTGTCACCAACTCTTATTGACCATTCTTCTATTGCAAAACCCAAAAGTTACATTACCTCTGGTCCTACAAGCATCACCTAATCCAAATCTTTACCACCTTCACCTTCACAATGTGGTCTACCAACTAGCTTTCCAGTCTCTTAACTGAAATCCATCCTGCTAGATTTAGCTTCTTAGAAACAGTTTTCAGCACTCCAGTCCCCTTTTTAATAAACTTCAATGGCTCTCTACTAACAGATTATGTTGAATCTTCTCACAACAGCATTTAATAAAATCCTCAGTCAAGAAGTCTTAGATAATCTATAAGGCATCAACTGTCAGCATTTCCTAATATAGTTGCCTCCACTCCAGACAATTTCCCTTCCTTATTTTTTATGTGGGACTTTTATAATCAAATACAATACCAACATATTATCAGCACTAAAAAGAACTGAGATATCAAGCCATGAAAAGACATAGAGTAATGTCATATCAGTTAAGTGAAAGAAGCTAATCTAAAAAGGCTGTAAGTATTAGTATCATTTCAACTACCTAAAATTCTGTAAAAGGCAAAACTATGGAGAAAAGAAAAAGATCAGTGGCTGCCAAAGTTTAGAAGAATGACTACACAGAGTACACAAGATTTTTAGGGCACTGAAAATGCTCTGTATAAACACTATAATGATGGATATATGTCACTATACATTTATTCAAACTCACTGAATGTACACCAACAGTGAACCCAGATGTAAATTATGGACTCTGGGAGATAATGATATGTCACTATAGGTTCAACAATTTTAACAAATGTACCAAATGGTACACCATTTAACAAATGGTGATTAAGGTGGAGGCATGCATGTTTAGGGGCAGGGGATATAGGAGATACCTCTATCTTCCTCTTTTTTTTTTTTTAACTGTATTTATTTGAGAGAGTGAGAAAGCATACACAAGCAGAGGAGGGGCAGTGAGAGAGGGAACCCAAGCAGGTTCCGGGCTGTCAGCATAGAGCCTGACAGGGGGCTCAATCTCACCAACTGTGAGATCACGACCTGAGCTGAAATCAAGAGTCAGACACTTAACCAAATGAGCCACCCAGGAGCCCTGTTCCTCTTGCTTTTGCTGTGAACCTGCAACTGCTCTATAAAATAGTCCTTAACATAAATACAGATATTACAAACACAGAAAACCATACACAGAAATTACAGCTAAATGAACCTGGAACCACCATGCAGATCAGAAGACAGAACCATGGAAACGACTACAGAAGCCCTCTAGGTACCCTATCCCAATCATGACGCCTTCCATCCATTGCCTTCTACTCTCCCATCCCAGCCAAGAGAAATCACTACTCTGGCTTTTTGGATAATCACTTCCTTGCTTTTCTTTGTGCTTTTATTACTGAAGTATATTTATCTATACACTAGTTTATATGCTATAGTTTAAACTTGCCCTTTTTTAAAATCTATATAGGTTCCCTCACCATCTTATTTTTTTCTTTGCAATCTGCTAAATATATTCAATCATCTGTCCTATACATTTTCCCACAGACGGGGTCTTGTTGAGAGCAGTTTAACACGTTCTTCTGTCTTCCATATTTCCCGTACATCAGTAGTTGGATGTAGGCAGCTTCATCAAACTCAACCGTAATATCTTAGGCAAAATCATTCCTTACGTAGTGGTGCATGTGCAACACATGTAGGATTTTTCTCTGTGTTGTTAGCAGTCAGTGATATTCAATGTGAAAATCCATTAAAACATAGAGATTATTCCAAATCCATCATTTTGTCTTTATTTATTAGCATATAAAATTTCTAACTTTACCCCACCTACTATTTGTTTACCTGGTGGTACTGTTCATACAAAAAAATAAAAATAAATACTTGATTCTTTCTCGTGCTTTATCAGTTTTCAAAATTAGACTGCTTCCCTGCTCTTTGAGGAGGACAGGATCACAACTCCAGCAGAGCTCTGGAGGCCCCACTCCTGCTCCTGCCTCACTGCTGTTTATTCTCGCCAAGGAACAAGTAGGTCAAGAAGCCACGCCACAGCCATGACTTTTAAAGACACCAGGAAGACACCCGGGGAACCAGAGGTGGCAATTTGCCCAATTAGAATTACACTAGGGGTACCTGAGTGGCTTAGTCAGTTGAGAGTCAGACTTCAGCTCAGGTCATGATCTTGCAGTTTGTGAGTTCAAGCCCCTCATCAGGCTCCGTGCTGACAGCTTGGAGCCTGGAGCCTGCTAACCAGGCACAACATGCAATCTTTGGAGAAGTTATGTGCTGACTTCGTCAGAAGGACAAAGGAAAAGAATCTCAAAGTGAAAGGACAGTTTGGATACCTACCAAGACTCAAAATCACTGCAAGAAAAACTCCCTGTGGTAAAGATTCTAAGACTTGAATTATTATTCAAGACTTGAATTATTATTGAAATAATGAGGCAAGTCATTGATTTGCACAGTCCTTCTGAGATTGTTAAACAGATTACCTCCATCAGTATTGAGCCAGGAGTTGAGGCTGAAGTCACTATTGCAGATGCTTAAATCAACTTTTTAATAAATTATCAATTGTTTAAAAAAAAAGATTACTTTCCCTATACCCACCAAAGATGAACAATTAGTGGGGTGTTTGTTTATTTCAGCTATCAATATGAACACAGAGATTTAAACATAATAAAGGATACCAATCCACTGTAGCTTTTATCCTTGCAGAGGCTCGCTTTGTCCCTCTGTGGCCACTGCGAGCCTCTCAGGCTGACCAATTGTACCAATTTGCCTGAGACAGAAGTTTCCCAGAACCCTGGATTTTCTGTGCTAAAACTAGTATAGTTGGTCACCCCAGAGGCTTTGCAAAATCCTTTCATTATGATTCATGTTAGCAGTGGTTGATAGGTTTTTTAAAAAATTTTTTTAATGTTTATTTATTTTTGAGAGGGAGACAGAGTGTGAGTGGGGGAGGAGCAGAGAGACAGGGAGACACAGAATCTGAAGTAGGCTCCAGCCTCTGAGCTGTCAGCACAAAGCCTGATGTGGGGCTCGAACTCACGAACCATGAGATCATGACCTGAGCTGAAGTCGGACGCTTACCGACTGAGCCACCCAGGCGCCCTGGTTGATAGCTTGATACACAGTACAAAAATATTCCAGAATCATTTTATGTATTTCAACCCCACCTGGAATCAAAGATTTATCAAGGAAGCCCTGGTTTCCTTTAGAGGTCAACAGCTTTTCAAGAACACATCCTGGAAACTAAACTTGCTCATTTCTGTGACTTTTCAGCAGACATAGATAGGAAATGTCACAATCAAAACATCACATATTCATTGCTTTATTCCATAATATACATAAAACATTCTCAGATTAATATTATACATATCTATGTACAAAAATATGTACATACATAATGTATATATAAAAATAAAATTAAAATTCCTCATGAATTTATACTGATAATTCCAATTAATGGGGCGCCTGGGTGGTTCAGTCAGTTAAACATCTGACTTCGGCTCAGGTCATGATCTCACAGTTTGTGGGTTTGAGCCCTGCATCAGGCTCTGTGCTGACAGCTCAGAACCTGGAGCCTGCTTCAGATTCTGTGTCTCCCTCTCTCTCTGCCCCTCCCCTGCTCATGCTCTCTCAAAAAAATAAACAGTAAAAAAAAAAATTTTTTTTTTAAATCAGGAGCACAGGGCATTTGCTTAATCTTCTAACTTAACATGTGTACATTATTTCTTCCACACAGATACTTCTAGCTCTCAAAGATGTAAGACATAACAGAATTAGAATAATTTAACATTATCCATTTGCTTTGCTGCACCACATACAGAAAACATTATCTCAATACACAACCAACGATACAAATATGATAGCTGAAGACTGTTCTTAAAACCTGTTTTGCACATGTGCTCCCTACAATTTTTCTTACAATTTTTATTTATCAAAACATACAGCCATGACATACTATACTCCCATTAATAGCCTTCATTTAATATTAGCTCCTATGCTCATCACCTGTCTTACGTTGGTATTTCTCTAGTCATTCTGATTGTCTCAAACACACTATCAGATTCCTAAGGAAAGAGGGGAACAATCTTCCCTGCATTTGTATGTGGATGGCTATCTCTATACTTGAAAATCAGTTTGGCAGGTCTACCAATTACCTATCACTGCACCAAAAACCAGTTCAAAACTTAGTGGTTTAAAATGATTTCTTATGTCTCACAATTCTGTGGGTCAGGAATTTAGGCAGGGTTCAAATGCTGCATGTGGTATCAGCTGGGATTACTCAGTCGCTGCACCCAGCTAGCAATGAGGCTGGTTTGGAGAGTACTAGAAGGCTTCACTCAAATGTCTGACGTCTTAGGCTTCTGTACCTATCGTCTCTGCATGTTTGCCTCCAGCTGCCTCTCAGCACAGTGGTCTCCTGTAGTGGGATGTCTTACTGGCTTTCCCCAAGCAGAAACAGAAGCTGCTGCGCCCCCTGGAGGCTAGATCTAGAACTAACACAAAAACACTCCCACAGCACACGTTTTTTAGTTTTGCTCTAGTAGCTGCTGTTTTTACAGTTATTTGGGGACACTGGCATTTTATGTTGCTGTTATCTTCCCTCTTCCTTCCTTCCTGGCATATTCACTTTTTACGCAGATAATTACACAGCCAGTTAAACAAGTCATCATCTATACAAGTAGATTAAATTTTTAACAGGACCCTACTGAAGTATATGAAAACCATGTACCGATAAAACATAAGCACACAGAGAAAATGTTTGTGAGATGATTTCTTCCTTCTTAGTTTGAACATTTTCTTAAACTTTCTTACTTATATAATTTCAAAGTTAAAAATTTTAATTAAAAACTTTCCAGTGAAAAGCTAATATATGTGTATGACTTAAAAAATTAAAAAGCAAAATGATAAAAAGTTAAAAAAATAAATTGAAAAGATAAAAATGTTATATAATAGGTATGTGAATTATATCTCAACAAAGCTGTCATACTGAAAGTTAAAAAAACTCATTTTCTTATATAATTTTAAAATTTTAAAAATTTAAATACTCTATGTAAGAGATAATAAGCTCTTCAAAATTTCTTTCTGAAAAACTCTGAAGCAGTTCATAAGCTAACAATGTTACTAAAATGAGCTAAGATGGATGATTCTTGGGGTGATAATTAAATTCAACTCATGTATTCATGTATACAGATGAAGTCAGAAGCCTCTGTTTGGAGAAAGAAAAGGCTTCTGTAAAGAGTGAAATGGGGATAAAAAGCAAAGGGAATTAAATGTAAGTAAAAGTACTTTCTCCTAATTGACAGAACAATCATAGTGATTTTATGTTCAAGGCAGAAACAACTTTGTAGCTCTTTCTTTGTTGCTTTCTTATACCACATGCATTTAAATGAATTAGGAGCTCAAGGAATAAAAGGATTAAACAGGAACATTAAAGTTTCCCCAATGTTCAAAACAGAAATGACCCAAGTGAACAGAAAATGGTTAAAACATAATAAGCTTCCAAAGAGGGCTTACATTCCAAAATAGTTTTTATTTATTTATTTTTTATTTTAGAAGGAGAGTGCACAAGGTAGGGGAAGGGGGGAGAAAGATGGGGGGGGGAGACAGGGGGGGGGGAAGGGAGGGAGGGAGGGAGGGAGGGAGAATCCCAAGCAGGCTCCATGTCCAGTGCAGAGCCTGACCTGGGCCCAATCCTATGACCCTGGGATCATGACCAGAGCCAAATTTAAGAGTCATATGCTCAACTGAGCCACCCAGGCGCCCCAGACTTCAAAACAGTTCTAAAGACAACAAATTTCTAAGATGAATTTCCTTCCTAAGGTAAGCCTGCATATGAGTTAATCCCAGAAAAATTAAATACTGGAAATAAAGATACCAAAATGTACATAGAGTATTTTTCTTTACTTTCCCTTCCTTTCTTCCTTTGTAATATTTTGGCCAAAGGTATTCAACTTAGTTGTCCCTCTTGTATAGTATTTTTTACAGTAAGGGTGCAGAAAATTAGGGCTAATATTTAATAACAATAATAAAAATAAAGTGTTTATCTCATTTTTTAAATTTTTTATGTTTATTTTTGAGAGAGACAGAGGGCGAGTGGAGGAGGGGCAGAGAGAGAGAGGAGACATAGGATCAGAAGCAGGCTCCAGGCTCTGAGCTGTCTGCACAGAGCCGACGCAGGGCTCGAACTCACGAACTGTTCAGATCATGACTTGAGCCCAAGTCAGCACTTAACCGAATGAGCCATCCAGGCACCCCTAAAGTGTTTATCTCAAACACAAAAAATCCTGACCTCTCATGCTTCTGTAACCATAAAAAATAAAAACATCCGGGGTGCCTGGGTGGCTCAGTCGGTTAAGCGTCCAACTTTGGTTCAGGTCATGATCTCACAGTTCGTGGGTTTGAGGCCTGCATCCAGCTCTGTGCTGACAGCTCAGAGCCAGGAGCCTGCTTCGGATTCTGTGTCTCCCTCTCTCTCTCTGCCTTTCCCCTGCTCACACTCTGTCTCTCTCTCAAAATATAAACATTAAAAAAAAAATCTAGATTAAAAGAAATAAAATAAAAAATAAAAACATTATGAAAGAGTTCTGTATTTTAGAGCTGGAAGAGAATGTACAGATCCACTCTAAACTTTCATCATAAAAAAAATGCACCACCATTACCACCACAACAAAAATGGTAATCACCTGAGGTAAAGGATGGGTTAGCCAACCTTATTGTGGTAATCATCTCACAACATATGCATGTTATCAAACCAACACGTTATACACTTTAAACTTACACAGGGTTATATGTCAATTATATCTCAATAAAACTGGGGTCAAAAGACACTAAAGTTCACTTACTATCATGTGGCTGGGTGATGAAGACTAGCAGTCAGGCCTCCTAACTCCTAGTCCACTACACTTCATCTGTACTTACAAAGCCGAGTTTGTTCTTGATTTTTACCTCCAGCTAGCTTCTGGAACACAGGAACTAGATTATCTAGCTTTTTTATATATCCTACAGAATCAAAAGCAAAGAATACTAAATTTAGAGAACGAAATCTTCTTTCACAGTCTTAACACTGCTGCACACTGGCTCCAGCAAGTAACTTTCAGAACCTCGGTTTATTTGTCCATAAAATGATGAGATATACAACTTTTTTTTAAATTTTTTAATGTTTATTTATCTTTGAGAGAGAGAGAGACAGAGAGAGAGCAAGGGACAGACAGAGAGAAAGGGAGACACAGAATCTGAAGCAGCTCCAGGCTCTGAACTATCAGCACAGAGCTCGACGCAGGCCCCTAACCCACCAACCGTAAGATTATGACCTGAGCAGAAGTTGGGCACTTAACCGACTGAGCCACCCATGCACCCTGAGATATGTAACTTCTAAACACAATTATTGTAACAGTCAAATGATTCAGAATACTTTAAAGTTTTCATTAATTATAAAATCCTGCATAAACATGAAATTTTCTTTATCACTTATAGCTAGCTAAGAGGCAAACATAAATAGGTTCTTAAAACTTACTGCCCAAAGAGTGTATTAACCACAGGGGAAAAAAAGAAATGCATGATTCTGACAGGTTTAAGATCTGGAGTCAAAAGCAAGGATTTTAATAGAAAAATTAAATTTTAATTCATTGCCTAAAATTACACATATATCTACCATCCTTACATGTTAGTCTTTTCCTTCATAAGAAAAACAATTTCCCTAAACATGCCATGATTTTGAGTCCAAAATGAGAAAGTTATCCTAAAAAGCGATATTTAAATTCCAACTTAACTATGAGGAAGTATTGTTCTAACGTATATTTTAACATTCAAGTAAAACATGAACTCACAGGAGAGAACTCTTAAGAGTGCTCGGGGTACTGGTAGTACCCCTACTCCTTCAGGAAAGTAGCTTGGGCAGGTCCTTACACAACGTTCACCAAATTTCAGGTCACATGACCTTGTGACTTTAGCCGTAACTGATTAGATTCAGGGAAACAGTGTTAGGTCAATAGAAACCACATCAGGTCTGTTACTAGTGGCATTGTTGTGAACGAGAACTGCCCAAAATTATTATTGGCAGTCACCGTTCACTTTAGGAAAGTGGCAATAAGCAGAAACCCTGAGACAAAAGCAGCTAGAGTGTGAGAAGAAACAATGAGCCAGTGAAAAGGAGGATGAGAGTTAACCCACAGTGGCAGCAAGAAAAAAGTAGCAGATAGAGAGCTGCAAACGCACAGAGCCTGAGTCACAGAAATGTGTAAATGTTAGCATGCTATTATAGGCAAAGCCATATCTCACTGTGCACGCAGGCCCCACCATGCCAGGATTCCTCTGGCTGTTAGGACAGGTTCCCATGCATCCTCGCTGCCCCACATGCTCTAAGTAGCTATCACTGAAATAACCTTAAAGTATCTCTTCTCTATATGAAAAAGACTAACACATCCACACTCTTCTCACATGCTCTATTTTTCAAGTTGTTACAGGACAGATGTAGCAGTACATTAAAAAAAATTTTTTTAGTACCATACATGTTTTGTTCAGTAACATATGCTATGTACTTAGAAAAAATATTACAGCTGGAGCACAGACTAAGGAAAAAATCATTTTACTCATTTCTTAAATATTTAAATGTCTGGTATATAAATAACACTATGCTAAGGCTAGAGATTCAAATATTAACACATATATCACAGCCCTTAAGGAGCTCAGTCTTGCAGAAGAGTATGAGGAAAGTAAAAGGTATGCAGAAAAAAACTATAATGGAAGTATGCATAGGATACTAAAGGAACAAAAAAATGAGAAATATTCTGCCTTGCCAGAAGAAAGGCAGGAGAGGTCCTCACAAAAGAATGACACATCAGTGAGAATGTAGTGAATGACAAGAATATTCTGAGTTAGAGAAGAAAGAAAATTGTGCAAAGGAATGAATGACAAAAATTCTAGCAAAAGGCAAAACTGATGAAGGCAAGCATGAAGGGGCTTACATGCCATATTAAGGATTGACACTTCATTCTATTTCTTGTTAAGAAACCAGTGAATAATTTTATCAGGAGAATAAAATAATCTGATATTTGTTTGTTTTGTTTCCTAAAGTTTACTTACTTATTTTTAAAGAATGTGAGCAGGGGGGCGCGAGAGGGCACAAGGGGGCACAAGGGGGCACAAGGGGGCACAAGGGGGCACACCGACTGAGCCACCCAGGTGCCCCTGATGTTTGCTTTATTAAAAAAGATGAGGAGCACCTGGGGAGCTCAGTGGGTTAAACATCCAACTTCAGCTCAGGTCATGATCTCATGGTTCATGAGTTCAAGACTCACATCGGGCTCTGTGCTGAAAGTGCAGAGCCTGCTTGGGATTCACGCATGCGTTCTCTCTCTCTCTCTCTCTCTCTGCCCCTTCCCTGCTCTTTCTCTATCTCAAAATAAATTAAAAAAAAAAAAAAAAAAAAAAGATGAAACATGGGAGTTTTCTATTTTCAGTATGGCAGACTCGATTGTTAGCTTACCACTGAAAACAACTAAAAATGTTATATGCCATGTAAAAATGTCTGAAAAGCATCTTAAAATGAGACTACAAATAGGAATACAAAGTTAAAGTGAAGCACAGGAGAATCCAGAGAGAAAAGAAGCAAATCTGCTTTTAATCTGAGAACATTTGCTAATCTTAGAAAACTACAACCTACAAGTGGTAGAGGGGCAGAGAGAGAGGGAGACAGAGACAGAATGTGAAGCAGGCTCCAGGCCCTGAGCTGTCAGCACAGAGCCCGACGCAGGGCTCCAACTCACAAATTATGAGATCATGACCTGAGCCAAAGTCGGATGCTTAACCAACTGAGCCACCCAGGCACCCCCGTATCTTCTTTATATATTCACCAATTGATGGACATTTTCAGGATACGGACAGCCATATCCTGGCTATCGCAAATAATGTTACTAAAAACACAGGAGTGCAGGTATCCCTCTGAATTAACATTTTTGTATTCTTTGGGTATATACCCAGTAGTGCAATTGCTGAATTGTAGGGTTAATTCTATTTTTAATTTCTTAAGAATTCTCCATACTGTTTTCAACAGTGGCTGTACCCGTTTGCATTCCCACCAACACTGATGGTTACCAGAGTGGGTGGAGGTGGGAGGATGGGTTAAACAGACCATGGGGATTAACGAGTGCACTTGTTGTGATGAGCACCAGTTAATGTATGGAGTTGTTCAATCACTATAATGTATACCTGAAACTAATATAACACTGTATAAAAATAAATAAGATGATTTAAAAAATGGCCAATAGGCACAATAAAAGATGCTCAATATCTTTAGTCAGTAGGGAAATTCAAATCAAAACAAGGTACCACTCCATACCCAATCAGATGGCTATATTAAAAAGAAAAGAAGTATTGGCAAGAAATAAAGAAATTGAAACTTTCATACATTGCTGGTAAGAATGGAAAATGGTACAGCTACTTTGGAAAACAGTCTGGCATTCTTCAAAAAAAGTCTCTTTTTCCAGAGACTGAGATATAATTGACATATATTACTATATAAGTTTAAGTTTGTACCATATTAATTTCATACATCAAAATGTTAAACAGAATTAGTGTATGACCTAGCATAAATATTCTCAAGTAAACACCCAAGATAATTGAAAAATTTCCACACAAAAACTTGTACAAAAATATTCATAACAGCTGTTACTCATCATAGTCAAAAAGCGGAAATAACCCAAATATTCATCAAGCAACAGGAAAACAAATTGAATGGATAAACAAAAATGCAGTATATCCATACAATGTAGTATTATTTGGTCATAAAAAGGAAAGAAGTATTGAAACATACTACAAGAGGAACCTTGAAAGCATTATGCTGAATGAAAGAAGCCAGACAAAAAAAATGCCACACAATGTATGATACATTTGTATGAAATGTCCACCACAGGCAACTCCATAGAGACATACGGCATATTAGAAAGTTGGTGGGGGAATAAGTAAGAGGGAGTGACTACCAATGGGCATCAAGTTTTTCTTTGGGGTAATGAAAATCTTTTGACGTTAGATGTGCTGATTGCACAATCCTGTGACTACAGTAAAAACTACTCATTTTACACTTAAAAATACAGTTTAAAGTGGTAAATTTTATAGCATATGACCTACAACTCAAAACTTTTTTCAGTTTTCAAAACTGAAAGTAACTTCTAACATGATGGGATGACAGGCTGGATTTACACTCCCATGGTGAACAACTAGAAAGCTGAACAAAATGCATGAAATCATTTTCAGACACTGAACAGACAGCACAAAACTATCATCCCCAGGATTAACAAAATGAATGAACTTGGGACAGTTGGCTGGCTCAGTCGGTGCAGCATGTGACTCTTGATCCAGAGGTTGTGGGTTTGAACCCCATGTTGGATACAGAAATTACTTAAAATCTTTTAGGGGTACCTTGGTGGTTCAGTCAGTTGAGTGTCTGACTTCAGGTCAGGTCATGATGTCATGGTTCATGAGTTAGAGACCCACATCGGGATTGCTGCTGTCAGCCTGTCAGTACAGAGCCTGCTTTGGAGCCTCTGTCCTCCTCCCCACCCCCCCCCCCCCCGCCCTTTCCCAGCTCACCCTCTCTCTCAAAAGAAGAAAAAAGAAAATGGTTTAGAAAAAGAAAAAAAGAAGAAGAAAATGAACTTAACTACCCTAGTTTACTGCTGAGAGACAATTTTCAGGCCCCAGCAAAGGGAAAGGAAAGAGAAACAACATGACGGTCTCTCTACAATGAGAAAACAGAGATGTGACTTCAGGAGAACCAAAAAGGCTAGAGTTTATGGACAGAAACTGGACAGGAAGGAGAGGTTGTGGATATCTGCAGAAGGACGGACTCAAGCACCAACATGTACATATGTAGGAGGAAACTCAGGGAAAGAATTACTGAAACACTTCACAGAGCCCACAGCATTAAGACCTAGCAGTGAATAATTAGGGCTAACATATAAACTAGTCCCGGACTAAAAGCTGCTCTGGACCTGCTCTAACAAAGAATTAAAACCAGTTCTCACTTACCAGGCAAGTGAATAAGTGAAAAAATAAAACCCATAACAAGAAGAAAGGTCAATCAATAATGATTGATGAAGAAATAATGAAGACTGAAATACTAAAATACCTATTCTAAATATACCTATATGTTCAGGGCACCTTGGTGGCTGAGTCCTGATTTCAGCTCAGGTCATGATTTCATGGTCCTGAGATCAAGCCCCATGTCAGGCTCTGCGCTGGGTGAGAAGCCTGCTTAAGATTCTCTCTCCCCCACTATCTCTCAGAATGAATAAATATTAAAAAAAAATATTTTAATATACTCTGTATGTTCAAAAGAAAACAAACTTCATTATAGAAAGGAAAGATATAAAAAGACAAAAACATTAGAGATTAAAAAATACATTATGTAAAATAGAAAACACAGGATGGAAGTAACAACAGATTAGACATTTCAGAAAAACGTAAACTTAGAAATAATTTCAGGTATATTAAATACCAAAACATATGACACAGAGCAATATAGAAGATCTTCATGACCCCAGGGTAGGGAATGTTCTCTTAATCAAGACAGAAAAACACTAACCCTAAAAGAAAAAAATGGTAAATTTTACTTCTATCCATCCAGATATTATCAATAAAAAAAAAAAAACCACAAAGGGATATTTGAAACATACAATAGAGGACACATCTCAGGTATTCAGCCTCTTTAGTAATTAATTCCCTGAAAAATGCACCGAAATATTGGCAAAAATTAGCAAGTCTGACAACAATAAATGTTGGCAATGATACAAACTAATACCAACTCTATACTGTCAGTGTGCAGGACAGAATTATGTGGGAAAATAGTTGGACTTTACATAATAAAGCTAAAGATAAAAAATCCTATAGCCCTAGCAATCCCATTCCTAGGATATACCTAGGCCAACAAGCATATGGAAAGATGCTCAACATCACTCATCATAGGAGAAATACAAATCAAAACCACTAAGAGATATCACCTCTTACCCACTAGCATGGCTGATATCAAAAGAACAGAAAATAACAAGCGCTGACAAAGATGTAGAAAAGTTGGAAACCTTGGGCACTACTGGTGGGAATGCAGAATGGTTTCAGCCACTAATGAAAACAGTATGGAGGATCCAAAAAATTTAAAAATAGAATTACCCATATGATCTGGTATCTCCCAAGCAACTCAAAGCAGGATGGATCTCAAGAGATATTTGCACACCCATGTTCACTGCAGCACTCTTCATAACAGCCAAGAGGGGAAGCAACCCTAATGTTGCTTCAATGGATTCATGAAAAAAGAAAATGTGGTATATCCATACAGTAGAATATTATGCAGTCTTAAAGAAGGAAATCCTTCTTTAGTACATGTACTCAAATACAGGTGAACCTCAAGGATATTATGCTAAATGAAATAAACCAAAAGGACAAATACTATATGCTCTGCTTATATGAAATAGCTAAATAGTCAAAATCATAGAGACAGAAAGCAGAAGGGTAGGTGCCAATAAGGAAGACAGGAGGGAGAAAGAGAAATTCACACTTAGGGCATAAAGAGTTTCAGTTTTGTAAGATGAGAAAGTTCTGGAGGTCTGTTACACAACAATATGAATATGGTTAGCAGTACACTTAAAAATGATTAAGATGGGGTGCCTGGGTGGCTTGGCCAATTAAGTGTCCAACTCTTGATTTCAGCTCAGGTCATGATCACCTGGTCATGAGATGGGGTCCCGTGTCGGGCTCTGTGCTGACAGCATGGAGCCTGCTTGGCATTCTTTCTCTCCCCCTCTCTCTGCCCCTCCCCTGCTCGCACTTTCTCTATCAAAATAAATGAACTTAAAGAAAAAATGTTTCCTGGACAGCAACTCTAACTTACCTGCAAAAATTAAAGATAATTTCAGACAAAAAAAAAAAAAAAAAGTAACTATAGTTTATATATAGCTTAATGAAAAGCTTGAGTAAGATTTAGAAAGAAGCAATATTAGGAAGACAAAGAAATGTACAGTTACACATCAAATTTGGAGAGTTAGGGGGTAGGAAGTGGAGAAAATTTAGTTCCACACTTAGGTGAATTATAGCTCAATAAAGCTATAAAAAACTATGAGTCTGGGGTAAGGTACTAAGAAAGCTGGAAAATCAGGGGAGGTGTAAAACAGAAAATGGAATTTAAGAGTTTAAGATTTCAGAGGTGAACTGTACAGTCATGGGGGTCGATGAAGATCATAACTGGAGTTAAGAAAGTCAAAGAAGAGTGAGGACAGAATGATGGATGGATGGGTGGATTACTATGGGTACTAAAGCTAGAAACTATCATGTAAAGGCTTTCACTGAAAAGATAACTGAGCCAGGTCTGTCTTTAGTGAAGGAGGCTGACAGATATAAGTAATATGTAAGAAGGACAAGGGGAAATGGCTTGAGTTAATCCTTTTAATGCACACTTTCATTGCCATTCTCTGGATATGCCCTGCATGCCTCCACCTCCCATGCATTTGTTATATTCTTCTTTCTGACTATAATTCCTTACTCTCATCTTAGCCTACTCAAATCCTATCCTTTAAAACTCTCATCAATCCATTCATTCTTAAAGATTTACTTCAAAGCTGTCAACAACCTACTGCTCCTAAGCCCATCTCAAATACCATTTCTTAAGCATTAAACACATCATAAAGCAATCCAACTGCATATAATTTCTTTGTATTCTAAATACTTGTTTCTTTATTTTGGCATTTGTGTAATTAGTATTTTATTAGGTCATTGTGTAGGGTATCTTATTTCCTTTAACCCTGATGTAAACTTTTTGAAAAGTACTTCCTCACCCTTCTTTGGATTCTCTGCCATAACTAACACAGTATCTCTCACATGAGATGTTCCCATGGCTTACTGGAAGATCAGGGCTCCTCAGTTATCAATCCATCATTATCTTATTTATGTTCTTTCAAACAATATTGCCATTAAGTCATACTATGTCTACTAACAATATAAAAAGAACATATTTTTTTAAAAAAACCTTTATGCAATTTTCAAACACCTGTTCTATATAAAATGGCAACGAACAGAAAAATAGAATTTTTAAAAAATATAATTTAGTATAGTAACAAAACCAAATATTTTTTTAATGTTTGTTTTTGAGAGAGACACAGAGGCAGAGACAGAGCATGAGTGGGGGAGAGGCAGAGAGAGAGGGAGACACAGAATCCAAAGCAGGCTCCAGGCTGTGACCTGCCAGCACAGAACCCAATACAGGGCTCAAACCTATTAACTGTGAGATCATGACCTGAGCCAAAGTCGAAAACTTAACTGACTGAGCCACCCAGGTGCCCCTATTTTTTTTTTATGTCTATTTTTGAGAACAAGAAAGAAAATGCAGGGGAAGGGCAGAGAGAGGAGACACAGGATCTGAAGCAGGCTCTACACAGATAGCAGACAGCCCGATGTGGGGCTTGAACTCACGGAAACGCGCCATCATGACCTGAGCCAAACCCAGATGCTTAACCGACTGAGCCACCCAGGCTCCCCACAAAAACAAATATTTAAAGATAAGTTTAACAAAACTGAAACCAAAATGTGAGGCTGAAATTAAACAAGACCTACGTACATGTAGATATACCATATTCATGACATGGAAGATGCAATATTGTTAATACATCAATTCTCCCCAAACTGACCTACAGATATAATACATTTCCAGTCAAAATCCTAGCCATCTTTTTAGGGGCACTTGGGTGGTTCAGTTGGTTAAGTGTCAGAGTCTTGACATCAGCTCAAGTCATGATCTCATGGTTCATGAGATGAGCCCCACATTGGGGACTCGCTGACAGCATGGAGCTTGCTTGGGATTCTGTGTCTCCCTTTCTCTCTGCCCTTCCCCTGCTCTTTCTCTCTCTCTCTCTAAAATAAATAAACTTAAAAAAATATATTTAAAAATATCCTAAATAGGGGCGCCTGGGCGGCTCAGTTGGTTAAGCATTCGACTTCGGCTCAGGTCATGATCTCATAGTCTGCAGGTTCGAGCCCCATGTCGGGCTCTGTGCTGACAGCCCAGAGCCTGGAGCCTGCTTCAAACTCTGTGTCTCCCTCTCTCTCTGCCCCTCCTCCACTCTCACTCTGTCTCTCAAAAATAAACATTAAAAATAACTTAAAAATTTAAAAAATCATAAACAGCTTTTTAGTAGAAATTGATGAGCTGATTCTAAAGTTCAGATGGGATTGCAGATACTAAAATGGTATCCTTTTTTCAAGATCATTTGGCTGATAGAAGACTTACTAAAAAGCTTCAGTGATCCAGATAGTGTACAATTAATATAAAGGCAAAAAACTAGATCAACTGAGGAGAGTAAAGAGTCCAGAAATAATCCCACACATACAAAGTCAATTAAGTATTATGAAGGCAACAAAAAAACTGAACAGGGAAAGAAAAGCTGTTTTCAAGAAATGGTGCCAGCAATCCATAAAAGAAAATTTGATAATTTGGACCTGATCAAAATTTATAATTTTTCTGTTTCAAAAGACACCACTTAAAAATAAAAGTCAAGTCATAGCCTGGTAGAAATATTTATAAGTCATACACTGGGGAAAAAAAATATTGGCAAATCACATATGGTATCATAATATATAAAAGAAAAGCTCCTAACTGGGTATTTTTCCAAAGAAAACAAAACACTACTTCAAATATATTCACCCCATGTTCACTGGAGCATCATTTTCAATAGCCAAGTGTCCATCGATAGATGAATAAAGAAGAGGTAGTGTGCATACATACACACACAGATATTATGCAGCCATAAAAAGGAATGAGATCCTGACATTGGTAACAAGTTGGATAGACCTAGAGGGTAGTATGTTAAGTGAAATAATTCAAACAGAGAAAGACAAGTATCATATGATTTCAATTATATGTGGAATCTAAAAAACCAAATGAAGAAACAGAAAAATCAGAAAGAGACCCATAAATACAGAGAAAACACTGATGGTTGCCAGAGAAGAGAGGGCTGGGGGTATGGGCAAAATGGGTACACGGGAGTGGGAGGTACAGGCTTCCTGTAATGGACTAAGTCACAGGGATGAAAGGTACAGCATAGAGAATATAGTTAGTGGTACTGTAATAGCATTGTATTGTGACAGATGGCAGCTGCCCTTGTAGTGAGCACAGCATAATGTATAGAGTTGTTGAATCACTATGTTGTACACCTGAAAGTAATGAAACATTGTGCATCAACTATTCTTCAACAAAAAAAACTGTAACTTAACAAGATAAACAATCCAATTTTAAAATGCCTAAAAGATATTATAGACTGAATAAATTAAAGATATACTAATGACTAATAAGCACATGAAAAGATACCCAAATCATCATTTAAGAAATGTAAACTAAAATTATAATGAAATACCACTGTATTCGTGGGCTACTAGAAAGCCCATAATCAAAGAAGAGAAAATAACAAGTGTTGGTAAGGATGTGTAGACACTGGAGGATGCCTGGGTGGCTCAGTTAGTTAAGCGCCTGACTTGGACTCAAGTCATGATCTTATGGTTCCTAAGTTCGATCCCCACATGGGACTCTCTGCTGTCAGCACAGAGCCTACTTCAGATCCTCTGTCCCCTTGTCTCTCTGCTCCTCACCCACTCACACGTGCTCTCACTCTCCAAAAATAAACAAACAGTAAAAAAAAAATTTAAAAAAAGGATGTGTCGACACTGGAACCCTCATATATTGCTGATGGGAATATAAAATAGTATAGGCACTTTGGAAAACAACATGGCAGCTCTTTAAAAAATTAAACTTACCATACAACCCATCAATTCCATTTTTAGAAACCTACCTAAGAGAAATGAAAGCACAGGTCCACACAAATACACGTAAGCAAATGTTCATAGTAGCATTATTCAAAAGCCAGTAATGAGAAACAATCCAAATATCCATCAACTGGTGAGTAGATAAAGAAAATGTGCTAGCTCCATAAAATAGAACAGAATTCGGCAATTAAAAAAAAAGAATGGAGGGGCGCCTGGGTGGCTCAGTCGGTTAAGTGGCCGACTTCGGCTCAGGTCATGATCTCGCTGTCCGTGAGTTCGAGCCCCACGTCAGGCTCTGTGCTGACAGCTCAGAGCCTGAAGCCTGCTTCAGATTCTGTGTCTCCCTCTCTCTGACCCTCCCCTATTCATGCTCTGTCTCTCCCTGTCTCAAAAATAAATAAAACGTTAAAGAAAAAAAAAAAAGAATGGGGACACCTGGGTGGCTCAGTCGGTGGGGCATCCGACTTTGGCTCAGGTCATGATCTCACGGTTCATGAGTTTGAGCCCCGCATTGGGCTCTGTGCTGACAGCTTGGAGCCTAGAGCCTACTTCAGATTGTGTGTCTCTCTCTCTCTCTCTCTCTCTCTCTCTGCCCCTCCCAGCTTACACTCTCTCTCTGAAAAATAGACATTAAAAAAAATTAAAAAAAAAAAAAAAAAAAGAATGAACTACTGACATTCTATGACACAGACGTACCTCAAAGGCATTATGCAAAGTGAATGAAGCCAGACACAAAAGACTATATCTTATATAATTCCATTTAGATGAAATGACCAGAAAAGGCAAATCAATAGAGACATAAAATAGATTAGCAACACCGTAGAACTGGGGGGTGGGAATAAGTACTGACAGCTGCAATAGACTTAAAATCTCGTCTTTTACAACAACATGGATGGAGCTAGAGTATAATGTTTAGAGAACTAAGTCAGAGAAAGACAAATGCCATGTGATTTCACTCATACGTGGAATATAAGAAACAAACAAGCAAAGGGAAAAAAAGAGAGAGGCAAACCAAGAACTAACTATAACTGTTAACTATAGAGAACAAACTGATGGCTACCAGAGGGGAGGAGGGTAGGGGGGTGGGAGAAATAGGTGATGGGGATTAAAGAGTACACTTAACATGATGGGTGGGAAAAAAAACAAAATGATAAAAAAAAAAATTCATGTGTTGAAATCCTAACCCCTCGGTGTGATAATATTAGCAAGTGAGGCCTTTGAGAGGTGATTAGGTCATGAAAGTGAACCCCTCATGAATGGGATTAGTGTCCTCATAAAAGGGACCCCAGAGATCTCTCTAGCCTTGTCTGCCATTTGAGGATACAATAGAAAATGACTATGTAATCATGATGAGTAACATATTTAATTGTTGAATCACTCAACTGTACACCTGAAACTAATAGAACACTGTATGTTAACTATACTAAAATTAAAATTAAAGACAATTTAAAAAATTGAAAAAGAGGGGCGCCTGGGTGGCTCAGTCGGTTGAGCGTCCGGCTTCAACTCAGGTCATGATCTTGTGGTTTGCGGGTTCGAGCCCCGTGTCGGGCTCTGTGCTGACAGCTCGGAGCCTGGAGCCTGCTTGGGATTCTGTGTCTCCTCCTCTCTCTGCCCCTCCCATCCTCATGCTCTCTCTCTGTCTCTCAATAATAAATAAACATTAAAATTTAAAAAAAAAAAAAAAAAAAAAACTAAAAAATTGAAAAAGAAAAGAAAAGGACTATCTGCAGCCCAAAAGAGGGCCCTGTCCAGGACATGAGCAGCCTGGTACCCTGATTCAGACGTCCAGCCTCTAGAACTGTGAGAAAGAAATTTCTATAGTTCATAAACCACCCAGTCTATGATATTCCATTACAGTAGTCCAAATGAAAGAAGACAATGGCAAACAGGAGGGATCTTTCTGTGGTGGTGGAAATCTTCTAAAACTGCACTGTGGTATGACTGGCACATTCTATAAATTAGCAGACATTAAAACAGTTATTTTAACAGTATTCCATATGTCCAAAAGGTTAAGCAGATTAATGGAAAGTATAGAAAAGATCCAAATCAAACTTCTTGAGATTAAAACAAAAATGTCTGAAATGAAAAATACACTGAATGAGATTAGGGGTCGATCAAACAGTACAGAAGAAACAATCAGTGAACGTGAAGACAAAGCAATGGAAATTATCCAAAACAAAACACATGGGGTAAACATGAGTGGGAAAAAATGAACAGAGAATCCAGTTGTCTGTGAGACATCCCAAAGATACCTAATAGATTTGTAACTGTAATCCAGAAGGAAAGGGGAGGAATAGAAAAAATATCTGGGGGGGCGCCTGGGTGGCTCAGTCAATTAAGCGGCCGACTTCGGCTCAGGTCATGATCTCTCGGTCCGTGAGTTCGAGTCCTGCGTCGGGCTCTGTGCTGACAGCTCAGAGCCTGGAGCCTGTTTCAGATTCTGTGTCTCCCTCTCTCTGACCCTCCCCTGTTCATGCTCGGTCTCTCCCTGTCTCAAAAATAAATAAGTGTTAAAAAAAACATTAAAAAAAAAAAAAAAGAAAAAATGTCTGGAAAAATAATGGCCATAAAAATAACAAAATTCTGGTCCAAAACTAAATTTCTCCTATAATACATAAGCACTCCTATTAGAACAACTTATAGGTATGGGTTCCTTACATTTGGCATAAATGCTGGGTTTCTTTCTGCTCTCTACTGAAAAAATAGTTGTGAATATTAATAAATTAGTAAATGATTATACACTGTAGTATTAAGAATGAAAATAATTCACTTGAATAGGTTTTTATTTTTTAAATTGCCTATCTTATTTTAAAGCTCTTTAGTATTTCTCCCCTTTTCTCTCATATTCCCCTATTTCCTCAGAACTCGTTCTCTTGAAATGTGTTCACTTATATAAACAAAATCAATAATACAGAGTATTAAAAACTGAAAAGTGACAACCCACCTGAAGTCTTGCAAGTTGTGCAGTGCGGGCTACTATTTTATTGTACGGCTCCACAATTTTTGCTTTCATCCTAAAGGAAAAATAAAGAGAGGAGTAACAATAAAATAATCTTCAAATATCAATGGTTAAACTTCTTTCCCTTCCACTTGTTTACAAAATGAGCAACAGTACCTATCAACAGCTCCCTGTAAAGCGCCAATTCTTGTCTGCATCATCTGAAGAACGCCTAGGAAAACACAATAATTTCCATTACTTTACAAAGTTCCAAGGGCTCCAATAGGGCAAAAGAATTATATTAAAAGAAAAAAATTCATACATACATACAGAAAAATTTCAATTTTTCCTGCCACCATCATAACCTAAGCAACCAATCAGTATCTTTTACCTGTACTATTGTTAAAGCCTCTAACTATTCCCCCCGTTCAAATCCTTGTTCCACTAAATAAGTGTGACAAGGAATGCAGAGTGACTGTTTAAGGAGCATAGGGTTTTCCACTTGGGGTGATGAAAAAGTTCTGAAACTACACAGTAATGGCTGCACAACATCGTAAATGTAATTAATGCTGCTAAATTACATACTTTAAAATGGTGAAGTTTCGTGTTAATGTGCATTTTATCTATAACTACAAAAGAAGAAGACTAAGTGATCTTTAAAGGTGCAAATTGTATACAATATTCCCTGTTAAAACTTTTCCTTGGTCTCCCCTTTTCTCCCATGTCAAAACTGAAGTCCACAGCTTGGTTTACAAAGCCCTGTACTATCTGGAAATGGTGTACTTTCTCTCCAACATCCAACCCCACCCTCAAGGTCCTACTGGATAAACACCTACTGTTTGTCAAACCTCGCCCTAACAGGCACAAGTACTAAAAGATCCCCCATCTAACTTAGATTCTCTCGTTATTTTCTTCTACAGCATACATTTCCTTCATGGCACTAATCACATTAGGTAATTATATATCCGGCTGTATATCTGTTTGATGTTTTACTAACTATAAATTCCTGGGCATTAGGGAAAGTATACTTTTCATTCAGTACTGCATGACCTGAGCCTAATGCAGACTACTTCCGATGGCAATATTTGTTAAATTAATTATAAACTAGATAAATAATACACATGGACAGCAAGGACAGCATTGCCTTTAACTCTCAATATACACAAAGTAATAAAGAACTTTTTAACAAAACTGTAGAAATATTTTCATGAAGAAGGATCTTAAATTTTACTACTTTATGGACCTAAAAATAAGCTTTTCAATATTACAGTTTTAATTATTTTGAACTCCATTCTTTAAAACTCAGTTTCTACGTTTAGTTTTAAAACATAATATTCTAAATAAACCTAGGTACAGAATGCTGTCATGTATTAGATGAAGTAATACTAGAATAAGCATTACCAGCATACAAATATGCTTTAATATGGTTCAGTCCAACAGAATCCCATCTGGACCCGAGGATTCTCATTTTTCCGCTGGTTTTCTGTCTTACTGATCTTAAACCTCCAGGAATAAGCTGCCCTTGTTATCAACACTTCCTTATTCTCTCCACCACCCACTCTCCAACAGACTTTCATAATACTCGACCAAAACACATCTTATCAAGGTCACCAGAAATCTCCAACATGCCAAATTCTATTGTCAGTTCTGTCTTTATCTTGTCCCAATTCTCAGAAATTCACAACAGTTTTTTTTTTAATGTTTTATTTATTGTAGAGAGAGACAGAGCATGAGCGAGGGAGGGGCAGAGAGAGAGCGGGACACAGAATCCGAAGCAGGTTCCAGGCTCTGAGCTGTAAGCACAGAGCCCAACGCGGGGCTCGAACTCACAAGCAGTGAGATCATGACCTGAGCCAAAGTCGGATGCTTAACCGACTGAGCCACCCAGGCGCCCCAGAAATTCACAACACAGTTAAACCACTCCCTCCCTAAAACATTTCTTTTCTCTAGGCTTCCAAGTCATCACACTCCCTAGGTTTCTTCTTATTACATTAGCTGCTCCTACTCCTCCTCTGTTTGAGTTCTACTCCAAGATTTAATCCTCATTTTCTCTTCTCTATCTATGTATCTCTTAGGGAATTCACCCAACCCCAATGTTTTAAATACTATCTATTCAATAAAATACCGATTTTATATACACATATCCATACATATGTACAAATGTCTACAGAGATTTTCTATCTGCATGTGTGTGCACACATATATATGTATACAGATGTATACATGCATATACATACCCACATACACAAATATATATATGCAAATATACACACACATATACAGTTATGTGTACACACACACACACACACACCTGGCCCCTCAACTTTCTTATGTCAAATTTAAGACATCCAAGATAACTTCTGCCCTCCCCACCCTATCAAAGTCACAATCTTCTCCATTCTAACCCAGCTCAGTTACCCATACCATCATCAATCCAATTTTTCAGACTAAAAAATAAGGAATCAAACTTGGTGACTTCTTTCCCTCAGCCCTTTCATCTCCCATCAATAAATTCTATTAGCTCTGCCCCCATTTTATCCCACCCACTTCCCTGTCTTTCCATCTACCACTCTAATCCAATGCGCCATCAACTCTACTCTTCTAGCATCTTCTAAATTGGTACCCCTGATTTTACTGTTACTTTCCTATAGAACCACCAGAGAAAACTTTTATAGCATTAATCTCATTACATCATGTCCCTAATAAAAACCCTCCAATGGTTTACTACTGCACTTAAAACGAAAATCAAAATTCCTTTCTAAGAACCTCACGTACGATTCTCTTCCCCACTCATTAAACTCCACTCATACGGGCCTTCTCTCTGCCCCTCGTACATCCCAAGCTCATTCCTACCTCCCCATTTATTCCTCTCTCAACTTTCAACACTCTTCTCCCCAGATTTGTATGTGGTGGTTGTTTCTATCATTCAAGGCTCGGTTCAAACATCATACTCTCAAAAGGGCCTTCCCTGACCATCCTTTTTTTTTTTTTTTTTTTTTTTAACGTTTATTTATTTTTGAGACAGAGAGAGACAGAGCATGAACAGGGGAGGGGCAGAGAGAGAGGGAGACACAGAATCTGAAACAGGCTCCAGGCTCTGAGCTGTCAGCACAGAGCCTGACGCGGGGTTCGAACCCATGGACCGTGAGATCATGACCTGAGCCGAAGTCGGACGCTTAACCGACCAAGCCACCCAGGCGCCCCCTGACCATCCTAATAAGGGACTCCCCTTCCTCCATACCGTCATCCATTTATTTTCTTTGTAGGACTTACAATTATCTGAATTTGTCGATTTTCTTTGTCTGCTTCTCCACATTAGAACATAAGTCCCATAAGAACAGTGACTTTGTCTGTTGTTCACAGGTGCCTGGTACCTAAACAAGTTCTAAATTACTGTTTGAGTGGACAAATGAATGAGGGAATGAGGGTATCTCTTTTTAATAAAATAGGGTTAATTAAATATACTTCTAAATTCCATAAGAACAAAGACTCTGTCAGAGCTGTCTGGAACCTAGCAAATTCTCAACTAATATTTCAATGAATAAATGAGGGGCACCTGGGTGGCTCAGCTGGTTAAGCAGCCGACTTCGGCTCAGGTCATGATCTCATGAGTTCAAGCCCCGCATCAGGTTCTGAGCTGTCAAGCTCAGAGCCTAGTGCCTGCTTCAGGTTCTATGTCTCCCTCTCTCTCTGCCCCTCCCCTGCTCATGCTTTGTCTTGGTCTCCCAAAAAAATGAATAAATGCTAAAAAAAAAAAAAAAAAAAAAAAAAAAAGTTTAATAAAAAAATAAATGATTAAATGAATGAAAAATGAATAAGAGGGGACTTTTAATAAAATAGGTTCAATAAATTTAATTCCAAACTACTTAGGTGGCAAAAATCTTCAATATTTGGGGGAAAAATTAGATGAAGTAGAAGTTGGTATAACACTTGTTTTCCAAAACATATCACACTTTCCAGCATCTCAACATTCTAATAGGTGTTTAGAAATACACATCATGCCAAAATGAATACTAATTCAGACTTTGACGTTTTATGTTCAAATAATCTGGAGAAGATTCTTAGATTATCACAGGAACTCCGAGAAGGCTGCCTTTGTACTTCAAACACTCATCTAATGGACAGTCATTCTAACTCAGTCTAACAGTATATTTTAAATGCTATAATCACTGAAAAGCTTTTTGGGGAAAACAAGCACATTATGGACCAAAATGCATATAAGAATATAAGAAAAAGAAGTACTTCTGCTGACAGGATTCATCTACACCTATATAGACTCACAATCAGTGTACTACCATGCCATTCTTACGGGTTTTACAAATGAAAAAAATCATTTACCACTTATTTTTTAAAAATCACCATTAATACAGGATATTATTTACTTGCTTCCAGAAACACCTAAAATGAGATTAAAAATAATTTCTAATAGTAAGTGGTCAGTACTTAGAGCTTCTTAGCTTTCCCAAGAACATAGTCTGATATCTATCTTAAATATTCAAGCAACAAACTATTATTCCCCCAAATACTAAGTTCTTCATCATGACGTCTGGGAAACAATGTACCTACTGACAGTAAGTGAATACCTCTGAGTTCATAAGCAGCACTGGGGGAAGCATTAATATTGTATCACAAAAAAATATATCCTTCCTCCTCAAGAGTTCAATCAACATAGGGAAAATCACCTAGTTTTCTTTTGATGTGCAATGATTAATAATACTAATCACAAGTGACAATGTAAAACGTGATTATTAACATTCCATACTTTGTGCACCTGGGACTCTTGATCTTGGGATCGTGAGTTTGAGTTTTATGCTAAATGTGGAGATTACTTAAATAAACAAATTTAAGGAAAATTCCATATTTATAAGATGTAGTTTAATTCAATCAAGAGAGGAGGAAAATTCACAAAAGACTTGGCCAATCAAAAATAGTAAGACTTATAAAAATAAAAATTCCCTGTTATTATTATTCTATTATGCTTGCACTGAAAAGAGTTTCAAAGAAAGCCAAATATAAGGAAAGCATTCAAGCCTACTTCTACTATTACTTACTCTGGTGGTATTGATGTTTTTATTAACAATTTTCTAACTGTGAATTTTATTAGAGGCACTAAATATGTGCCAGGAATTGTTCTAAGCATTTTTCTAACTCACTTCATCCTCAAAATAACACCATGTAGGTACATATTAATACTCCTCCTTTACGGATAAAAGTGAAGCACACAAAGGTGAAATAACTTGTCCATGGTCACACATTTATTAAGTGCCAAAGCAAGGTTTTGAACTCAGTTTAACTCCGAGGTCAGCAAAGTTTTATTAAAGTTTTGTTGGAACACGCCACATTCATTTTCATATTATCTGGCTGCTCTCACTCCAGAAGAGCAGAGTTCAGTAGTTGCAACAGAGGGGGTATGGCCTGCAAAGTCTCAAACATTTACTATCCGACCCTTAACAATAAAAGTTTGCTAACCCCTGGTCTAGCTCAATCTAATTTATAGTACTTAATGGAAACATACCTTCCAAAGACTCAATCCCAGTTGCTTGTGCTAATAAATCTTCATGTCTTGCAACAACCTGAAAATCAAGAATTTGCTCTAAGTATTAGGTATTTTTCTTTGTAACCACAATGTAGAATTAAAGGTCTCCCTTCATATAGGAAGGCCCAAACACTAACCCAAAAGAATAAAATACAGATTAAAAGGAGTGTTTGAAAGGAGTTATTAGCAGACACACAAACATGCTTATAGTTTGATACAAAGCCAAAAAGACACAACCTTTTCACCAGTCCTTTTCTTTCCTAATGGGAAGTACAAATAGAGCTGTGCCAAAATTGAAAAACAAAACAAAACCTATTCTTGCCATGCTATTATATGCTTTCCCTGTAAAGAATGTTTTCAAACATTAGGTTCTCTTAGTTTCGGTTGTTTTTTTTTAAGGTTCTCTTAATTCTTGAACTTAATTCAGCATCATCAAGACCACATTCTTTTTTTAATTTAAAAAAAAATTTTTTTTAATGTTTATTCACTTTTCAAGAGACAGAGAAAGACATAGTGCGAGCCAGGGAGGGGCAGAGAGAGAGAGAGAGAGGGAAACACAGAATCTGAATCTGAGCTGTCAGCACAGAGCCTGACACAGGGCTTGAACTCACAGACCGCAAGATCATGACCTGAGCTAAAGTCGGATGCTTAACCGACTAAGCCACCCAGGTGCCCCAAGACCACATTCTAATCGGAAAAGATAACGTGGAGTCACTACCCACCTATCCCTGAACATTTCTCTGCTTTCAGTTTCCGAAGGTCACAGAAAACCCTCTTCCTTGCACATGACTGATATTTTTATGAAATTTAAGGCAGTGTGAACCATCACATGAAAAAACCAAAAAGGTTAAGAGTTAAAAGCCACATGCAAGAGATTCCTAGAAACATTAAGAAATCCTTCATCTCTAGAATAATGCAAGAATCCTTACCATTTTGTACCTTTTCAATTCCAATGAATAAGAAGATCCATAAGAAGGCTGTAAACTGAAGCTCCTAGTCAGCAAAAATTCATTCACTGGAACCCCTGTATTGTCCTCCATTTTGTCCTGCTTCAGTTATCACTGTTTTCTATCATGTCCCTTTCTATCACATATGCTTCTGAAATTACTTTCGGTCTCCTACGTCTCTTAAGATTGCCAGAATATGTCTGAATTTTCCCCCAGTCCACTGATAGGGCCATCAATGTGTCGTCCATCCTAACAAGACTAATTTTAATTCTCCACTCTTCTTTTTCCTGTGTGAAAAATACTATACTTTCAGAAACTCCTCTGCCGCCAGCTGGATGAATTTCCAAGAGAGCTGAGAGACAGAAAAGAAAGGAAAGCTACTTTCCTGTTACTGTTTCAGCTAGTAATAAGCAAGGTCCTGAGACCTGAGAATTTAGAGACATTTGGAATAGCCACATCAATCATTCCAAAATTTCATCACCAGATACCTACAGGTGGAATTTTAGCACTGGCATGGGAGTGCCAGGCCTTTGCATTGCATCTATGAAGGTAGATCCTTCAACTCAGTCCACCGGCTGATTTCATAATCGTCTAATTCTCCGTATTAAACATTTTCCTGCTTTACATAACTAGAGTGGTTTCTGTGTCCTATCCTAAGCCCCAACGAGTACGTACTTCACCACATCTACTGTTAATCATCTCAGTGGTATTTTAAATTTTGTTATGGGTTTAGTTAGAATTATCCCAATTTTGCTTCTGCAGAAAAACAATTACAGCAGGTTCAGATGTCATACTAGTATTCTACTTCATATCCCAAACTACTATCAGTGTAACCTGCCCCCTCTAAGAGATGTTAAATACATTTTTAGTTTTTTGTTGATTCCTGCAGAGAAGGTACTACATGCAAGGAACAAAGAAAATACCAACCATATTACTCAGCCACAAGAAGAATGAAATCTTGCCATTTGCAACTATGTGGATGCAGCCAGACAGTATTATGCCAAGCGAACCAAGTCAGTCAGAGAAAGACAAATACCATATGATGTCACTCATATGTGGAATTTAAGGAACAAAACAGATGAACATGGGGGGAGAGGGGGAAGAGAGGCAAACCAGGAAACAGACTCTTAACTAGAGAGAAAAAACTGAGACTTCCTGGAAGGGAAGAGGGTGGGGGGATGGGCTAAACAGGTGATGGGTATTAATGAGTGTACCTGTGATGAGCACTGGGTGTTGTAACTGATGAATCACTAAATTCTACACCTGAAACTAATATTACACTGTATATTAACTAATTGGAATTTAAATAAAAATTTGGGGAAAAAAGTACCAACCACAAAAAAGAAGAATTTCAGGCACTCTTACAAAAAGCCATCCCTGAGAACTCTAGGCGGAGTTAAGTGCATTCTCCCCTGCTTTTATGAAAGCTTTGTACTACTCGAAACAAAACAGGCATCATTTGCCTGTTACTGTTTCTGTCTGTATCTGCTACTGGTCTGTGAGTCTTTGGAGAGCTGAGAAATATGTTCACTTTTCTGTCTCCACAGCCTAATGCAAATCCTGACAATTTAAAGTGTTTTATAGGGGCGCCTGGGTGGCTCAGTTGGTTAAGTGGCCGACTTCGGCTCAGGTCATGATCTCGCAGTCTGTGAGTTCGAGCCCCGAGTCAGGCTCTGTGCTGATAGCTCAGAGCCTGGAGCCTGCTTCTGTTTCTGTGTCTCCCTCTCTCTCTCTCTGCCCCTCCCCCATTTGCACTCTGTCTCTCTCTGCCTTTCAAAAATGAATAAATGTTTTAAAAAAGTGTTTTATAAATATTTGTCAATAAATTTTGAACTCCAATTATACAATCAAAGTTAAAATGACCTTAAAAGTCATCTCAGTCCTGAGTAGTCCTAACTACTCTTAATTGATAAAGTACAACACAAAAAATTTAAGTGAACATGTTTCATGCTACACGAGATCTAAGTTTCCTAGTAAACAGTCCATTTATTCACGTACTTGTTCATTCACTTAAATATTGATTAAGTGCCTACTCAACAAACAAAAACCAACAACTAGGCAGTATACCATAAACCCCCTATAAAAATTACAGAATTGTAAAAGAGAAAGGAACCTTCAAGATCTACTAGAATCTCTTCCTCCTTATTCATTCCAACCCATTTAATAGATTTTCTTTTTAAAAACAAAACTCATGGGGCACCTTGGCAGCTCAGTTGGCTGAGCATCTGACTCCAGCTCAGGTCATGATCTCTCATGGGTTAGAGTCCCGTGTCGGGCTCTGTACTGAGAGCTCAGAGCCCTGGAGCCTGCTTCAGATTCTGCATGTGTGTGTGTCTCTCTCTCTCTCTCTCTCTCCGCCCCTCCCCAACTCACGCTCTGTGTCTCTCTCTCAAAAATAAACAAACATTAAAAAAAAAAAAAAAAAATTTTTTTAAAGCAAAACTCAAAGACATTAAGTGATCTAAAAGGGAACCTATCTCCTGAGATTAGAACCTATCTCCTAATTCCCCATTTTGTGTTTTATCTACCAGAAGTTTATCACCTTTCTGTAATTTCAGCATAATGGTACACTTTGTGTTCATAAAGTGGGAACTGTCTATGTGAACACCCAATTTTTCCTACTCACACTGTTCTACTCCCATAATTCCATTTTCTATTATTTTTATCAAATGCTTCCTATTTTTGCCCACCTACATTCATTGCACATCAGTTAAGGTGGTGAAAACAAAGTAGGAACAAAAGCTTTTGGAGAGGGGGATATGTTGGTTTTTCAACTAACAAAAAGTAGTTTACAGAAAACTTTTCAAACACATGCTTCAAAAAAGAAGCCACACTGGTTACGTTATACATCTGTTCATTTAAATATGCAGTTAGATTAAATAATAAAAAGATTACAAAATGATAAATTATCACTTTTGGCTGAATGATCCAAAGATTGGAAATACCTGTAAATGTAGTTCTTTATCCAACTGACTGATTCCTTGGGCAAGTTTTGCTAGTTGTTCAGCAATTACAGCTTGATGAATAGACTGGGAAGTATAAGTCTTCACATCAAAGTCTTCATTTAAAAAATCACTGTAACACTCTAGGGGAAAAAATAAGGAAAAGTCTTTATTAATTATACCGCACTAAAGCACGGATATTAGACAACAGAACAATTACACCCACAGATAACATACACCAAGAACTGGTGTAAACGCTTCTGTTGTAAATGAGGAGGGGGAAGCAACAACAGAAGAGAGTGGAAATACTGGTGGAGAGCATACTGTGCCATACAATGACCTCAGCACTTTAAACATGTTAACTCATTCAATCCTCACACAACCCTGTTGGAACCATCATTTCCCTCATTTCACAGACGAAGAGACAGGTAAAGAAGGGGCATGCAACTTGTCCAACTTGTCTAAGATTTGTATCCGGGCAGTCTAGTTGCACAGCCCACACTCTGAACCACGACATTACACTGCTAAAAGTTAACTTTTATCAGGGAGTTGGAAGGAAAATATGAAGTAGAAGATTAAAAATTAACTACAAACTACAGCCTTTAATGCAAGAAAACAAGGTCACCAACAACGACAACAGGAAAATTTACCACATTTGGTATTTATGGCCTCCGATATCTCTAAATCTATGCACAAATATTATCATAATACAGTGGATCTGGAATTTTAATAGAAATTGGCAAATACACACTTACAGGTATCACTGAAATTAAGGATTTATGAGCAAAATAAGTAAATGGAAAAAGAGACTATATTCAAAACAAACGCTTCATCAACAGGAAAAAGAAGTGATACTAGATGTTAAGAAGATATCTTTCTGTAGTGAAACTCAAAACTGGAAATAATTAGGAGTTAAAAATAATTATGTAGAAGTAAGCTCAGTGTAGATATAAAACTGCTGTCTTCCACTCATATAGTGGATATAAGACTACCCTGACAGAGATTATAAAATTAGCCAAAAGAACAGAGTCCTTACAAGAAAGCTTCAATTGTCTATTTCCACTCTAACGTATGCTCCATGAGGGCAAGGGCTTTGTTTTGTTTACTACCACATCCTTAGAGTCTGAACAATGCGTGATACGTGGTTGGATTCTGGTAGAAGGAATGACTTTATATTTCAGTTGGAAGTATTATTCTGCAAAATGCAAAGACTCTTTCTTGACTACTCTCAAAGAAAAGCTGCTACTTTTGCCTTAATTCTGGGAACCCCATTTCCTTCCAGTTTGCCAAGTAGTTTTCAGAATTAAGGATCCGGCTAGGCAGCAAAGTGGAGAAAGCTACTCCGATAAAGAGTGACGGTTTAGAGTCAACAAATGCCACAGCGTATTTTGAGAAATAAGGGGAATGCTGACTTCAGTGTGTCTCGAGCACATGGTGGGAAAGAATGAGAGAGTCAAGGTTCCAAAGGAAGGTTGGGGGCAGTTGAAAAAGACTGGTAACATCTCTAAAATGTTCAGACCATATCCCATTGAGGTAAAAGATAAGAAAGAGCACTGTCAGCTCTGTTTTAGTTTCCAGCAGCAGTATGGAGGGTGATTGAAAGGGATTAGTCACACAGCAGTGTACTGGAGCTGGCTCAGACCGGCCCCTTTAAGAGCCAATTATTAAATTTTCAGGAATTGTGTGAGCCAGCAGACATCACAGGTATCTGAAAACTGACCATGGTGAGAGTATTTATACCATGGAAATTGGCATACACTACAAAACCAGGGCTTCCCCTCTTTTACCAGAAAGCTGGTTTACCAGCTCACTCGTGTATTACATGAGTAACACATGCTCTATTAGAGTTACAGAGGCCAGTAAGATGCTGTGTTAACAGCCCAAGAGACATGATGAAGGCCTAAGACAATGGCAATAAAAACGTCAATAAAGTGACTAATTTGACAAATATTCAGACACTATAATGTGTGAGACTTAGTGACAAGCTGAAGACGGGTGATTAGGTAGAGCAAGAAGTAAAAGGATGATTCCCAAGATTCTCAGCCAAGTAACTGACATACGGAATTCAGCTGTGCATTAAGCTGGACCACTAGC
Organism: Panthera onca; assembly: GCF_046562875.1. Lineage (NCBI taxonomy): Eukaryota > Metazoa > Chordata > Mammalia > Carnivora > Felidae > Panthera > Panthera onca. Next base: position 77,250,970 of record NC_138340.1, on the reverse strand, counting down.
CATCTTTGTGTAAAGACAAAAATGAACATAATACTGCCTTCAAGGAACTCACAATCTATATGGGAAACAAGCACAAATCTAACCACATACAATTAATGTGAAGATTAAAGGGGTTAAAAAAAAAAGTACTTTCACTTTTTCACATATAGCACCTGAACTATTTGTTCATATTTAACTTTTTGTATGTAAAACTAGTCATGCCTGTTCACCATCAAGATAGAAATGTCCAGTAGACAATAATTCTATAGCTGAGAAATAAGAATCATGTGTATTTGTATGCATCCATATTAATTCTGAAACCATGAAAAAAAAAACCCAGATGGTTTAGAATAAATTTTAGAATGCACAAAAAAAGGGAAATGGAGAAGACTGAGTTAGAAGCCAGGAAAACACCAAAAATTTGGAAGTAGATGGAGAAAATGAAAGCAATCAAAGGGACTAAGGAGCATTCAAAGAGAAAGAAAAACAAGGAAGAATGGCAAAGGATGGTTTAGAGAGAGTGGAAAGTAGTGTCAAAGACCTTAAAAACATAAAATACAGCAAAAGCTGAGTACTGGCCACTGGACTTGTCCTTCAGGAGAAAAGTCATATAATGCTTCTCTTTTATAGCTATCTCATTCCTACAGGAGGCACATCAGAAACACCCCAGAAATTATTCAAACTATGCATCTGCTCACCAATCCTATCAATCTTATCCTCTACCACTGGCAGATTCTTTACATAATCAAGCACTGTTATGGACAGAAAATGTTTAATGTTTTAGTAATGTTGAAGAGAATGGATGGAGTGAACCACTGAATTAGGAGCACATTGAAGAAGACAAGCAACTAAATGAACCTGGAAAAAAGAACCCTTAAAGAATCAGGAATTTTTTTTAAAGCATAGAACTCACAAGTCACATGACAAGTATTTAAAGAAAAGAGTCAAACCCTTTTTAAAAGTTTAAGTAAGATAGGACCAAAGTGTCCATTTGCTATATTCACAAGGAGGTAATCAGAGACCTTGGCAAAGAGATTTCAATGGCATAGAATGAGGGTGACTGGGTCTTTGAAGAGACAGGAAAAAAAATCCAGAGCACAGGAAGGAGGACTGTCCTCAGAAGCAGAAATTCCACTTGTACTGTAATTGGAAATACAAGGGGAAAAGAAAGGACAGTTACAAGGTTAGGTTTAATGGCAAGAAATGGAGGAAGCTCACATCTGATGGATGATCTTTCGTTCAGGGAAGTTTAAAGACATTTGTTGAACTTGAAAGAAGAGGTTTGAAAGGGTAAGATTTAAATAATCACTGTGGAAGATGGAAAAAATAACTAAATAGGACAATACAGAAGGCAAAATTAAGGACTATTTACCCTTTAAAAACTGATTACAATTCCAGAATGCATCCTACTGAAATATATACCTATGCCTGATATGTGTTGTTTCTTCCACTTCTTCACCTGGCGAAGTTCTATTTATACTTCAAAACCAATTCCATCTAGAAAGCCTTTCCTGACACTCCCCTAACCACTCCCAGTTATCCTCCTCTTCTGCATTGTTTGACTTTATACACAATTCTGCTACCCTAAAAACACTACATAATAATGCTTAACTTTATAGCTTTACAAGACTATTTCCCCTACTAAAATGGTAAGCTGCTTGAGGGGGGGAATTGCACGTATGTTAGAAGTTCAAAACGTGGCTGAACGGAATTTAAGATACAATGATATATTGGACAGAGATCCTAACCTAGAGAATCTAACACATCCTAATTCAGAAAACCACCTCCTTAGTAAGTTTTGACAAAAGTATATAAATTTTCAGAAGTAATTAAGGACAATAATAAAATATACAACACGCAGAGAAAAACAATAATTTAGGCTGTTCATTCGTTTATAACCTACTTTGGCTTATTGTGATGTTCAATTAAAAATACTTATTTTGCACCTACTGTATGAAAGGTACTGTTTCTAACACGGTGGAATATAAAAAGTGGTTCTACAATGCTGTAGAAGAGGATAAGTATACAAATTATTTTAATACAGGGTAGAACGTGAAGGCCATTAGGGAAGAAAATTAAGAACAGATGAGGAAGGGTCTTAGACATTTGAATTTTATTCTAAAGAGTAAGAAACTTGCGGCGTGTTAACTGAATTAAAACAATTTAATGTGCCTCTCAAACGCACTATATTTATTTCCCGGGGTCTTCTCCTGTCCAAAACTATCAATGAATTTCTATATTCAATACATATGGTTAATCCCAGCCTGAACTAATGCTCTGAACTCTCCCCCGTGTATGGTTATGGACAAATGCCTTGTAAAAAACAAACAAGCCTGCAAGTGAGCCACCTGTGTCATCCAAGAATTTGTTAAAGGATGCTTCCGACACTACTTAGAAAGGAGGCCCTCTGACATTAAAAGCTGTCCTCTATCTGTTCTAGGTCTTTCACTTTTCCTGGGATCCAACGCTTCCTCCTTTCATCAAGAATTGCGGCAGCAGCCAGTAGCTATCAACCTGGGTCACCGGAGTACGGCAGGGTCCCAGGACTTCAGGGAAACCTCGGGCTCATGAAGGGTAGAGTTGAAATGAGAAGCAACCAGAAACCAGGAGTCCCTTGGACACCCGGAAGGGAAGGGGACAGCAAGTCTGTGGAAACACAGGTTTGCGAGGCTATACCACCCAGACGCCAGGGGGCCGGGCGGGGGGGAGTGGTCACGTCGAGACCGGAAAACTTTCTGCAAAGCGACGGGTTGAGTCCACCACCCGGGCCCAGATGCGGAGCAGGACAGTCCCCTAGCCCCACCACCCAGCGAGACCCAGACTCCTTACCGTCCTGCAAAAGCTCCCGGACTGTCGCTGCCGCCGCCCCAGAGCTCAGAACCCCTTGGCCAGCCACAGCGACGCCGCCGTCACCACCTTCCATGTTGGCAGGTGCCGGGGTGATGGCGTCAGCTGCCGGCCCGCCCCTCCCAGGTGATGACGCACAACGTCTGCGCCGCCCGCTCCGCCCGGCGCGCGGCTCTTGGCTGGCTTGGAGAATAAGCTAAGCGGCCGCAGCTGGACGAACACCGGCTGGGAGCAGCGTGGGTTCCGGAGCTGGCGGGCACCCAAGGCCCGGCGCGCGAGGGAAGCCGAGGCCGCGGGGTTGGCGCTGCGCGCCTTCTCTCGTCGCACTCCTGGGGCTGGCATCGTTCCCCCGGTTGAAGAAAAGGTGGGCTCCGGAACCTTGCTGTAGCGTATGCAAGTATTTAACCTAACAACCGGGGCCTCTCGGTGGAGGCTGGACAGAAGAGCGGAGGTTTCTGGGAGTTTCTCTTGCACTCCACAAGCACAGCTGGAGGAGTTAGTAACTCCCTAGCCTTATGTGTCACACGGCTTGGCGCGCTGTCCTGGGGTAAAGGCTGGAGGGAAAGCTTAGGAAGGAAACTTGCCTGAAATGAGTAGTGAGGAGTTAGGAAGAGCCAAAGGTCGGTGAAGAAGGAAGACTGAGCCAAGAAAAGACAGACTCCGTTTCTGCCCTCCCGTGAACTTAAGCTTTTTCTTCCTCTTCCTCTTCGTTTCAGCCACATGCTATGAGTGATACCAAACTTTTTCCTGTTGCAAACTGATGGATTTTCCAAATCTTAACTATCAGTATTGAAGTTGTCAGATTAAGTTAATTCCCGTTATCTTCTCTGCTAATATATCTGCATTATTCATTTAGATTTCTCCCAAGATGAATACTGATAATAGGCCAACCACACTTGTGCAAGAAGGTTATGCATTTCTACATAAAAAGACGAATATAACTTTCTCTGTACACAGGGAACCAGTTTTTCCTAATTCCAGAGCTACATGATTCTCTCGATTCTAACAGTATTTCAAAAAGGTGCTATAACAATACTTTGTGCGTTTAATACTCATAACCACCCAGGTGAGCAAGTCTCTTAATATACTGCCTTATGTTTTCTCTTTGTCTCAGGTTTTTCCCTGATGTTTTTCGTCTCAGTCACGGTCTGACTAGAATTGTTGGTTCTGAATGGAGGTCACATGAATTGTCAAGGGCAGGGTGCTCAGACTCACATTAAATTTCATTATCCATAATACACAAAATTTTTAAGTATTCTTTAATGTTGATGAGTAAGTATTCTCTTTGAATTATGAGTTCTTTTTCTTTCCTTGGCTTTTACGTTGGAAGATTCTAGAAAAGTTACATAATACTCGTTCATTAAGGGAAGAGTTTTGAGTCCCACCTATACACACCTGCATGAGTTTACAAACAAGACCCAATTCCTATCCTGTCCCAAAGGAGCTCATAAGTAAAGCAGAAACCCCTGTGAACAATTGTACCGGGTGCTTTATAGTTTATGGATTTGTTTATTGAGATAACTACACATTGAAATCACCTGGAGAGCTTTAAAAACCCACTTATACCTGCATCCTAAGCCCAGAGATTCACATCTAATTGATCTGGGGTATGGTATGAGCATCCTGATTCTTAAAAGCTCCCCAGATAGGAGCATCTGGGTGGCTCACTTGGTTAAGCTTCTGACTTCAGGTCTGGTCATGACCTTACAGTTCATGAGTTCAAGCCCTACTCGGGCTCTGTGCTGACAGCTCAGTGCCTGGAGCCTGCTTCGGATTCTGTGTCTCTCCCTCTGCCCCTCCCCTGCTTGTGCCCTCTCTCTTCCTCTCTCTCTCTCTTTCTCAAAAATAAATAAACATTAAAGAAATCTTTTAAAAACCTCCCCAGATTACTCTAATGTACAACCAAGGTTGAAAACTACTGGTTTATTCATTCAGCAAGTAGTGAAGCAGGTGTTTGTGCCATGTGCTGGAACTACCAAGTATGAGTGAGAATGAAATTGTGCCATGTGCTGGAACTACCAAGTATGAGTGAGAATGAAATTGTTCTTGCTAAAGACTTTAGCTCCTATTAGATGGTTTTTAGGCTTTACTTTTCTGTGATGTTTAAGATGCTTATCCCCACCCTCCTTAATACTCTCCCCTCTCTTCAGTTTTTGAATATCACTCTTCAGGTTTATTCTTGCCAGCTCCAGAATTCATCTCTCTGTCTCCTTTTGCATTATTCTTTTTATCTTTTACTTAAATGTTGGTGCTTCTAAGGATTTCTTGCAAGATACGACACCCTCAAGTATTTTGTCTATGTTTTTAGTTTTAACTTATCACCTAAAGGTTTACGACCCTCAGTCTATATCCCTAGCTTTTTCCTGAGCTATATCTGTATAAAGTTTTGAGACATCACCATCTGGAAATCCCATGAGCACCTCAAGTTCAGTGTGCCCAAATATGAACTCGTGTTTGCCTGCTAAAACCTATTCCTCCTTCTGGTTTTCTGTCTCATTAATTGGAATTGCCATCCATCTAGCCTCAAAAGCCAAATTGTACACATCATCCTAGAATTGTCTCATACTATGTAACATTCACTGTCCTGAAGTGATTTCCACCTCCTAACTATCTTGCCAGTTTATTTTTATTTCTAAATAACTCCTGAGTGTGTTCTCTTTTCTTATTCCTAGAGTCCCAGGTCAGACATTCATTAGACATTCATTATGCATTTGGCCTGGTTTACTACAATAGCCTCCTTTCTCATATTTTGCCAAAAGCCCTACCCCATCTGGTGAAATCTTTCTAAATCAGAAGTCATGTCATTTTCCTGTTAAAATGTTTCATTGACAAATAATACAAGGAGAGAAGTACAGCCTGTAAAAAAATAATTGCTGTGTATGGAAGTATCTCATGCACATATTAACATGTTGAGCACATACGAAAAATCACCTGTGGAGGTGGAAAAATGGTTTAGAAACAAGACCCTACAGTATAAAATCAAAAAATATTAATATAAGGGAATATAAGGCCCATGATTATCTAAACCTCACTTCCTCTCTAGTCTGATCAAATAACACGACTACTAATGGTTCACTGAAAACATCAAGCATTTTCAAGCCTCTGTGGTTCTATGTGTGTTGCTCTCTATAACAGGACAATCCCCCATCTCCCACATATGTCAGCTCAAGTTTTCCCTCTGCCACTGTTGGTGACTCCCCTGCTTTCTCTAGACAATTATTCCCACAACAGTTAAATCGTGTCTAAGTGTATGTATCAGAACTGTTATTTTGTGTAAGTATGTCATACATTTTTAAGGACACAGGAAATGTATTTTCATTTATTTTCCCAGCACATAGCAGGAGCTTAATATTTGTTAAATGAATCAATACATGTCCATGCCCTCAAAAACTGGAGAAGAAACTGACGTGTTAATACTATGCTCTATAAAAGTAATTACAAGTGCTGGGGCCCCTGGGTGGCTCAGTTGGTTAAGGATCCAACTCTTGATTTTGGCTCAGGTCATGGTCTCACAGTTCATGAAATAAATCCCCAGGTCAGACTCTGCACTGACAGCATAGTGTCTGCTTGAGATTCTCTCTCTCCATCTCACTCTGCCCCTCGCTCACGCTCTCTCTCTCTCTCTCTCTCTCTCTCTCTCAAAATAAATAAAAAGTAATTACAAGTGCCTATGATAACAGGAGAGCCTAGGGTGCAGTGGGTAAGTAAGATCAACTCTATCTGGGATTCAGAGGAGATTATCAGAGTTATCAAGATGGGAGACTATAAGTACACAGACTGGGCAGTGAAGATATGCTCAAGATTTAATTGAAAGTACTACCTGGTTGACACACTTGTGGGAGATGAAGAAGCAAAGGATGATAAGCCCCAGGTTTCTGACTTGAATGAGCAGGGGTGGCATAACCTGGATATGAAATGCAAGAGAGAAGATGTTCATAAAAAGGAACTGCCTTTTTGTTGCTTATGTTTTACCTGTGTATGTGGGCCTACATTCTAATCATAATTTTTATTTTTAAAAAAGAGATAAGCTAGTAACTTTGTTAAGTCAGACTCAGCAGTGATCAGTAAAAGTAGTTTAACTATACATTCTACCTCAAGAAATTGAGGGGCACCTGGGTGGCTCAGTCAGTTGAGCATCTGACTTTGGTTCAGGTCATGATCTCGCAGTTTGTGGGTTCAAGCCCTGCATTGGACTCTGTGCTGACAGCTCAGAGCCTGGAGCCTGCTTCAGATTCAGTGTCTCCCTTGCTCTCTGCCCTTCCCCCCCACCTCCTGCTCTCTCTCTCTCTCTCTCTCACACACACACACAAAAATAAATACACATTAAAAAAACTGAAATTATTTAGATTATAACAATATTTTCTGGATTAGCTATATTTTCTGGTTGAGCAATTAGACCTTCCTAAAGTTTGCCCATATCTGTTGCTAAGTAATTAAGGCCAGAAACTGAAATATGGAAAGCATCCAACACTATATAATGATAGGATTTTAGATATAACAACTTTAGAAACACTTATGAACGACCTAATTTAATCACTTGTACCTCTTTGGGTATAAAAGTGATTTACTATGGAATTATCTGATTATAATTGAAATTTTGGCTAGATGATACCACATTTAATTTTTTTTTAGTAAAGGTTGGTTTGCCTTCTGATTCAGAATAGGATTTGTGAATAAGAATAAACCTCAAACAGACCAGTAAATCTTTTGAAACACTACTTAAAGTTGTTCAGTTAATGCCATTTAGCCTTCCCGTATAAAACAAGGTATTTCAAAGTGCCAGGCATATACATATGAAATTATTCAAATTAAATTTTTTTCTGGTTTGTAATACCAAACAAAGCAACATGGGAAATTTAAAATGTTACACGAAAAACCATGGTATCCTAAGAAAAACCCTTGTATTTTTCCACATCTTGAGCATTTATTAATTTGAGCAGAAAATGTTACTTTAGTGTGTTAAGTATAGAACTTGAAATTGTTAGTGTTTGACACGAACAAGCATAATTTGTAGTGAATATATAAACGTGATGATTTCATAGTGTACTAAAAACTGTCAGTGACTTACAGAGACAGGATTCTGTAGTATCCTATTTGATAGTGTGAAAAGAAGCTAAAAAGATTCCTGAGCCCACAAGCCTGACGAAAAATATATATTCTTGGCAGTTGAAATTGTTAAAATGATGGGAATTCATCTAATGAAAGTAATTTTTCTCTATGCAAACTGTCTTTCAGATTTGAGACAAATCTATATTCATGAAGAGTGACTGCATACGAAACACAATATGTCAAGAAAGAAAAAAAGATCCAATAGAAATGTTTCATTCTGGGCAGCTGGTGAAAGTCTGTGCTCCAATGGTTCGGTATTCAAAGTAAGTATTATTAAATGGTTAAAGAACTAAGATTTGATTTCCTTCTTATGCTCTGACTTTTAAAGTTAAGACCACCCCACCACATTAGGATCATCAAACACCTAGCTTTGAAATCATGATCTAGGCTTGGGTGCTGGTGTTATCGTTTACCTGTTATGTGTGGGGCCCCAAGTAAACAATTAACCCCTTCAAACCTCACTTTTTATATCTATAGATAAAGATAGTGCTTGTAACTTCCACCTATAAACATATAGTGAATATTAGATAAAAGAATATTAAGTAAATATAAACATTCATACAGAGGTTTTTGTTTGAATATAAGACTTTATGTCTGAGACAAATCCCTACAACTACATTGCTGGGCTCATGGGGTAACTATATGTTTAGTTTTTTAAGAAACTGCCAAATTTTCCAGAGTGTCTATCCTGTTTCACACTTCCACCAACAGCGTTTTTCCTCATCCTCACCAACTTTTAATAATCCTCACCATACTTTTTATTTTAGCCATCTGATAGGTGTGTAGTGATATCTCACTATGGTTTTAATATCCATTTCCCTTACAGGTAGTGATGTTGAAAATGTTTTCCTGTGTTGACTTACCATCTGTATATTGGTAAAGAAATGTTTCTTTATGTCTTTGGCCAATGGTCTGATAGGATCGTTTGCTTTTTTACTACTGAGTCAGTCTTTAAAATTTTTTTCAATTGTGGTAAATTCAACTTAAAATTTACCATTTTAAACATTTATAAGTTTACAATTCAGTGATATTAAATGCATACACATTGTCATAAAACTCTTCATTTAAAAAAACTGAAACTCTACATCCAGTAAACAATAGCTCTTTATTTCCCCCACCCGCCCCGCCCCCCATCCCCTGGCAACCATCATTCTACTTTATCTCTCTTTGAATTTGACTACTCTAGGTACCTCATATAAGTGGAATCATACAATAGTTCTTTTTCTGAGACTGGCTTATCTCACTTAGCATAATATCCTAAAGGTTCATCCATGTTGGCATATATCAGAATTTCGTTCTTTTTTTAAGAATGAATGCAATTCCATTGTATGCATATACTACATTTTATATATGCATTGATGCATGCTTGGGTTGCTTCCATCTTTTGACTATTGCAAATAATATTGCTATGAACATGGATGTATAAATATGTCTTTCAGTTCTTTTGGGTATATGCCCAGAAGAGAGTGCTGGATCATATGACAATTCTATTTTCAGTTTTTTAAGGAACTGCTGTATTGTTTTTCATTTTTACATTCCCACCAGCAGTATATAAGAATTCTGATTCCTCAACATCCTCACCAATTCTTACATCGTTTATTTATTTTTACTCTAGCCATCCTAATGGATATGAAGTGGTATCCTACCGTAGTTTTATATTTCCCTAATGATGTTTAGCACTTTTTCATGTGATTATTGGCCATATATATATATATATATATATATATATATATATATATATCTTCTTTGGAGAAATGTCTACTCAAGCCTTTTGTCCATTTTTCTATCAGGTTTTTGTTGTTGAGTTTTTGTTTACTACTGAGGTTTGAGAGTTATCTATATATTCTAGATACTGTTACTGTGTCAGATATGTGATTTGCAAATATTTTCTTCCAGTATGTAGCTTGTCTTTTCATCCTCTTAACAGAGTCTTTTGCAGAGCAAAAGTTTTTTTTTTAATAATTTAGTCTAATTTATCAGTTTTCCCTTTTGAAAATTGTGCTTTTGATGTCAAATGTAAGAAAACTTTGTGTAGCTCTTGATACTAAAGATTTTCTCCTAGTTTTTTTCCCCAGAGTCTTGTTTTTTTGTTTTACATTTAAAGTCCATAATCAATTTTTACTTAATTTTTTATAAGTGTGAGGCTTAGGTTTAGGGTTGTTTTGTTGAGTTTTTTGGGGTATTTTTTGTTTTGTTTCTTTACCTGTGGATGTCTAATTGCTTCAGCAACATTTAGTGAAAGGCTTTCTTTCCAGTATTAAATTTTTTTTGCATCTTTGTCAAAAATCATTTGGGCGGGAGCATCTGGGTGGCTCAGTCATTTGAGCCTCCTTCTCTTGATTTTGGCTCAGGTCATCATCCCAGGGTTGTGAAATCAAGCCCCGTGTCCGCTTCCACGCTGAGCATGAGATAGAGCCTGCTTAGGATTCTCTCTCTCTCTCCTCTCTTGCTCTCTCAAATTTGAAAAAAAAAAAAAAAAGTCATGTGTTTTTTATCCGCATTCCCTATTCTATTCTATGATCTATGTGTCTGTTTCTCCACCAATACTACACAATCTTGATTACTGTAGCCATTTAATTAATAAAAGTTGGGTAGACTGATTCCTCCATTTATATGTCTTCCTCAATATTGTTTTAGCTAATCTAGTTCCTTTGCCTTTCCAAGTAAATTCCAATATGATCTTGTCTTTATCTACAAAATATCTTGCTAGAATTCCCAGAAGAATTTTTTTAATTTTTTTTTTTCTTGTTTATTTATTTTTGAGAGAAAGACTGAGCATGAGCAGGGGAGGGGCAGAGAGAGAGAGAGAGAGGGAGACACAGAATCCAAAGCAGGCTCCAGGCTCTGAGCTGTCAGCAGAGCCCAATACGGGACTTGAACTCACAAACTGCGAAATTACGACCTGAGCCAAAGTCAGATGCTTAATCGACTGAGCCACCCAGGTGCCCCTGCCTTGTTCTTGATCAAGAGGATATTTGTTCTATTTTTCACCTTTAAGTATGCTAGCAGTAGGAGGTTTTGTGGATGCTCTTTATCAAGTTGAGAAAGTGCCTTTCTATTCCTGTTTTCCTGAGGGCTTTTTTTAAATCATGAATATTATTTTGTCAAATGCTTTTTCTGCATTGATTGATATAATCATGTGATTTTTCTTTTAGCCTTTTAATGTGATAGATTATATAGATTGATTCTGAATATTGAACCTTCTGTTTTAACTTTTTTTCTTTCCCCGACATCACTATAGCAGGAAAGGAATAAGAAAGCACTACCTCATTACTGTGGTATGAAAGTAGAAGTCCAGATTCCCTATTTGGTCTCCTTTGACACTCTGGGGACAAAGTGTCATTATTGCTGAGGTTGAGGGGTGGTGTCAGAGTTCCAGCTCACCGTGGAGGGGGGAGCTTGATAACTGCTCTGCTACGTTGAAAGGCATAGCCCCTTCACTAAGCATCCTTTGATACTACTTGAGACTGGGAAGGGAGAAAGTTAAAGTTACCTGCCAGAAAGTATTAAAGTCCAGCTCCCTACCTGGCCTTCTCTGACACACTATGGAAGGAGGGGCGTTGGAGCATCTTACTGCACAGCCTTGGAGAGGTAAAAGTCTAAGCTCTCCGCTCAACCTTTGCTTCTAGAGGTGGGGCCCCGGCTTTGTCTCTGGTGTTTGGCTGGGGTAGAGCCATCATTCTCTAAAATTGTTCTGTCTTGCTAGGCTTCCCCATTTCCTAGTCCTTTGGTTAGAGAGAGCTGACTTTTGTGGGGCTCTTTTTGTCTGCACTCGTTGGTATTTCCAGGTTGCCAGCTTCTTCAAGTCCAAATCTGGGATATTTGAGGCCAAAAGGAAACCCAGAGAACTTACCACTGTTTTTCCTCAGATCCCATGGTTATTAGCCTGTCTGCTGTCTTCTCTCCACCTTTCGGAGTTTTCTAATATTTGTTTTATATATAATATACTGAGCAGTGTTAAAAAAAATTTCAACTGAGTAAATTTGAAGCTCTCACTGGCTTTATTAAGCAGTTCATGAATCAGACAGCATCTCACTTAACAAGTAGGAGGTGCTCCGTGGAGTTGTACTAAATGGGAGGTTTTTACGGGAAGGAGGGTGGAACAAGAAGTTATTAGCAAAAGAAGAGAAAGGTTTGGTTCAGGCCAATCTTTGAGTGGGAAAGGGAACAACAGCATTGTTTGTTTGTTTGTTTATCATAGAGATTACCTTACTATTGCTGATCAAGCAATTTCAGGTTAACTTTTAAAAGGTCACATTCCTGGGATACGTTGAAACTGTAAGTTTTGGTTTGCTGTCATGGGGGGCAAATGACTCCAACTTCGGCTTTCTTTTTCACAGCAAGAATAGGGAAAAGTATATCTATTCTATCCTTTAAAGGCAGAACTTTCTTCTAATAAATATTTAATAATTAAATTAAATTTGGGCGTACATATGATTATGGTGTTTTCAAAATGCCTAATTATAGTCTTGTATGCTCACAGGTTGGCTTTTAGAACACTAGTAAGAAGATACAGTTGTGATCTGTGTTATACCCCAATGATAGTTGCTGCTGATTTTGTCAGATCTATAAAAGCCAGAGACAGCGAATTTACTACAAACCAAGGTATGTGGGGGCGCCTGGGTGGTTCAGTCGGTTAAGCGTCCGACTTCAGCTCAGGTCACGATCTCGCGTTCCGTGAGTTCGAGCCCCGCGTCGGGCTCTGGGCTGATGGCTCAGAGCCTGGAGCCTGCTTCTGGTTCTGTGTCTCCCTTTCTCTCTGCCCCTCCCCCGTTCATACTCTGTCTCTCTCTGTCTCAAAAATAAATATACGTTAAAAAAAAAAAAATTAAAAAAAAAAAAAACCAAGGTATGTGAAACCCAGAGTTTGCTGACTTTATAAGACTTAAAAAGTAAAAAATCTTGTCTAATCAGAAACAACACAATTCAGAGATTTTATTTTTAAATCTTTTAGTTTTTTAAGTATGTTTTTATTCAGTGTCTTGTAAACTATGGACAATATATCTAAGTGTGAGGTCAGCCTTCCTTAGGGCCCCATTCTCTCAATTGAGCTATTAGGTTCCTATTTCACTGCCTCCAGTCTTGCCCCATTCCAAACCATCCTCCAAATAGCCCAAAGTGACCTTTGTAGAATGTAAATTTGATCACATCTCTATCCTGCTTAAAATCCTTCTTAGACCTCTCAGTGGCCTAAAGCAGTGGTTCTCAAAGGGTAATGGCCCACACCAGCAGCATCAGCATCATTTGGAAACTTGTTAGAAATAGAAATTTCCAGGGTACCTGGGTGGTTCAGTCTACTGAGCTTTCAGCTCTTGGTGTCAGCTCAGGTCTTGATCTCAGGGTCATAAGTTCAAGCTCCAGCGTGGAGCCTACTTAAAGAAAGAGAGAGAGAGAGAGAGAGAGAGAGAGAGAGAAGAAAAGAAAAAAAAGAAAAGGAAGGAAAGAAAGAAGAATAAAGAAAGAAAGAAAAGAAAAGCCCCAGGCCCACTGAATCAGAAATTCTGGGTATGTGGTCCAGCAATCTTTTTTAAAAAGCCCTCCAGGTGATCCTGAGTAAAGATTAACAACCAGTGGCCTAAAGAGTAAAATTCCAGTGCCTGTCAGGGTGTTTGGCCCTATTGGTAGAGTATGGACTCCTGATCTCAGGGTGGTGAGTCTGAGCCCCAGGTTAGGTGGGTAGAGATTACTTTAAAAAAAAATCCTGACACCTGTGAATAATGTATAACGTTCCACATGATCCAGCCTCTGAATACACCTTTGCAACTTTATGTTCCATTAGTTTCTCTCCACATCCCACCAACTTTATTCTTTAAAAATACTAACTTAAGTCCCTGAATATGCCCCATCCTCTCATACTTCTCTACCTAGAATATCCTTTTCTCAGCCATGCCTGTCCCCCAGATCCAGAGCTGTCTGGCAAACGACACTACATGCTTCTTAATCCAGCTCTCAAAGTTTTTGGCCAAGCAGCTTGCCTGATCACCCTCCACTCTTGTCCTCTGTTAAATACAGACTTTGTGTTGTACTTAATCCTACTGTATTACAGTTTCCTCTTTGTAGGCCTGTATCTCATCCACTAGACTATGGGCTCCATGAAGTCTGAAATTATCTCTCATTGATTTGTATCCTTAGCTTCTAGCCCTGTGTTGAAAATATATTAGACCAATAAACAATTATTAAATTGAAATTCTATAACTCTCTCTGAGTTATAAAAAGAAAAACATCCTATATCCTCAGGGAAAAGCAAATTCTCCTATCTTGTAATAGTCCTGTAAATCAGTGAATTGCCATAGAAATTCCAAATCAGTGGGCGGCGCCTGCGTGGATCAGTTAGGTCCCCACTCATGCTCTGTCTCTCTCTGTATCTCAAAAATAAATGTTAAAAAAAAAAAAATTCCAAATCAGTGGAACAAGGGTGACGCTCAGAAATCTGCATTTTGTCAAACACTCAGTGAATCTCATATAGGTAGTCCTCAAAAGAACTTTAGAAAAATTAAAATACATTTATGCAGAGTTTATAACACTAACCCAAAAAAAGATGATAAAAATATGTCCTTTAAAACCTAGGAAAAGATCTAACACATTTGCTATATTAAAACGTAAACTTTTATATGTAAGAAAGGAACATGCACGTACTCAGACAAACCAAAACCTGGGGAAGATATTTATAATTTTTACAATAGATACTCATAATTTTAGAGCTGATTTCTTTTGTTTTATAAAAGAATAATTGAAAAATGAGGAACAAAAGGGGCACCTTGGTGGCTCAGTCAGTTCAGTTAAGCATCCAACTTCAGCTCAGGTCATGATCTCATGGTTTGTGAGTTCGAGCCCTGCATCGGACTTTGTGCTGACAGCTCAGAGCCTGGAGCCTCCTTTGGATTCTTTGTCTCCCTCTCTCTGTGCCCCTCCCCCACTCATGATGTCTCTCTCTCTCTCTCATAAATAAATAAACCAAAAAAAAATTTTTAAAGAAAATGAGGAACAATGAAAAGAAAAATTACGCGTAGAAAAATAGACAAAGGCTATGGAGAAAGAGCCTACAAATAAAAATACACACTGTCGGATATACAATGTAGACTATGTTTGTAAGGAAACAAGAACTTTCATCCATAGCATTGTGCATCTATATTGTTAAACTCTTTTGAAAGAAAACTTTGTAATGTCTATCAAAATGTTAGATGCCTATCCAGCGGTTACATTCATGGGAATTTACCTGATGAATATACTCAGAGTAGCATGTATGTAATAGGTTCTCATCATAGCATTGTTTGCAAAAGCCACAAATGAAAAACAATCTAGAAGAACACTGTATGGTTCATCCATACAGAAGAATATGCTACTAAAAAGAAAATAGGTCTAAGTACAGCTCCCAGATACATTAGGGGATTAAAAAAAAGTAGGGATAGAAATGTGTATAGCATGTTCACGTTTGTTTAAATTTTACAGGTATACATAAAATTGTTCTGGAATACAATTAACTAATTCTCACCTTTGGAAATGGGATGTTTGTCAAGAGTGTTATAGTTTTCATTTTATCAAATTTTATACTGTTTGAATTTGTACTAAATGTAAATTACTTTTAATTTAAAATGTTTAAAATTAGTTTAATGCTCTCTTGTTTCAACAGATGCTTTTTAGGCTAAATGTAGTTACGTTATTCCGTACAAACATGAAGAGTTTGGTGGTGTGTGTGTGTGTGCGTGCGTGTGCACATTTCTGTGAATTTTAATGTTGAGCTATTTGTTTTATCAGGTGATTGCCCATTGATTGTTCAGTTTGCTGCTAATGATGCAAGACTTTTATCTGATGCTGCTCGTATAGTCTGCCCTTACGCGAATGGAATAGACATTAACTGTGGTTGCCCTCAGAGGTAAAGCTCAAAGAAGTTGGAAGAATTTTCAAAAAAAATTAGAAAAAAACTATGTGAACATGGTAAACTATGTCTCTAATCTTCCAAGAATTAGAAAGTATAGAAAATAGAGTTAAAGCACTTGAGCTCCAAATAAGAAGAAAAAATAAAGGAAGATAATTTAGGAACATATATATGCAAAGGTATTTTCTGATGCCTTAAACAATATATAGACCTTTGATAAGTTTTATCTCACCTCACACTAGAATTTTTTCTATGTGTAGGTCTGCCTCGAACATCATCCATAAGTAGTTATATAAGACTTGACCATTTATGGTCCTCCCTAACATGAATTTTTACTGCCATGTCAAACAAGAAACTATGATTCTATGATTTGAGAGATGACCACTTGTTTTCTCCTAATTAATTTGCTCTATAAGAATACCTTTTTATAATTACCTTTCCTTTCTATACCATAGTTATTTGGTTGAGTCTAACTGGGTATTGATGCGATGCTTAATTTGACAACAATATCCCTGTGTTCTTGGCACTGTATTAGACTATCTGTCAATAATTCAAAATATGTCCAAAGAATAAAATCAAGGTTTTAAGTACATAATAATCCAAACCAGATTAGACATATTTGTATACTCATTAGGAGAGTTAAATAAGCTGTTTAGTGGTACTGGAATGCTGTCAGCCAAAAATATCTTTCTATTATTAAGATTAATAAAATGTCTTGTTATGTATAATAAACATCAAATTTGGAATTTTAAAAATCTGAAGTAATTGCAATTAATTACAAATACCTAAGTCTGTTTTGGTTGAATGAATTTTAATTTAATTTTCTCACTTGCCAATGAAAACCATTTTTCCTAAGTACTTTTTGATCTGGGAACATGCTTTCCTTATCTCATATTGATCCACTTTAAGATGTTGGATCTATGAATTATAAAAATCTGATTCCATTCCAGGTTGCTAAGGTAGAGAAATAGATGCATTTACAGTGCTTTTAGAATTCTGTCTTCTCTTCCAGCTATTTACAGTTCATTTGATGTGTCTGCTTTATAAAGGTGGGCAATGGCAGAAGGTTATGGAGCTTGCTTAATAAACAAGCCAGAGGTTGTTCGAGATATGGTGAAACAAGTAAGAAATCAAGTGGAAAATCCCAGATTTTCAGTATCTATTAAAATAAGGTAAAGACAATATTTCAAACTATTAACAAGATAGTCCATTACTTAGAAAATAAAAATATATTCCTTTTGTCTAAGAGTATAGGGGTATCCATCCTTAATAAATTGGTAGTTTATGTATGGAAGTGTTGAAACAGGGCATTTAGTAAATGAATGTGTACCTTAATTTTTATTTATAAAGAGAACAACTTCCTTTTTGTATTTTTTAATAGAAAATAAAACTTCCCTTTATTATTAAAAACTTTCCCTTAGAAGAAACCGTCAATTTTTTTCATATACTGCTTAATTAATAATGCTAAGAAACATTCCTAGTACCAAGAATAGAAAAAACAGTAATAATATTTGCACGAAAATTTCACAATGAAAAGAAAATAAGGCAGGCTTTTGTAGCAACATGGATGGAACTGGAGAGTGTGATGCTAAGTGAAATAAGCCATACAGAGAAAGACAGATACCATATGGTTTCACTCTTATGTGGATCCTGAGAAACATAACAGAAACCCATGGGGGAGGGGAAGGAAAAAAAAAAAAAAAAGAGGTTAGAGTGGGAGAGAGCCAAAGCATAAGAGACTGTTAAAAACTGAGAACAAACTGAGGGTTGATGGGGGGTGGGAGGGAGGGCAGGGTGGGTGATGGGTATTGAGGAGGGCACCTTTTGGGATGAGCACTGGGTGTTGTATGGAAACCAATTTGACAGTAAATTTCATATATTAAAAAAAAAAAATAAAAAAAATAAAAAAAAGAAAAAGAAAAAAAAAAGAAAATAAGGCAGGAATCAGTCTTTTGGTGAAAAGTTAAGAACATTTCATAATAATGTATTCTATTCTCCCACTTGTGGTTTGGAGCATACACAGCAGATATTAGGGTACCATCTTCCAATTCCTCCATGACAGTCTTGGATGACTTTTTCAGTTATCAAAGCTAAAAGGGGGAAGGAGTAGGTAAGGTAAAATTTATTTGTCATCCTATTGTTGCCAATAGTGAAATAGCTAAATTTGAGGTCTAAAGTGGGAACTGATCTCTGAACAAAGCCTTTCTAATAGTAGCAGGTAGTGATAATATAACAAAGCTAACTAAATAATGTATCAGATGAAATCTTTTATCTAGCGTATTAGTTTTAGCATTAAGATTTGTGTGCTGTGAATAGACTGATTTAATTTTGAAATTATAGGATCCATGATGACCTTACAAGAACTGTAGATCTTTGTCGAAAGGCTGAGGCAACAGGAGTTTCTTGGATTACAGTCCATGGAAGAACTGTTGAAGAAAGACATCAGCCAGTTCACTATGAGGCCATTAAAATAATTAAGGAAAATATGTCTATACCTGTAATTGCTAATGGAGATATCAGAAGCTTAAAAGAAGCAGAAAATGTGTGGCATATTACTGGGACAGATGGTAAGAAATAAGTACCTGAGCTTTTTGTCTTTTAATTACAAAAAAAAAAAAGTAGGCGTAGGAGAGTAATGTTAATGTGAGTTTTCATTATTTGTCTTTAAAATGGAGCCGTATTAGCAGAATCGCACAGCAGAAGCATGCTGGACCCATAAAATGGAGCCATATTTTCCTGTTGTACTGATTTACGCTAAATCATTTATTAACTCTTCTACTTAGAAACAGTAGATTGTTTTAACTGGGGTAAATTAAGTCAGTTACTTTTCTGCCACCATCATATCCAATGAGTGACCAGTTAAGGCTATCTGGAAGATAGCCTATTAATAAAATAGAACATCTGGAATCGAAATGAGAATTAGTGAACACTAAGTTGTTATAGGAGCCAAAGGCACATACAATGACATAGTTTTATTACCCCCTTAAATTATTGGCATACCAAGGCCTGTGAGAACTATTGCTAGACGGGAGAATGCAGATAAATCTAACTTTAAGCATACCCAATTTATGACAATCCGGATTAACCACCCCCCCAAAAAAAAAACCCTAGAGACTAATCGTTTAATATAAAAGTCTTAAAAAAGATTTTTTTTATTTCTTATAAGCACGTTCAAACGTTCTTGACTTACAAACATATAAAATTGTTTTATAATTTAATTAGACTAATATACGGGTATTGAGAAACCTTGTAATAATACTTTATTTTTCAGTATTCTCAGTTTGTTTCATTAGGTTTGACCTCATAACCATGAGTTCTTCATGTGTGGACAAATGTGATGTGCTTTAATTCATAGGTGTGATGGTTGCAAGAGGACTCTTAGCAAACCCGGCCATGTTTGCTGGATATGAAGAAACCCCACTGAAATGCATCTGGGACTGGGTTGACATTGCTCTTGAACTTGGAACTCCTTATATGTGTTTCCATCAACATTTAATGTACATGATGGAAAAGATAACCTCAAGGCAGGAAAAAAGAGTATT
The DNA here is from genome assembly GCF_046562875.1 of Panthera onca. NCBI lineage: Eukaryota > Metazoa > Chordata > Mammalia > Carnivora > Felidae > Panthera > Panthera onca. The sequence goes on along the minus strand of NC_138340.1, from coordinate 77,231,617 downwards.
TAACGCTTTGTCAAGCACATCAGCAGTCTTAGATTACCTTACAGACCATTATGGGATTTGATTGGACTTCCTAAATTGAAATAATTTATATATATTAAAATAATATATACTAAGTCAGTCTTAGACCCATCCTAAGAGAGTGTGATTCGATAGATCTATAGGGTGGAACCAAAACTTAATTTTAAAGAAGACCCCAGGTTCAGACATCCTAGTCATCCTTTCAACCACTGACAAATAATTGCTCTGAATCCTATCATGAATTAAAAAAAAAAACTCAGAATTTTTTTTCCTGCAGGAATTGTGTTTTTAACATTTTTAAATAAATAAAACTTTTTATTTTAATACTAAAAGTATGACTCCTATAGTGTCTATAAATTAACATGAAGTATATTTTAGTGGAAATAATAAGTGCAAAGAAGTGACAGAACAAATACCAACTTCTATATAAAATGAAAAGAAGTAATAAATTCAGTATAGAATTACTTTCAAATTGGAGGGGCATCTGGGTGGCTCAGTCGATCAAGCGTCCAGCTTCGGCTCAGGTCATGATCTCACAGCTCTTGAGTTTGAGCCCTGTGTAGGGCTCTGTGTTGACAGCTCAGAGCCTGGAGCCTGCTTGGGATTCTGTGTGTGTCTCTCTCTCTCTTTCTCTCTCAATAAATAAATATTAAAAAACAAAACTCAAATTGGAAAATCAAACTGGAACTTCCTAATTCATGAAAGACGCACTGGTATTGTTTTTAAATTGTGTAATTGAGTTTAATTACATGTGATGTTTTCTATAATTTAAAACTAAGATCCATGAAACTCTTTAAATGACATTAACTTTGTTACATTTCAAGTCTTCTAGATCCTTAGAAGATAGAGAGCTTGGTAAATACACCTGCACTTAACATGATAAAATTAGTTTTAGTCCCCCACATCTTATGTATAAAAAATTTGGTAACCAATCTGGAAATGATTATATATTTGAAATATTTCTTAGAGAATTTAAAAGTTTTTTAAGTTTACTTGAGAGCATGTGTGTGCACACCCATGGGGGAGGACAGAGAGAGGGAGGGAGAAAATCCCAAGCAGGCTCCTTGCTGTCAGCACAGAGCCCCACACGGGACTCAGTCTCACCAACCCTGACATCAAGACCTGAGCCGAAATCAAGAGTCAACTCTTAACCAACTGAGCCAACCAGATGCCCCAAGAATTTAATTTTTAGTTTAAAAACCTAATTTTCATACGGTTTGGGGGGGTACTTATTTCTTTATGATGTTATTTTTATGCCCCCAGCAGATGATAATAATTTTTATTTTTTTGTAATAATTTAAAATTTTTTTAATGTTTATTTATTGGGGGCTGGGGGGGGCAGAGAGAGGGAGACACAGAATCCAAAGTAGGTTCCAGGCTCTGAGCTGTCAGCATAGAGCCCATACCCGGCTGGAACCCACTAACTGGGAGATCATGACCTGAGCCGACGTCTTAGGATTAACCAACTGAGCCACCCAGGCACCCCTGTAATAGTTTTAATTTTTAAGTTCCATTGTGTGGTAGTGTTACTAATAGAATTTTGTTATTGGTGAATGTGCTACTGTAAGAATTAAGTTTCTCAGGTTAAAATAAAATAGTTCCATAATTAAGATATTGGTCTATACACAAACATGAAAATTTGGTAACTGTGTCTATCTAAGACTGCTTAGTTCAAGACTTTGAGAATATTAAATGAATCCATTTTAAAATAAGCACTGTGTTGCCATATTTTGGGGGACACATTCTATGCTTTCCTTTTTTCAGTTAACACCTTTTTTAAGATAATTGGCTTTTTTATTTGATGTAAGTAGTATATAAGGAAATGGGGAGCTATAGTCTAAGTTAGTAATTTTTATGTTTACAAATTAAAGTTAGTTATACTAGTGGTGTGAGCACAGGAGCATAGAATAAGGTGCACAGGCTTTCAAAGGAACCAGTGTGGAAGACCATCGAGTTCTAAACACGATTGATGTAAAAAAACAAAGCCCTTCCCTATAGTTAATTTACTGTTCAGTCTTTTTCTTTTCCGTGTGATCAAGTATACTTGTGATAAGAAAAAGCACCCACTTAAATGTATTTTTAGGGGCGCCTGGGTGGCCCAGCCGTTGGCTTCCAAGGACTCTCAACTCTCCTCCCCTCCCCACCAAGGTGTGGAGTCTGCTTGGGATTCTCTCTTTGCCCCTCCTCCACTAGTGTGTGCAGCCCTCCCTCAAAATAAATAAACATTTAAAAATTTTAAAAAGTAAGTGTATTTTTATATTCTGTAATTATCTATTTACATCATTTAATAGTCCCAAAATAATTCTGTCCAGAAGGATAATACTGTCAATTCCTGATGTCAATAATGAAAACGGTTAATAATTGTTATTCACGGAATTTGGAAACCTGGAAAATAGTAACTGAAGGAATGCACCCACACACTGTTTTCTATTCCTATCAGTCCCAAATATCTCCCTAGAGTCTCTTCCCAGCCTATGGACAAGAGCAGGAAAATATGTTTCGAAGCTGCATTTTCTTCCACGTTCTCAGAAAAAAATACTGCACAACCACCCAATCCTGGCCCTCCCATTTAACTAGAGCTTAATTCCGGACAATAAAACTGTTTCTACCCCAAAAGAGACAGAACAGGAAAGGAATGCCTTTCAAACACGTTCACTGAATTGCATCACTCCATCAAACCCTGCCGCCCCGGAGCCATTCCTTCGTGGACCCCACGAAGCCCTTTCAGAAAACGTCGATTAACCGCAACCCCTCCCAACCAAACCACACTTTATTAGAAATTTAAGGTCGGCTCTCAAGAAGGTGACTCGGGAACCCCAAGCATGCGCCCGAAAAGTGTGAGTCACCCTCCCAACTCCACCATCAATTACAAAACAATTATTGCTAATCGTCGTCCTCGCGCCGCCAGCGACGCCGGGGGGTGCGGGCCCCCAGGTTCGGGGCTGGGGGGGCTGGGCTCCGGAGCCGGCCGAGCGGGGGCGGGGGCAGACGAGGAGGGGGTGGGGCGCTCTCCCCGGCCCCGCTCCCCTCCCCCCCAACCTCCGCCCCGCCGCGGCGTCTGACGTCCCGCGCGTCAGTGGCGCGGAGCAGCGCGGGGAGCCAGGCGGGCCGCAGGCGGGGTAAGGCCGGACGGGCTTCCGGGGGGCCGCGGTCCCCGCGGCGGGGAGGAGCGCCAGGCCGCGCGGGGTCGCGCAGCGCCCTCCGCGGTTGGACCACGGGAGCAGGCCGTGCCCGCGGCGCGTTCGCGGAGAAGGAGGGCGCCTAGGCGCGGGCGTTAGTGGAGGGTGGCGTTAGGCTTCTGTCGCTGCGAGGGTGGCGGGCCAGCACGTCCTCTGTGCGGTGCAGGCCGGTTCCGCACAGCTCGCAGGGGAAGTGGAGACGCGGACCTGTGGGCCCACCCTTGACCCCTGCCCTGCCCCTCCCACTGGGGGTTAAGGCCAGGTGCCACGGGTTAGAGGAGGGACCGGCCCCGTCTGCCCCCCTGGACGAAAACATTACGCCCCAGGGCTTTAATCAAGTTTTTCTCTAAAAGGCAGTAAAGTAAAATAAGTGTTTCTCTATTTAGGTGTGAAGAGGAAAAAAATGACACTCCAGTGGGTGGCAGTTGCAACCTTTCTTTATGCTGAAATAGGACTTATTTTAATCTTCTGTCTTCCTTTTATTCCTCCTCAGAGGTAGGAAACCTGCAAATTGTTGCGATAAGTTACAATAAGTACAATAAGCATATGATTAGCTACTTTAGACTGTTACGAGTGATATGAGAAAAGTTTCCTTAGGATTAAAAAGTTTTGAACGCTGATTATATTCAAGGTGCTCTTTAAACTCACAAATTTTAGGTAATATCTAATGATGTTAAAATATCACGTTATATAAATATTATTATGTGTACAAACGAATTAACTTTGTCTCCGCTTGCTTCTAAAAGGAAAAGGGCCCAGTCCTCTTGACTCTCTTGGTTACAGATACAATATAGCAGTGGTTGTGCTCTTAATACCTGTCATCAGACTTAACCTTTTTTATTGCCCTGACTTGGAACAGTGAACTCAAAAAAGGGAAATGGATAAATGTTTACAGCACCAAATGGGTGCAGAAATGTTTCATTGGGGCAGTGGAACGAAAAACAATGTAGAGACTTATGCCAGTAAATGATTCTTCGTTTTGGCCTTATGCAACCCAAAAATAGTTTCATTAATGTTTTACTGCTTTTTTTCCGTAGACAGAATTAATATATATTTAAAGTGCTGAATGTGGAACGTACCATAACCATACATACATTAGCCTTAATTCGTTAGTAAGGAACTTTGAAAGGTCTGTAAGTAGAGTAAAAGTATTTCAATTGAAGCATTGGCTGACTTTTCCCCTGCAATCATCCTCCTATTTATTTGGGGGTGGGGGGGAGGTTGGAAAGTTGACACACAATGTTACATTAGTTTCAGGTGTACAGAGTAGTGATTTGACTTCTCTATAACTATGCTGTGCTCACCACAAGTGTAGCTACCATATGAGTTCAGTTTTAGATCCAGAAAGTTGATTAGTATGGATGGTGAAATACACTTGTAATAAAAATGTTGCAACACCTTTGTTCATGCTCCTGGCATAAAAGAAAATCTTTCATAAATGAGATCCTAGAGAGAAGTTTAGTGAGAACCCATGACTGGAAGAGACTTACGTAAGTTTTTACTTTGGCTCAGGGTGCAGGTGGTCTTTACAACTCTTAACTTGCTTCTTTTTATAAGAAATTTTTTTTAACGTTTTTATTTATTTTTGAGACAGAGAGAGACAGAGCACGAACAGGGGAGGGGCAGAGAGAGAGGGAGACACAGAATCTGAAACAGGCTCCAGGCTCTGAGCTGTCAGCACAGAGCCCGATGCGGGGCTCCAACTCACGGCCCATGAGATCATGACCTGAGCTGAAGTCGGACACTCAACCGACCAAGCCACCCAGGGGCCCCATTAACTTGCTTCTTACCTACCTAGATTTTTACTCCTGTTCTTGCCTATGAGCTATGCCATCACTTTTTTCTTCCTTACTAAAGAAAAAAAATTGAATCACACTGTAGGAAGGAGCATTAGAGATCATTTTATCCAACCCACTTATTCTTATATAGGGAAAGTAGTCTAAGGTCATCTAGCTGATCTGTGGCTGACTCTAGACAAGAATCTGGCTTTCAGCCTGGTGCTTTTTCTACTCTACTGCTTATCCTGTTGGTTTGAAATTTCTATAACACCCTGTTAGCTTTTTGGTGGTAGGTCCAACAAGAGAGTCCTGTATTCAAAAGAAAGAAAGATGTTATTTATAAATAAGGCTTAAGCATTTCCAAAAATATATATATATTTTTGTCCATTAATGTTTTTTCCATGAAAATGATCCATAGTGGGGTGCCTGGGTGGCTCAGTCAGTTAAGAGTCCGACTTCAGTTCAGGTCATGATCTCAGGGTTTGTGAGTTCCAGCCGCGAGTCGGGCTCTGTGCTGACAGCTCAGAGCCTGAAGCCTGCTTTGGATTCTGTGTCCCATTCTCTCTCTGCACCCTCCCCACCCCCCAACTTGTGCTCTGTCTCTCAAAAATAAATAAATGTAAAAAAAATCCATAGAATATGGATATTTTTCTTCCTGCCAAATATAATTATTTTCCTGTCTTTTTCAAGTAGCTCTTGGATAGATGTGTATGTAAGTACACAGATTATATACTCATGTACAAATATACATAAGAAAATATATGTGTACACAACTCATTTACAATATACACACAGTCCTTACTGTGTGTATCCACATCTTTTATGCATGTATCACCATAGTTGTCAAAGAGAAGGATTCAATTTTATTTAATTTAGGCTATCATTTTCTCACTGAACCCACTGGTTAAAGACACATGCTTAGAAGTCAGACTGCCTGAGTGTGTATTTCAGCTCTGCATGTTACTGTATGACCCTATGCAAATTATTTACCATCTCTGGCCAGTTTCCCCATCTGTCAAATAGAGGTAATACTGGTATCCACCTCATATAGTGGTCGTGGTGATAAAATGAGCTAAAATACATACAAGTGCTTAGAACCATAGTATGGTAAGGACTGAAAATATAATAGCTATTATCAGTTTTCCTTGAAGTGAGTCTCAGTAGAGACTGCTAGTTGCTCCCTGTAGGAGTTCTCTTTTGTGTTCCTTTCTATACTGGCCCCTAAAATGTGAATTTACAGTGGGTCTTAGATGAAGGTATTGCCACTTACGTTCTTTTTCTAAAAATATAAAATTTTTTGTAATGAAAAATTTGAATAGCGTCTCTGGCATTGGAAGCATAGAGACAGAAGGACCTCCTTCACCTATGTCAGTCTCCCTCTCCTTGCAACTTCGAGTTACTACTTAGGGTTGTTCTCGAAAGTTATTAGCCAATAATTTGTCATAATCTTGAAGTAAAACTTTTTTTTAGGTTGTTAGTGTTTGAACCTTATTTAGGTGCTTATTACTTTCATATGTCTGCTTTGGACTTCGTTCATCTGTTATTCATTTAAAATGCCCTTGTACAGGGACACCTGGGGGGCTCAGTCAGCTAAGCATCTGACTCTTGGTTTCGGGAGTTCGAGCCCCACGTCAGGCTCTGTGCTGACAGTATGGAACCTGTTAGGGATTCTCTCTCTCTTTCCCTCTCTTTCTCTGCCCCTCCCCTGCTCGAGCTCCCTCCCTGCCTCTCAAAATGAATAAACTTTAAAAAATAAAATAAATAAAATGCCCTGTACAAAGTTTGTTACCTTCCCAATTGTGTGGTGGATTGGTTTCATCTTTGTCATTTATAATCCATACTTTCTTACCTCTGTGTCTTTGTGCCATTCAATCCATCTAGACTTTTTTCCCACCATTTTGTTTCCCGTGTTCACATCTTGATCTGAGTGGTAATCATGAGTATATACATATGTAAAACTTCATTAATCTATTAATCTATTTCAACTTCTTTGCACTTTATGTATGTAACATCTCAATGACATTTTTAGTTCCCTTGTAAAAATAGAGAATTCTTTTACTTGGAGTAGATGTTAGAAGTATACTATGTAAAAATAAACAATGCAGAGTTGGACCCCTTCCTCCTGAAATGCTGCTGATTATTAGACCAATAGGCCTTTGTTATTTCTGAGTTATTATCCTGATTAGCGAAAAGATACAAAGTGATAACTTCTATCAGCAATATAGCATATTACTATAAGAATTCCTTTTTAAGGTTTTGATCATGTATCTTTACTTTAAAAGCTAGCTATTTTCACTTCAGAAGATTTAAGCCACCAGACAGAAGACAATGTCAGATTATCATTAAACTTGAGTTGTTTCATGAGACACTCTTATGTCATATGAGAGAATTGGTAAATCTCTGATATGACATGAAAAATTAAATTTCTGTAATTCTTTTCACTCACTATACAGTTACCAAAATGTTAATTGAATATTTGCAAAGCATTTCAGAATCTTTTGATTTTTTTTATACCTAATGTAATTGTATTACTTTACAGATGGCAGAAAATTTTTTCATTTAATGTCTGGGGTAAAATTGCAACTTTCTGGAACAAGGCTTTCCTTACTATTATAGTCCTATTGATTGTTCTATTTCTAGGTAAGTACTGAATTCCACTTTTGACTAAGCTTAACTCTAAGGGTTTTTTTAGTTAATGAATTCACTGGGTTTTTAATTAACTAAGTTAATGCTGCTATTGATATATAGTGGGTTGTACAGGGGCCATCCTGGGTTAACTGCCATATATGTCACTGTTTTATGAAGAAATGTTTCCCATGTTCCATACCACCAACCTCTGAAATGAATTCCTTCTTATAAAATGAGGAACAGCTGGTGTGAGAAGGTATGAGTAGATGACTGTATCAGGATGTGAATGGGTTCATGCATTATTTCAAAATGTCAGTATTTGTTCCATGGTATGCTATTGTTATCAAGAAAATCTCCAGTCAGGGGCTCCTGGATGGCTCAGTCGGTTGAGCGTCCAACTTCAACTCGGGTCATGATCTCATAGTCTGTGAGTTTAAGCCCTGCGTCGGGCTCTATGCTGACAGCTTGGAGCCTGGAGCCTGCTTCGGATTCTTTGTCTCTCTCTCTCTGCCCCTTCCCCACTCGTGCTCTGTCTCTGTCTCTCAAATATAAATAAACGTTAAAAAAAAAAAAAAAAAGAAAATCTCCAGCCACGTAAGAAGTAACATTAAACAAGTAAAGGACAGGGCCGCGTAGGTGGCTCAGTCGGCTTAGTGTCTGATTTCAGCTCAGGTCATGATCTCACAGTTCCTGAGTTCAAGCCCTGCATCAACCTCTCGGCTCTCAGCACAGAGCCTGCTTCAGATCCTCTGTCTCCCTCTCTCTTCCTCTCTATTTCTCAAAAATAAACATTAAAAAAATTAATAAAAAAACAACAACCACAAAAAACAAGCAAAGGAAAGTAAGGAAAACAGGTCCCAACTCTGCCACCAGCTAACTGTTTGCCTTTTGGCACGTCATCTCTCTGAGTCTCTTTTATCCATTTGTAGAACAGAGAGAGAAAAGGCAGCTATTTCTGCAGCTCCTACTGGCTCTGGTATCGTGATCTTTTAACTGTAAAGTTATCACAAGAATTTCTACTAAAAGCTGCCACATATCCATATAAGGAAGGAGAATGGTACTCTAAGGTTCTTTTGGTTACATATATCAGAAATGAACAGACCTCACTTGAGCAAGAAAGGGGAACTTAGAATAAAATGCAGGGTTGTTTTAGAGCAGCTCAGGGAAGGAAGGAAGCCAGATTCCAGGGAGGGATTAGTCCTAGGAACTCAAGTGTCTCTTTCGTGCCCTGCATTATTCTGTGGGTCTACTTCATTCTTCCTTATCTCCATGGACTCTGATGCTCTATTCCCTAACCAGAAAGTGGGCACCACATAGCTGCCAAATGTCATCACTCCAGAAATATGCAAGGATTAATTAGGCACTTCTGAGTCTGAATTTCAGTTATAAGGAATAAGGATAGGAGTCACAAAGCACAGAACCATGACCACTGACTAGACCCTACATCCATGGGTAGGATGGGTAATTAATTCTCAGAGAATAGGGACATCAAGGATGGTTAATGCAGGAGCTTTGACCATAGATGGTAAAGGCAGGTAGATCAGGACTTACCCTTTAAACCTCAGTGTTTCCATCTCAGAATAGGGTAATCACACCTGCTTCACTGAGGTGTTTTTAAAGGTTTAAATGTATTAGCGTATGTTAAGTACACAGTCCAGTGTTCTTAGCCACTAGAATGACAAAAGTATAATGTAAAACCAGTAGATTGCTCAAGTATAATTTATTACTTTACTTTCAATTTTATCTCACTTTTCCTGTTGTTTGTTTCTCTAATAAGGTAATCATTACCAGGTTTCATGTTCCTAGAGCCTGTATTAACTGAATGTGTTTATGTGTGTTTTAAGGGGTGGGAATAGGCAGAAAGGAAGCAGGAAACCCTGGAATATGTTTAGTGTCAGCAGAAATGCATCCCAGGTTTTGAAAGTTTCCACAAGTGATCCAAACAAGGCTATCTCCACGTGGTTTATAGAAAATTGACTACGTATTACACCCTGCCCCTATCGTTGCCCTTACTTCATTTTTCACACACAGTCTCCTTTTCTACAGGTGATTTTATTCTACAGGTGGGTTTGTAGGACCATTTGTATTTATAAACTTCTTTGATATTATTAATTAATTTTCAGCATTTCTGCATAATAGATCCAGAAATATTATTTTCATTTAAAAGCCAAAGAAGCTTTGAGGCGCCTGGGTGGCTCAATCGGTTGAGCGTCTGATTCTTGATTTCAGCTCAGGTCATGACCTCATGGTTTGTGGGTTCAAGACCCACGTTGGGCTCCACACTGGCAGGGCAGAGCCTGCTTAGGATTCTCCCTATCTCGCTTGTTCTCTTCCCCTCTGCTGCTTGCTCTTTTTCAAACTAAATAAATAAACTTAAAAAAAAAAAAGCCAAAGGGGGTGCCTGGGTGGCTCAGTTGGTTAAGCGTCCAACTTAGGCTCAGGTCATGATCTCACAGTTCATGAGTTCGAGCCCCACATCCGGCTCTGTGCTGACAGCTCAAAGCCTGGAGCCTGCTTCAGAGACTGTATCTCCCTCTCTCTCTGCCCCTCCCCTGCTCACACTCTATCTCTCTCGCTTTCACTTACAAAAATGAATAAACATTAAAAAAATGTTTTTTAATAAAAAAACTATTTTTTATTTAATAAAATACTATTTGGTGGGTTTTTTAGTTATTTTGTAGTGGTTGTTGGTATGCTCTTTGTATATTATTGCGACAGTCTGAGGAATGAAAAGGGGAAATGGCCATTAAGACCAAGAAAAAAATTGTTTTAAGTTTATTTATTTTGAGAGAGGGAGCACACACGGGGAAGGAGCAAAGAGAGAGGGAGAGAGAGAATCCCAAACAGGTTCCATGCCCAGCACAGAACCTGACATAGGGCTCAGTCTCACAAACCATGAGATCATGATCTGAGCCAAAATCAAGAGTTAGATGCTTAACTGACCGAGCCACCCAGGCACCCTGTCTAAGAAAATTTCTTAAGGATAATTTAAGAGACTATTTTGTACACTTCTATGCAAATAAATCTGAAAGCCTACACGAAGTGGGTAATTTTGTAGAGAAATATAACTTGTCAGATGAATGCTAGGAGATACAGAAAATTTAAGCAGACCAATTTTCCATAGAAGAATTATAGAAAGTTATAAAAAAGCTACCTCCTTCAGAGAAGAATAAAACCAGATAATTTTGTAAGAAATTCTACCACTTTCAAAAAGCAGATGTTATTAATTCTGCTTAAACTGTTCCAGAATTTGAAGGAAAAAACTTTAAATTTTATGAAGCTAGAGAAAGGCAAACTCTATAATTGAAAATAAACTAAAACAAAAGTGTATATACGGGTATATATATGTATATATGGGTATATATATGTATATATATGTATAGGTATATATATGTGTGTGTATATACACACACATATATATACCCATATATATAATGTCAGTGTAGCCAAATATTTCTAAAATCTCAGTGAAGTCATATTAATATTACTAGTATTAACAAGTTATAATATATTTTTTTTAAGTTTATCTGAGAGAGAGAGTGCAGGGGAGGGGCAGAGAAAGAGGGAGACAGAGGATCCCAAGTGGGCTCCATGCTGACAACGGAGAGCCTGATGCGGGGCTCGAACTCTCAACCTGTGAGATCATGACCTGAGCCAAAGTCAGACACTTAACCGCCTGAGACACCCAGGTACCTTGATGAGTAATAATATATTAATAATATCAATGTTACTTTAATAATATTAATTTAAGTGACTTAATATTACTTTAATAATTACCATAATGATTTGATGATATTAAAGAAATAATAGATATAATAAAATGCTAATACAGAATGGAAAATAGGATAGTCTCTTGCCATTGATTGCAATGGAAGATGACCTATATACTATCGTCAACAGGTTGAATTTTATTCAGCCTATTAGGGATAGAAAGAGTGAAGGATAACAGTTTGCAGTGTAGCTGGAGATGAGAGACAGTACAATGATAATAAGTCCCAGATGAATAGTAAAAACAAAAACAAAAACAAAAAAACTTGTTACAAAGTTTGCCACTAGCATCCATTTACAGAACATCTCTTTTGAGCATGTGTCCTCCCAGGTGTTGTAGAGGAAAAGACGAAAAGAGAACCTGTCCAAAAAGTCCATTATTTAAAAGTTCAGTTATTTTCAAACTTGTTTCCTTCTTTTTTTTTTTTTTTTTTTAATTTTATTTTAGAAAGAGAGAGAAGGGAGCATGGGCAGAGAGAGAGGGAGAGATAGAATCTTAAGCAGGCTCCACGCTCAGCTTGGAGCCCAACATGGGGCTAGACCATGTAGTCCTGCGATCATGACCTGAGCCGAAATCACGGGTCAAATGCTTAACCAAATGAGCCACCCAGGCACCCCAAAACTGCTTTCCATTTTAATAGCAATTTTATATTATTAAAAACTAAAAGTAATGTTTTTTTTTTCTTTTTCTCTAATAGATGCTGTGAGAGAAGTAAGGAAATACTCCTCTATACCTGCCATTGAAAAAGGCTTAAGCAGTAAACCTGGTGCCTATGAACATGCACAAATGAAACTTTTTAGGTCTCAAAGGAATCTTTACATTTCTGGATTTTCATTATTTTTCTGGCTGTAAGTTTTTAAAAAGCACAATTTTAGAACATGATTTATGTTTCTCTAACTCATTTTTCCTACTCACAGATCTTTTTTTCTACACTGTTTAGTATACTGACATCTCCATAAAAGAAAGCCGATGATATACCCAAATAACCATCAGCCATTATGACTTGTAGGCTAGATGGGTGCAGAAGGCCCTTCATGATCTGGCCCCTTGTCTCATACTGTTCTCTGACATTTACATCACTTCTACCCACACTGCCCGTCACTGTTCTTTCATTCATTCTTGCAACAAATATTTATTGAGTACCTAACTTCTTCCTGCTTCAAGGTCTTCCACCTGCTTTTCCTTCTCCCAGAACTCCCTGCTCTTCCCTGGCTAATTTCTGTTCATCCTTCAGCCCCTTTCACAGAGAAGCCGTTTGTGTGACCATCATTGCCCCCAAAGCAGGTAGCTTCTGCTGTGTGCTCTTTTGAGTATCATTCATGTTTGCAATTAAATACCGTTGCAACTCTTGCCTCACCAACTAGAACCCAAACTCCTTGAAAGACTTTGTCTCATTTGCTGCTATGTCCCCAGTGCATAGCATAGTGTTTAACACTTAGCAGTTCCTAATACCTACTAGCAAAGGAAATACCTGTTGAATGAATATTTGAAGATATTAATTTCTAACAATGGAAGTTACCCATAAACAAATGTGAATGACCAGTTTTTAGGCTTGGCCAACCTCACACAATGCTCTTTAAATAGCAGATTTTGAGGTGGTAGGGGAAAAAAAGAACCAAAAGAGCAAAAACGACTTCACTTACTGACCTGCCACACTGTCTAAAATTCTGTTTCGGGACTTACTGACCTGCCACACTGTCTAAAATTCTGTTTCGGGACGTCTGGGTGGCTCAGTCAGTTAAGTGTCCGACTTCGGCTCAGGTCATGATCTCAAAGTTTGTGAGTTCAAGCCCCACACCAGACTCTGTGCTAACAGCTCGGAGCCTGGAGCCTGCTTCAGATTCTGTGTCTCATTCTCTCTCTGCCCCTCCCCCACTTGTGCTCTGTCTCTCTAAAATAAATAAAAATGTAAAATAAAATTCTGTTTCTACTCCTCATGGCCTCTAAAAAGAAGATAATGAACAAGTACTGCTGAACTGATCTTCCAGGTGCTAGTCTTGTAACAGGAATGTCTCAAAGGAATGAGACACAGCCTTGTTCTGACAGAAAGACTTGGATTTACAAAGAGAGAGAGAAAGGAAAGAAGGAAGGAAGGAAGGAAAAGAAAGAAACATGTCCTCCTTAAACATCTCCCTCCACCATATCCATACCTAAAGGAGAATCATTTGACAATGACTTTTTATCTTAAATTGCAATTCCTAATGACTAATCTAGTTATACATTAATCTGATTTGTTTTGTTTTGTTTAGTGTGTTGAGACGTCTGGTTACCCTTATTACTCAGCTGGCTATAGAACTGTCAAACAAAGGAGTACTTAAAACTCAAGCAGAAAATACTAATGAGGCTGCCAAAAAATTCATGGAAGAGAATGAAAGACTAAAACAGGTATTTATTTTAAGTTTGCTTTTTTAAAACGTGTGTAAACAGGGACACCTGGGTGGCTCAGTCAGTTGAGCATCCGACTTTGGACGTAATGATCTCACGTTATGTGAGCTTGAGCCCCGCGTCAGGCTCTGTGCTGACAGCTCAGAGCTTGGGGCCTGCTTTGGATTCTGTGTCTCCCTCTCTCTCTGCCCCTCCCTTGCTCACACTCTGCCTCTGTCACTCTTAAAAATAAATAAACATAAAAAAAAATTTTAATATGTGTAAATGTTGTTGGTTTTCCCAAGGTATATTATTTTTCAGTATCAAAAAGAGCATTTTTATAATTTGTAAGCAAAAATTACCATAAATAGCAATACTGTTCTATAAAATGATTGTTTCAAAAGTGTCTTATTATCCTTTAGATTTGTTTGTTCTCAGTTTCCCTCTATTGTAGATTAACACCATTGAACCTGTTTCCTATAATCGAAAAAAAAAATATTCTGGGAATATGGTTTTTAATTCCTTTATTACCATTAATTTTAGTTTATAACCTAAAGCAAATCTTTATAAGTCTCTATGTTGCCATTTCCTTTTCAGTTAAATTATTTTTTAAGCCATTTTTAAAATTTGTTTTGTTTTAAATGTTCATTACGTAGGAAGCAGAGGAAAGTAGTTTATGCTAAGATTGATCACTGCATATAGTATTTTTTTTTAATGTTTACTTATTTTTTGAGAGACAGAGACATAGCATGAGCTGGGGAGGGGACAGAGAGAGGGAGTCACAGATTCTGAAACAGGTCCAGGCTCCGAGCTTTCAGCATAGAGCCCGACGTGGGGCTCAAACTCATGAACCACAAGATCATGACCTGAGCTGAAGTCGGACACCTAACCGACTGAGCCACCCAGGTGCCCCTGCATATAGTATTTAAAATCTTTAATTTGGCCATGCTGCTGATACTACTACTTTGAGAACCCTATGTTGTAATTGCCCTGCCATTCAGGGTGAGTGTATATTAGGTACTAATATTTTCGCTATTAAATAAAATAAATGAATAAATAAATGATAGCTACAAAATTATTTGAGGTATTTTTTTTTGTTAAGTGTAAAATTTAGGAGTCAGATCTCATAGCTTGAATGTTTGTAGTTCATCTTAAGGTCTGTAAGTTTTGTTAATTGTATTTCTTAGAAAAAAGTGCCAATGGAACCATTCAGAAGTGAAACAAATTTTCTTGAAAAAAAAGCATTCCTAAAATAATCCAACAAGATGATTTTCCTATTGTAAATTAATGAAATGCAAATAGTCAATTATGTATTATACCAAGTTATATTTATGTAAAAAGTGTTGATTTAACAGTAGAGAATTAAAATACTTAATCTTAAAGCCTAGCCTCCTATAGAAAGAACTATAAGAACCACCTTGTATCTATTCTAAACGAACAAGCCAATACATAATACGACACAAGGCTTTCCAGAACCTATAGGTAAGGCAGAACTCACTGCAAAAAAAACTGTGTTTGATGCTACAGTATAATGATCACCTATTTAGAACCCATGTTTTATTTCTAGTGCTGTCTGCCTTATTTTCCACTACAGACAAAAGGTAAAGAAAGACCTTTTTTCATATAAAACAGCACTGAAGGAGGTTTCTTTGGGGCAGGGGGTTGAAACCAGCATCTTTTAAGGAAACTTTTAGAGAATGAGCACCAGTTTTTTTTACTTTGTTTTATTCTGTTTTGAAAAGGCATTGGTCCATAGATGTCTTGTAAATTTCCCTTTGTAGTAAATATAGTTCTGGGAAATCAAGCTCTTGGTATTTCTGTATTCAAAAGCAAACAATAAGTCATTTTTGCTTTTTTAGAATGTTTCAGTAGCAAAATCAGCCTCATTTTGTATCTCAATATTACTTGCTTCATTTTCCATCCTTTGATCTCACTTCACAGTGGCAAAAATAAAAACAAAACCCTCAAAGCTTTGATTAATACATGATGGCTAAACTCAAAAGCACACAGCCTTGTATTTGTAAACTTACTGTGTACCTATCTTGATTTAAAATTGTGCCCATCATGTTAGAGTTATGAGTTCTAACTACCAACAGAACACTGCCTTTTTCCTCTCACTCTTTAGTTGTTTTACTCTTCAGCTCTAAGAAAATGGAAAGCATTTTTGTGTAGTTTGGGTTCTAGTATGTTGAAATACACCATAATTAACATCCTTAAAGTAGTCTTGTCCTTCAAAAAAAAGTAACCTTTCTCAAACCATTTTTGGAACTCTTGTTTTGGAATTGTTTTCACAATGAGTTACCTTTGCAAGGAAATTTACTTAATGACTACAGATTCTTTGATTCTCCCACAATTTCTCCCTTTTCTTTTTTTTTGTTTTTGTTTTTTTTTTTTTGTTTGTTTGCTTATTTGTTTTTTGTTTTCCTCTCCTTTGATTCCATGCTGTCCTGGTTTCCTGCTTCCTGTGTATCTTGACCCAGTCAATGGCCCTAGATCATCTGAGATGTACAGATTTGCTGAGCTAAACCTAGTACATGTGAGGGAGAAAATTTGTGAGTTGTACATCAATACTGTCAGTGCCCAGAGTGTAACTAATTGACCAAGAAAAGCCAGAGGTCAAAATATGAAAGATAACTTCTGTTTTAAGATACTTCATGTAGATTTTGAAATACTAGCTCAGAAAAGATAAAATTAGTGAAACAATTCTTTATTCCGTGTCAGAGACATCTTATCGAATGGAAGGCACTTTATCCTGAGATCCAAGACACTTAGGTACCAGTCCTAACTCTACCAATAATTAGCATTGTGGTCTGGAGCAAGCCACCTTGTATGTTCTGAGCTTCAGGGTTATAAATAGCAGCTAGCATTCTGCTGGGTACTGCTTCATATGCTTCACAGGAACATGTCAATTCTCGCAACAACCCCACGAGGTTGGTGCTGTTATTATCTGCATTTTATACACGAGGAAGCGGAAGCATAGTGTTAAATGACTTGCACAAAACCATTCAGCTAATAAACCACAAAAGCAAGATTTGAATCCAGGCAGAGTGGCTCTAGAATCCACACCCTTAACCACATTGTTTTGTGACTTTTTGTTACTCTCTTATAAAATGACTTGCAGATGGTGCCTGAGACCCCTTTCTGTTCTGACATTCAGTTCATTAAGTGAAACAGTTATGAAAGACCAATGAACTTTTAATTTAACTGCTTTAAAATGACAACAGTGATGGAGTTTTATTTCTTACTAGTTTTTTGTCCAGCCCTTGCCAAGGTGGTATAAGGTAGGTGGACAGTGAGCACATGCAGGATTGTAGCCAGTGGCTAGCTATTGAATTTCAGTTCCAGGGCTCTTGGTCTTTCTCCAGCATCAAGTCACACATAATAAATTTAGACAAGTTTGCAGGTGCAATAATGAAAGCTTATTTACAAGACCAACACAAATCCACCTTTTCCAAGTCAATGGCATAATAATTCAAGCAGTCAGTGTAAACATTCCTGCAACTCAGTGGTTCTCTTCCAATTTGGGTAATCACTGAAGACTGTGTGAACTGAAATCAGTGAAATAACAGCTAGGATTATTTTGAACTTGAAGTGGCAACAAATTTATAGAGATTTGAAAAAATTCTTGTTTCTGCTCTTTAAAAAAATTTTTTTTAATTTTGAAGATAGGCAGTTCCTTAAGTATATACTTTAGTTTTTTGTCTCCTAACAATATTAGAGCTTTTGTTCTTCTGAGCTGCCTAATATCTGTTATAACACAATGATACTGTATTTGATCTTGTGCTACCATTTTTATGTTCTTGTCTCATCCACTCCATTAGATTGAAGTTAGGTGAGAGCAGAGTCCATGTTTTTCTTACATTTTTATCCCTTATATCATCTAGTTGTAAAAATTGTAATGTATTTGCATGTGGCCCATGCTCAGTAGAACTTGGTGAGTTTCGTTTATTGCTTACATGAGAAAAGGAATCACCTTGCAGTAGAATTTCTTTTCTGTCACTTTGTCTAAAATTGTCCTAAGCTGGGGCGCCGGGGTGGTGCAGTCAGTTAAACGTCCGACTCTTGATCTCAACTCAGGTTGTGATCTTTAGTTTTGTGAATTCGAGCCCCGCATTGGGCTTTGTGCTGACAGCTCGGAGCCCGAAGCCTCCTTCGGATTCTGTGTCTCCCTCCCTTTCTGCCCCTCCCTTTCTCGCACTCTCTCTCTCTCTCAAAAAAAAAAAAAAAAAAAAAAAATACTACCGCTAATGTCATCCTCAATGGATAAAAACTGAGAGCTTTCCTGACCTTAGGGATGTCCACTCTCACTTCTGTTATTCAACGTAGTATTGGAAGCCTTAGCCTCAGCAATCAGACAACATAAAAGAAATAAAAGACATCCAAACTTTTGCACTCCTGGTGGGAATGCAAACTGGTGCAGCCATTCTGGAAGACAGTATGGAGGCTCCTCAAAAAATTGAAAATAGAACTACCCTACGACCCAGCAACTGCACTACTAGGTATTTATCCACGGGATACAGGTATGCTATTTCGAAGGGGCACATGCACCCTAGTGTTTATAGCAGCACTGTCAACAATAGCCACACTGTAGAGAGAACCCAAATGTCCAGATGAATGGATAAAGAAGATGTGGTATATATTTACAATGGAGTATTTCTCAGCAATCAGAAAGAATGCAATCTTGCCATTTCCACCTATGTGGGTGGAACTAGAGGGTATTATGCTAAGCGAAATTAGTCAGAGAAAGACAGATATCATATGACTTCACTCATATGAGGACTTTAAGACACAGAACAGATGAACATAAGGGAAGGGAAGCAAAAATAATATAAAAACAGGGAGCGGGACAAAACATAAGAGACTCTTAAATACAGAGAACAAACAGGGTTGCTGGAAGGAGGGGTTGTGGGATGGGCTAAATGGGTAAGGGGCATTAAGGAATCTACTCTTGAAATCATTGTTGTACCATATGCTAACTAACTTGGAAGTAAATTAAAAAATAAATAAATTATTAAAAAATAAACATTAAAAAAAAATTGTCCTAAGCTGCTTTTTTACCTGACTGTGGAAGCTGTCAGTATCAAGTTACTGCCACTTTAAATAACCCATGCCAATGTGTAAGTATTTTATTTTTCAACCATTAACCTAATTTACCTTTCGTGGTAACTTAATTTTTTTTAAAATTTCTTTAAGATAATTCAGCTTCTTAATTCTATTGACAATGATGGTTTCCTTCTAGATATACAGAATTCTGAAATATTTTAATATTCAGATCTTAATTTTTCTTGCCTAAAAAAGAAAATCTACAACCAGATAATAAACATTTTAAAAACCAGCATAGATTTCAAAATAGAGCATTGTAAAAGATTAATAAAAGTAATTTGGGGACTGTTCAATGACTATTCAAAATTTGGTAAAATTTTCCAGGCATAGAGCTGGCCTTGTCATTTTACGCTTATCCATCCTGACATTATACTCTTTTTTCTTTTTTTTTTTTTTTACAGATGGGTCTACATAAAAATAGTCTGAGTAGACAGCTCTGTAATTGGAACATAATGGTTTACCAATTAATATACTCAGAACTGGTTTTTTTCCCTTAGATTTACATCACACACATAATGGAAGAAAAGACATCACATTATTTACCTAAGTACTTTTTGAAAATATAATTTAATTATAGCCCAACCAGAAATCCTTATTTTCATTTCAGAGATTCAACCTTAGTAAGAAGAAATATTTTTTTGTTTTTTTGCCAAATACCAAGTTTCTGCAAAAGTATATCGTATAAAATTATAAAATACTTAAAGGATAAAGAATAAAATAAAGACCAATAATTTTAAATACGTTATTCAGCCTATGTCCTGAAATAATACCTCATTGTTGCCATATAAGCTTACTTCTTTCTATAACTCTCTTTTCTGATAGCTCTTGAAAAACTATGTCAATGAAGAGGAACACATTTTGGAAGCAGAAAATAAAAAACTAATAGAAGACCAGGAAAAACTGAAAACTGAATTAAAGAAGACTTCAGATGGTAACTTTGTGCGCATGTGTAAAAGTGGAAAGAGTAGCATGATATCTTATGCTGTTAAACTTCACTGTTTTTCCTAAAACAAAACTAATGGCTCAGTGTTCTTCTGAAGAAAAGACTAAGAGTGACCTATTTATAAGTTCCTGCTCAAATATGAAGATAAAACATGGTTTCAGCCAAGAGAAACATACTCTGTTATACAGAAAAACATGTAGGTGTTTCAGATCTGTGTTGTAAATACAGATGTTCCTGCCTTAGTGAAAGAGCTCTGTTCTGGAAAAGTTGCTTGTCAATACATTTTTGGAAAATGAGTCACATTTTTCCATTATAGTAAGTTGCTCCTTTGAAAGAAGCAATCGCAAGAGGACAGTTTTGGTTACAGGAAAATCTATTGCTTATCTCATACCCTGATATTTCCTACCTGCCAGATATAAGGAAAGCATTCCTTGAAAAGAGATGGATAGTATAGAGTCATCAGCAATCTGGGATGCCAGCTGCCAGTTTGAATGGCTTATTCCAAAATACATTGCAGTCAGGACTTGGGAAGGCAGCTGTTTCTGCTGTTTTTTGGTCTTTGAAAAATAATTTTGACAGTATTTTCTTTTTCTTTGTCAAAGAAAAAATTGTTATTTCTTGTAGCCACATAACATAGAGAAGTAGGTACCCCAAGTCCAATGTCATCCCAGGAAACTCTGAATAAAAATTTGTGGCTTGACCCCTGGGCAGCATGCTTGCATATAACAGATATTCGTTGATGTTGTCCAGACAATGGGGGACCTCTCAGCCAGCCAGAGTTAAAATAATGATCAGTGCATAGACCTTCTCTGATCTCAAATCTCTTCCACTACTTTATGTGGGAGGTAAATTAAAAAAATGTTCAGTGACTGAATGAAGGACCTGCTTTATACCATTTGTAAGTTTATATTTTTTTAAAAAGATCTTGGCTTAGTAAAAGTTTTTTTTATAATATAACTTGCTTTTATTGATTGTACGTTTACAATATTTGGATAGAGTTTACTTTATCAAGATGTATTTGAATTTGATATGAAAAGCCCAGAGATAAAAGCTTATTCTGTAAAAACAAAACAAAACCAAAATCCATAGGATATTTCATATGATATAAAATTCTTTAATCACTTTCCTACTTCTTATTTAAAGTGAAAAAAGATTTCTTTAGAGGCAGTAAGTTAAAAAATCAGTTACTCTTCTAGACAAAGGTAATGTATTATGTGGTTGGTATAGTATAGCCCCAAATTCCTTGTTGGTGTTGTTCTCTCTTCTGTCATTACAAAAGATTTGGAACATGATCAAGAAGTTTTAACATTTATATGAATATAAATGTAGTAATCACCTACCATCTGTATTAGACATTTAAGAAGAGAAGCAGTATTCTTTTTTTTTTTTTTTTTTTTACCCAGCATAAAATATTGCTGCTGCTAATCCTTTTGAAGAATGCAAGGAACTATTTCCAAAATACCTTTAATTAGAGTAAAAAAAATTGTTTCAAAATCTTGCTTTTTTTCATACCCGCCCTGGCATAATGTAAAAAGGGTGGTACAAAAGTAAAAGACAGACAATAGGGTATTTGCTCTGCTACACCTCTCTTTGGCAAGTTTAGTTTCTTTTTCCTTTTCCTTTGAAAATCCCAACTCTGAGATATTTTGAACTTTGAGTAAGTCTGTATAAGTCTGAGTTATAACTCTACACCTAATATTATTTTAAAGTAACGTGAAGAAACACGGGACTTCTTCAACAGACAATTCAGATGTTTGAAGCAGCTGAACTCTGATAATATAGGCGTTGTGTTTATAATCTGATAGCAAGAGATACCAGCAGAATTCTGTGTTTAAAGTGTAGACTGCAAACCTACTTTCAAAGTAATCGGAGTCGAGGTCAAAGCAGATTTTACCTGCTTGAGCACGTCCTGTTAGGTTTCTGCAAGATGTGTAATATTTTATGAACACATTTTATCTACCCAAAATTATTATTTTACACACAGTATTAATGACCTTGAGAAGATCAAAGTTCCATTTCTGAAAGAGATATATCTTTGGCTATGGTCTCTTGACGTATTCCAGTCGAATTCATTAAAGCAAGAGCTAAGAAATTACATAAATTAATTGTGCAAGATTCAGATGAATTCACTAGCACAATGCTTTGTACCAGGTACCATTCAAACATAGCCATTGATTTCTCACATTGAGGGTATTAAGGCTGACAGTGCTTAAGAAATGTTTCAGAGAGTTCTTTTTTTATATTTGAAAATTGAGTAGAAAAGCAATGTGGTTTGTCTTTTGATGGAGGCAAATAGAGTATTTTCAATGTGAATTTTCTTATCCTTGGTGTTTGTTTAATCCAAGTGAAACATTTTCTCCAAAGTATACTAGTGGAGATAAAGCGTAAATATAAGTGTTTATTTAAACTGGTTAGCCTCTGGGGCGCCTGGGTGGCTCAGTCGGTTAAGCGGCCGACTTCGGCTCAGGTCATGATCTCGCGGTCCGTGAGTTCGAGCCCCGCGTCGGGCTCTGTGCTGACTGCTCAGAGCCTGGAGCCTGTTTCAGATTCTGTGTCTCCCTCTCTCTCTGACCCTACCCCGTTCATGCTCTGTCTCTCTCTGTCTCAAAAATAAATACACGTTAAAAAAAAAATTAAACTGGTTAGCCTCAAGTTGGAAAAGTGGTGTTCCAAAAGCAGTGGTAAGAATATTCTATTAGTAGTGCCAAACACTCCATCAGTTTTTAATCACCAGCTCAGATTTGGGCCGGAGTTAGTAAATTGTCTGTGCTTCAGTGCAGTAACATGGCCCTAGTCATCCAAAAGAGAGCATGCATGTCCCAAAGCACCTAATTTATATTCAGGACTAACTTAGTCAGGTGTAAGGACCTGACCTGTCATTTTTAATGATCTGTTTAACAATAACTCTGATATCCCAGTATGTGGAGTAATTGGGAAAGGGCACTGCCATGAAAAATGAGAACTTAAGCTTTGAAGAATTTACAAAGCTCTCAAAATTAGAAAGAAAAAAAAACAAGCTCTCATAATAAAAATAGATCTTGTATGTGATGGAAAACTTTATGATGTCTGAGGAGATTGACTTCAAAAGAGTTTCCCAAGATAGCTACTGGTTTTTATTCTTACAAATAAATACCTTCTTGGCATTTATTCTTATTAATAAACACCTTGTCGGTATGTATTCTTATAACAAGATGAAACATGCTGTTCAATCATTGCATACATTCAGGCAATGGTAAATGTTAGATATGATTTTAAAAGCGGTTGAGTTTTGGGGCACCTGGCTGGCTCAGTCAGTAAAGCATGTGACTCTTGACAGCAGGGTCATGAGTTCAAGCCCACATTGGGCATAGAGCTTACTTTAAAAAAAGAAAGTGATTTTCCACAAAAGTTTCATGTGGAAATGTCTCCT
This sequence comes from Panthera onca, assembly GCF_046562875.1. Taxonomy (NCBI): domain Eukaryota; kingdom Metazoa; phylum Chordata; class Mammalia; order Carnivora; family Felidae; genus Panthera; species Panthera onca. Next base: position 77,208,426 of record NC_138340.1, on the reverse strand, counting down.
CATTCCTTTATGAGCAGGACTGAATTCCTAGCATGCTGCACTTTAAAAGGAGTGCTCAGAGCCACCAATCTTACAGTAGAGATTGAATAGTAGCCTGTATCTCCTGCATAAAGGGAAAAAAAGAAGAAAAGACAAAAAAGTGATTAGAGCAAATTTTTTGACCCTGGCTTTATCCTCCCTCCCTCCTCCTTCCCTCCCTCCTTCTTTTCTTCCTTCCTCTTTCATTCCATCAAAAAATTTTTTAAAGAACTTTTCAATTATTTATTGTGAGATCGTTTAACATAAAATAAGACATAAGCTTTTTTTTTTTTCCAACTTTTTTTTTTTTTAACATTCATTTTTGAGAGACAGAGCATGACAGGGAAGGGGCAGAGAGAGGGAGACACAGAATCTGAAGCAGGCTCCAGGCTCCGAGCTGTCAGCACAGAGCCCAAGGCAGGGCTCGAACTCACGAACTGTGGGATCATGACCTGAGCCAAAGTCGGACGCTCAACCGACTGAGCCACCCAGATCCCCCAAGACGTAAGCTTTTTATACAGATTTAAAACTGAGGGCTTTCCACTTCCTTACAGATGAATTATTTGAGCCATCTATCTATCTAAAAATAAGTTGTCAAAGTCCAACATAAGCATGTTTTACAGTTGAAAATTTTTGTGAGCATCAACTGTCTTTAATTTGCAGCTATATCAGAGGCACCATCTAATTTTAAAGTTAATACTTTAAAAAATTGTTAGTTTTGGTCATATTTTTTGCTTTATTTTAATGAGTTTTTATGATTTGAATGAGAAATTCAAACTTTTCTCCTCTCCTTACACATCTGGAAGTTTCTGCCTCTTTGCCATCTCCTTCCCTTCTCTTAATAACTGAAGAAAAGTCCATATTAAAAAATAATGGTACAGTTTGTATGATGGGTGTGACAATAGGCAATATGTAACTAATAGTACATTAAGTAAGAAAAAAAAAAAAAAAGTGTACCAAACTATTAATAGCAGTTATCTTTGGCATATACAAAGAATTTTTTTTTCTGCAGTTGAAATTATTTTCTGTAATGAATTTCTTTTACTTGTATAGTGGAAAGGGTCAAAAAAAACCCAAAACTGTTTTTCCCAAATATCCAGGTAATCTAAGGCATTCAGTTTTTAGCTTAAATTATCTAATCGATTGACTCTATTCTCTACTTTGGGAATAGATACTACATATTAGGAGTTGTGTAACCTTTACTAAGTGACCTGGGTCACAGTACAAAACCTGAAAATACATGAGATCATTCTGGTCAAGTCACTGACCCTTTTTAGGCCACAGTTTTCTCTTCTGTTAGGGAACAGGCTTGTTAACCTTTAATGTCTGTGTTATCTCCAAATAATGTAATTAAGCAAAAGTGACCATCAAGAACTGTTTTCATTGTGGCTTTTTGACCCTTCAAATTGTATTTATTTTTCATTCGAGAAAGCTTTTCACCGTAAGTTACCTTTCTCCCAAACTGAAGTTCAGCAGGTGGTTAATTAAGCCATATTCCTCACAGGAGAAAAATGCTTCGTGTAGGCTTAGAATCATTAGGACAGGGCCTGGCATGTTTTATACACCCATTAGCTCATAGCCCAAGTGTGTTGTATGGAAAGGAGCTACAAATCTTAACCCTCTTGGGTGGGACATAACTATTTCTCACTAGGTTATAGTGTGGCTGTTTGTTTAGAACATCTCCTAGAACACGGATATGGAATAATCAAACTGCTGGAAAGGAGAAATGATTTAAGTAAAGAAAGCATTACATTCTTTTCGTTATAAATATTAAGGAAATAAAAAATGAGAGTAGATCTTTAGAGCTTTTCTCTCCGAGCGTCTTTCCTTAGGGAATTATAACACAAAGTAGTCTCTATAAGGCTTAAACGGGGTACTGAATTTTTTTTCTTTTTTTCTTTTATCAGAATGTCCATATACATAAATCCTAAAAGTCAAAAGTACTACAAGCCTTACAGTGAAAAACAGCACTTCCCTGAGACCCGTCTCCAGAAACAGCTACATTCAACTCATTTAGCGATTTCTTCTGATACTCACCTCCAGATTTCTAAATGCAATGTTTAGGTAGCTATTTTTTGATCTTTCGGTGTGTGGAATTTTATCTTTGACTCTCTTACGTGGAAGAGAAGCACTCAGCCCTTACATCTTTCCCAATTCCTTAGACACACGTCCATCCCCCATCACTCCCATATAAGCATATCATAATTTTTATTACATTATTATGATTATATATCTATCATTCATCATCGTCATGAGGACCCCTTTGCCTTTTTCCTGTGTTTATACCCACTTTCCTGGACTCCATGCCTTCCATTTTTTATGTTCTCTCTCCTTTTGGTAGAACATATCATCTAGTAGAGTACATGAAAGATAAACAATTTGAAGCCATGAATGTCTGAAAATAATTATTTTCTGAAATAACTATCATTATTTTAGCCTCACCCTTGGTTGAAAAATGTTGAACCTCAGAAATTTGAATGCAGTGCTCCATTACCTTCTTGATTCTGTTGTTTCTGTTGACATGGCCAGAGTCATCCCAGTCTTTTTATATATGGCCTGTTTCATTTTGTTTTGCCTTCTGGAAACTTGTGGAATCTTTCTCTCCCCAGGGTTATAAAATTTCATCATGAGAGAGATTTTAGGAGACAGAACCAACAAGATTTGGGGAATGAGAGAAACTAGGAATTTAAGACAACCCCTCGTTTCTAATTTGGTTGACTAGGTAGGTAGTACTATTAACCTAGATCAAAACCAAAAGAGACGTGGGGTTCTTTCTTTTATTTGGAGAGAGGGAAAGCAGATAAGTTTGGTTATAAATGGGTATCCTAGTGAAAATGCCCAAAGAACAGTTGGAAATACAAATTGGAAGCTGGGAGGAAAGGTCCTCTCAAGCTAGAATCTAAGCCATCATACATATGGATAACTCTGATAGTTAAATCAAGGAGTTAACGGGAATGTCAAGGAAGACTGTATTGAGTGAGAAGGAAGAGGTCTGAACACAGAATGCTGGTACATCCAACTTTTGAGGATTAAGCTGAGAATAGTCATCAGAGGAATCATCAGAGGTTCTACCTGATAACAATTCACTTCCGACCATTTAATTCTCAGTCATTTAACTAGTAGTAAAGATTCCCTGGATTCCAGTCAGATACCTCTGCTTTGCAGTGTGTGTTAATAATATTAAGCCTACTGATGGCCACGAAGATATTACTAATACAAATTCTAAGTGTATTCTTCTAAAATTTTTAAATATCTTTGAAAGATATTTTGAAATTGCAAGAAGGAACAGAGTGTATGAGAAGTGTATGGCTAATGTGAGTTGGCAGAAGTTAGGATATATGAGGAATCTGAAGCTTGGGAAGCAGAGGCTCTTGTTCAGCCATGCTCCCTCCTCTCTCCCAGGACTACCTCACGGATTTCCACAGTTTCATCTTTTCTTCCAAATTTGAAAACTTCTTCTCAGTTATTGACAAGAGATTGCTGTTGAGGTCAATTTTATATTCCCAACACTTCTGAAGGTTTGTATTTCAGGAAATCTTCAAATGATTTTCCCAGAACTCCCTTTGCCCTCTACACTAGATTCATAGGATATTCTTCTGCTTCATAGAATGTCCTCACAACCTACATGAACCAAATACTCAACAGTTTTTATAGGATCGCTTCCCAGGATTTGAGATTCTGCAGTTGGCCACATGTTCCTAAGGGTTACATATTAAGAGGATTTTAGCAAGATGGAGTTTTTGCTCAGTTTCATCTATGAACTTTTACTCATACCTGCCGCCTACAAAGTATTGTGCTGGATGCTGTGAGGGACACCAAGGTAGATACATTGTTATTCCAGTCTTCAAGGATATCTAGTGAGAAAGGTAGATAACTGGTAACAAGAAGGTGAGGCAAGGGGATAACCGAACTGAGGGGAGTTTAACACAAAGGGCTGTTGTAGCACAGAAGAGAGAGTGCTTCATTCTCACTGGCAGAGGTGAGGAAAAATGCATGGGGGAGTATGTCATTTGAGCTTGGTCTCAAAGATGAGTGGGATTTCAGAAGCAGAGATGAGCTGTGTCTTCCCCTAGCCTCAGGAATGCACACAATCCAAGGATGAGAGGCCACGGTGCCTGAGCAGATGGTTTATGGCCAGGCTTGTGGCAAGAGTAATGAGGCTGGCAAGGAATCTGAGATAAGGTCTGGGGGCCGTGAGTACCATGCTTACAGATCCAGCATTTGTTCTCAAGTAGGCATAGAGGCAGCAGCAGAGTTTTAGCAAGACAATGTAGAGCCAGAAATAGTCTTGTACCAAATACTTTGTAGACAAAGATTTAGATAGGGAAGAAAGAATAAAATAACTCTTAAATGTGTAAGTGTTTTTTTTAAAGAATTCTCTTGCACAGTTTGTTTAAAGATGCCAAAAGTGTGTGATATTTGGAAGTGCGGAGTTTAAAGTTACTCAGGCTTTGTTTGAGACCAGCTTTTGTGTATTAGCCTGTGACCTTCGGGAAGGTACTTACTCTAAGCTGTAGTTCTTCATGGAGTCACTGCATATAAAGCACACAGCCCAGTGCCTGGTCTGTGTTCAAATCACTAGGCTTTACCATTATTACTGTTGTTTTTGTTACTATTTCTGTCAGAAGAGTTTCCAAGTGAAATAGGGAATGACTGAAGCGAAAAAGAAAAGTTTATTCCTTGATTTTCAACCTAAAAAATTTTGTGAAACCTAATTTAAAGCATTTTACTCAAGTTAAGGGATAATTTTTCTGACTCTTACTTTCCAAATCCATGTAATATTGCCTTTCTGATATATCATAATGAAAAGGCAATCAAATTGAAGATAAAATCTTTTATGAGCTTCTAAACTGAAAAGGAGTAAAAGACCTTTCAGAGCCTGATCAGTGCTATAACATGTGATGGTAGATGTTTGAGCTGTTCATTTACTAATCAGATCTGAGGTTGGTTTACAAAACCAAAGGAAATTAATAGCACCGTTCTTTTCTGTGGGTATCTTGGAAAGATATCACTTGGGCCCACGTATTTTAAATACCCAGTATTTCTGAGTGATGAACACCAAGGAGATGGATTTCTTTTTGCTTCCGAAGCTGGAGCAAGAGTTTTGCATTAGAGGGTAGTCTGATGAGGGCATCTCCATGTGAAAATCCACCCGGAGTCTCAGATCAACCTCCAAAATTAAATTTGTCATCTTCTCCAAATTATCCCTCTTCAGGTTCCTGGATCAGAGCAATCGGGAAGGAAAATAATCTGGAAAATTAAAGGAAGAAAAAAACCTTTTCTTCCTAAAATTAAATCTCCTTGAAACACTCCTTTTCTGGAAAGGATAGCCTTTGTTCTTTCTATAAGGAAAATTGATAGAGTTAAAATAGGAAACTTTTTAGGAGACTTCTTAAAATTTTCGGTATGATTTGGGCCCTCCTCTCATGTTCTGAAACTTTATTTTATAGTTCTTAGTAAATTTATGGTTTAAGAGAAACTGATAAAACTTACAAGTGTTGTTTTAGGACAAGGGCTGGCAAACTATGGGCCAAATCCTGCCTGCTGCCTTGCTTTTATAAATTAAATTGTACTGGAACAAAGCCACGCTTATTCGTACACATATTTTCTATGACTACAGAGTTGAGTAGACTAGACAGAGTCTACATGGCACAGAAAAAAATATTTACTATCTGGCCCTTTATAGAAATAGTTTGGCAACCTGTCCTTAAGGTCTTCAAATAAAGAAGAGTCCCTTTTCTGGTGTAAATGAGACAAAAAACTGATGCAGAAAAAAAATTGTTTCTGCTGTCAATATTGTTATAAAATTTGGTGTGCATCTCAATGCTAGTTGAATATTAATGAGATAATTTAAGAAAGTACAGATACATATGTATAGTAAAGCTAGTTCTCTGTTTATAGTCAAAGCAAATTGTTGACTCCTTCAACTCTCCTATATGATGGGTTGACATTTCTTCTAGATTTCATGCATTGCTTCTGCTTACACATGAAATTGCTTTATAAAGCGTACCCTTTCCATAGCAGTTTGTATAATCTCTACTTACACAGTGCCTTGCCTACAATGTACATCCTGCTTTTTAAGTGGAAAGCCAGCATATTAATATCGTTTATAATTATCCTTTGCTAACTAACAGATCCATAATTGTTTTCTTAAACATATTAGCACCTAACTAAGATTAATGGAGGAAGTCTTTATGCACGTACTGATGTTCCTTTTGCCAACAGCACATGCAGTGGGGCTGATTTGATTTATGAAATTAGAAAGTCTATTTATCAGTTCCCTGGTCCAGAGGACCAGTAATCTTCATAAGTATTAACATGCCCTAAGTCCACGTGTTTTCTAAAACACGAAAACACTTTTCCATGAACCTCATTAATGTTCCCAGTAGCCCAGAATGTATGGGCAGGCAGTAGTATATGCAAAGTAATCATTCATTTCCTCTTTGTTCTTTGCAGGAGAAAAATGGATCTATATTTGGCTTTATTTATTAATGTTTACTGTATGATATAATTAGTTGTGCAGCTTTGTTTCCATTCCAAAAATGTCTTAATCCTCCTCTTGCAGAGTGAGCAGTCTTTTAAATCATGTCCCCATGTAGTCTTTATACCTTTAGTGTGCCTTCATCATATTGCCACCAGAGTAGTTTTTTGGCACTGGAGATCAGATTTTATGCCTCTGAACTATTTAAAACTCTTTCTTGGTTCCTACCACCTTTATAGCTCTCCAGGATGGCACACATAATCTTCTGTGATCTGGCTCCCACCATCATCTCCAGCGTTGTCCCCCCAGGCTTGTCCAATCTAAATTTTATACTCCTACTTCATTAAATATCGTAGTTGATAGATCTCCTTACAGTGGTGTGTCATTACTTTTCACCTTTGCCCAAGCCTGCGGGTCTCCGTCCTTCTTCCTTCATTCCCACTGGTAGCTGTGCTCATCCTTCAGCTCCAACGTTGCCATGTCTAAGAAGCCTCCCTGAGACGCCTTTGCAGCTGGATCAAGTGGCCACCTTGTGGGCTTCCGTGCTGCTGCATAGTTGCTTATTTAACAGCATGCTCTGTAGAAATTATATTTTTATTCGTTTACCTTTCTTACTAGATTCTGAGTGCTGTGAAGAAACAGGGTACGTCTAAATCAACTCTGTCCGTAGCATGCATCATGTGTTCCAAACACTGACTTTGGTGCCCTCTCTTCCCCCTTTACCAGTTTAGCTTATCCTAATTCTGTTCTTGCTAACTACTCATCTCCTTCATCTCCTTACTCCTTCACTGCTCTCTGCTCCCTGGTCCCTCAAGGACCTAACCCTGGTAATAAGCAAATATTCACCTGTTTGGCACCTGCACCCAAACATATCAGCATTGCTGAAGGGACCAACTTCTTGCTTTAAATAAATGGTCACTAAATTCTAAGGGGCCCTCGACACTACTTGGCAGTCCTATTACATTTATATAAAATCTCCTTTTCACTCTCCCAAAACTATCAGATCTCCTCTCACTTTGAAATTCTAAGTTCACCCCATTTCATTAGCACAAAGAATTAATCAGACAAAAACTTCATCTTCTCACCATCAAACTGCTATCCTCCTGCAGCTGGGCTCAAGCTTTATGCCTGTCCTTGGGTTCTAGTACATTCAGTTTCCATCCCTCATGTAGTGCTAGGGATCCCAATCTCAAGGGCTTTGTTTCTGCTGTTATTCAAGCACCAATTCGTGTCATCCTACAAGCATCCTCTGGGATATCCTACCCAAAAAAATAAAAACAGAAACTTCCCTTCATCTCATATTCCTCCAGTTACTGCCCCATTTTTCTTGCTCTACTCATAACTCAATTTCTTATTTTCCTTTGAACTTTTTATTCAGGCATAATTTCAAACTCACAGGGAAGATGCAAGAATAGATGGGCACATTCCTCTATACCCCACACTCAGTTACCCAATGGCAACACTTCACATTTGCATCATCCTTTCCTCTCACTCTCTTGGTAGCATTCTCTCACTCGTTTGGATATTTTCCAAACGTTGATTTTCTAATTTCCTTATTCCTTCTACATTTGTGAGATGCCACCCTGTTATAAGGAGGAATCTTCCTTTATCCTCTAGGTATTTGTTTAATACATTTGGTGGGTCACAACCCATTATGAGCATTATGCTTTTTGTTCAGATTGTCTCTGATTTTGGCAGACTGTCTCAAGTTGGGCCTCGTGTCATCTTGTCATGTCCCCATGACGTAAGCACTTTCTTTCTGATATTAAAAGAAATATTCCAAGCTCACCTTATACTTTTCCTCCTCCAGCCCTTGAATCAACCATTTCTCCAATGAGCCTTGGTTCCTCTAAGTGGAGAATGGTATTTGGAAAATAAGATCTGGATCATGGATGTGCCCGTTACTACTGGGGTGTCATTACTTAGAGGTTCTCTCAGGCAGACAGAATTGATAGAAGCTTAAATTCCACCTCTTTAAGAAGGGATTCTTCCTGACTGCCCAGTCTAATGTGACTGTACAAGCAGTCACTGTGCCATCCCTCTGTCTTAACTTCTGCATGACACTTAGCGTTTCATCGATCTGTGTATTGTGTGTCTTCCTCCCAGATTAGAAAATGGGTTTTGTGAGAACAGAGACCCTAGCTATCTTTTCCCTGTATCCTCAGCATTCACAAAAATGGCTCATGCCTAGTGAGTTTTTGAAGGAACAGATGCGTGGGTAACTCCCTTGTCTTGGGACAGTTTCATCTCTGTAACAACTTCATCTTTTATGTCACAAACAACCGGAATCTCAGCAGTTAGAGACAAAAAGAAACATCGTCTTTGTTCCTCCTATTCTTTTTTTTTTTTTAAACATTTATTTATTATTGAGAGACAGAGAGAGACAGAGCATGAGCATGGGAGGGGCAGAGAGAGAGGGAGACACAGAATCCAAAGCAAGCTCCAGGCTCCAAGCTGTCAGCACAGAGACCGACACAGGGCTTGAACCCATAAATCACGAGATCATGACCTGAGATGAAGTCGGATGCTCAACCGACTGAGCCACCCAGGTACCCCATTTATTCCTCCTATTCTTGATGAAACAGGAAAGATTTGCCATCACTGTTAAGGAGCTTAATGCTCACTGCCCTTCTATATTTATTGTACATAATGACCCTGATACATGATTGCATAGCAACTCTTCTTATGAACCCGAATTCTAAATATTTAATGTATTAAGCCCATGTTTCTTTACTAGAATATCTGTTTTTCCATTACTCACCTTCTCCATGCTCACTAAGTTTTTAAAATATCATCACTTGGTACTTGCCATTTGTTTTTTTTTAATACATACTATAATATATAATACATAATTGAAAAACATCAAAAGATTTGATAATGAATAATGAATGTTCTATCCGATCCTGTATGCATCATGTTTTGTTGTGTTGTATTCCCATTGTACTTTTTTAAAATATATTTTTAAAATTTTATTCATTTTTGAGAGGCAGGGAGCGGAGAGAAAGAATCCAGAACAGGGTCTGCACCATCAGCATGGAGCCCAACACAGGGCTCAAACCCACAGTCTGTGAGATCACGACCTGAACTGAAATCAAGAGTTGGACGTTTAACCAACTGAGCCACCCAGATGCCCCCTAAATAAATTTTTTATGTTAAAACAATTTAGATTTGGAGTACCTGGGTGGCTCAATCAACTGAGTGTCAGACTCTTGGTTTCGGCTCACAGTTTGTGGGTTTGAACCCCGCGTCGGGCTCTGCGCTGACAATGCAGAACTTGCTTGGGATTCTCTCTCCCTCCCTCTCTCTCTGCACCCCCCCTCCAAAATAAGTAAATAAACTTTTAAAAACAATAGTTTAGATTTACAAAAAAAAAAAATGTAGAGAATTCCCATATACCCCACACTCAGTTTCCTCTATTATTGATGGTATATGTTAATGTGGTACATACATAGAATTAATGAACCAGTACTGATACAATGTTTCTCTGTTGGCATTTATCTGATGTTTTTCTCATGATTAGACTAGGGTTATGGGATTTGAGGTGGAAGTCACAGAAGTAAAGTGCCATTTTCATCACATTACATTAAGAATACATACCAACATGATTTATCACTGTTGGTGTTGACCTTGATCACCTGGCTTTGGTGGTATTTGTCAGGGTTCTCTACTGTAAAGTCACCCTTTTTATTCCCTCTATCTATAGTGTATTTTTTGGAAGGAAGTCACTGTTCACAGCCCACCCTTAAGAAACGGCTACCTTCCTTGAGGGTGGAGTATCTACATATATTTGGAATTCTCCTGCACAGATTTGTGTTTACCCTTATTTGTTAATTTCTTCTTTTATTTATGCCAGTATGGAGTTAGGGGTATTCATTTTATACTTTGGAATGTAATTTAACACTGCTTTATTATTTATTTTTATTGCTCAAGTTGTTCTAGCTCTCTGGCCATTGAGAGCTCTTTTATTTGGCTTCCGCATCCCTTTGACATATCCCCATCCATTATTGTGGATTTGTTTTGTCTTGGGTTTGTTTTTTGAGTACTTCCTTGTTATTGGACACTACAAGATGCTCCAGGCTGATCTTGCAATATCCAGCCTCATTTTTAGAGTCAGTGTTTTAGGTTGTTTGTTTCTTTTAATTGAACTGGATTCTGTAATACTGTTTGGTTTTTGTTTTTAATTTTCAATTAGCATGAGATATTTGTAATATGATTATATTTTTATCAAAATATTTTTAAATGGTCTGTTTGCTTTGTGACTCCAGCTCTCTTGAAGATTTTTTTAATTGAAGTATAGTGGACACACAATGTCACATTGGTTTCACGTGTACAGCATAGTGATTCGACAACTCTGTACCTTATGCTGTGTTACCACAAGTGTAGCTACCACTGATCGGTTCACCATACAGTACTATTACAGTACCAGTGACTATATTTCCTATGCCGTGTTTTTCATCCCCGTGACTTACTCATTCCATCATTGGAATGAATGTTTTGTTTTCTTTTATTAAAGATAGAATTGTTTTTAGTTGGAACCAAGATTCCGGTCAGGTGAATAAAGTGGCACCTCATTGTTTACCTGACATTTATCACAATCTCAGGAAATGAACTGGTTCCACACAAGTGAATTTTTCAGATGCTTAAAGCTTAGACTTCCTTCAAGGAACATATTTTAAGCACCTTCCATGTGCTAAGCACTGTGCTAGGTGCTTAGAACAGAGATAAGACACTGCTCTGTTTCTTGAGCCGGCCACACTCTAGGGGAAATAGCTGCACCCCAGCATGGTGGGTGCTATGCTGAAGGTGAGCTCAGGGTGAAGTAGAGCCAACAGTGGAGATTAAGGACAGTTTCTTTTCTTTTATTTTTTTAACGTTTATTTATTTTTGAGAGAAAGAGAGTGCACAAGCGGGGGAAGGGCAGAAAGAGAGGGGAACAGAGCATCTGAAGCAGCTTCTGTGCTGACAGCAGACAGCCCGATGTGGGGCTCAAACTCACGAACCTCTAAATCCTGACCTGAGCCAAAGTCAGATGCTTAACCAACTAAGGACAATTTCTTGACATTTTGAAGGATACATGTTAGTTAGCCAGAGGAAATGGGAGCAAATGAGTGAGGCAGGGAGGTGAAGGGAGATGAGCACGGATGTTTGAACAAAATGAGCAGCATATAACTAAAAGACTATGGCACTTTTGAAATACAAGTTGCCCAGTGTGACTGGAGCATAAAATAAGATGTCAGCAGTGGTGAGGGGAACAGTAGGCCTAGGATCCATCATGAAGGCCCTCATGTTTATGTGTTTACAACCGGGAGGCACTGTTGGAGGGTTCTTAGGCAGAGGAGCAATCACTTTGACAATACTGTGGCCAGTGAATGCGAGTAGCCAGGGAACTAAGTGAGGAATCCATTTCAGGAATCTAAACTAGAGATGAGGGGGGCACCTGGGTGGCACAGTCTGTTAAGCATCCAACTCTTGGTTTCCCCATGTGCTGACAGCTCAGGGTCTGCCTGGGGTTCTTTCCCTGTCCCTCTCTCTGCACCTCCCCTGCCCACGTGCTCTTCTCAAAGAAATAAATATTAGAAGAAATAATACACCAAAGATGAGGGCAGTGGTGATGGAGATAGAGTGGATGGACTGATGAGCTATAAAGAAAGTAGAATCAAAAAGCTTAGCAGATGTAAGTAAGCTTAAAAGAGAGTGGGTGACAATTGAAGTGATGAATAAAACAGACCTGGCCTACATATATCTGACAATATAGGCATGTACGAAAAAAAAAAAGTAATAAAATTTAAACCACTGGAGCGCCTGGGTGGCTCAGTTGGTTAAGCATCTAATTCTTGGTTTCAGCTCAGGTCATCATCTCATGATTCGTGAGATCAAGCCCCCCATCAGGCTGTGTGCTGAGGGCACAGAGCCTACTTGGGATTCTCTCTGTCTTTCTCCCTCTGCCCATCCCTCACACACTTGTGCACTCTCTCGCTCTCTCTCTCTCTCTCTCTCTCTCTCAGAATAAATAAACTTAAAAGCATACACACACACAGTTTATGTTTCTTACTGAACCAAAGTTTGTGTGTCTGGTTTCCTAGTATCTTGCAGGCATTATAGTAGATTAACGGTCCAGTCATTGATCACTGGTAAAAGAATAGTACCTGTGAAAATTAAGTATTAAATAACTCTAATATATCACACTCTCAAGGTCTCAGAAATAAAACCAAGTAAACTGAAAAGAAACCAACACTGAATGTGTGGAAAATTTTCAAATTAAAAATGGTTTCCTCTGGTGCAATCCTTGTTACTGTTGTACAACAGCCAACTTTAGCTGTCCTGTTAATGCCTCTAAAAATTGTTTTCGATTTCCTGGCAGAGCTTAGCTAGTAGTTCCTGTTAATCTCAGGTAAAAATCATAGTGATACATCTACACAGTGTATTTGTCTCACCAGCTTCTCCCACTCTGCAAATAGCTCCATAAATGTAAGTTTAGCATTTTGTAAAACCACAGATATTTTTGGCCTACTTACTGGTCCTTTTACACAAATATTTTACACAAGCATTTTGGCTTACTACATGTCACTATAACATTAATTGGGGTTATTCTCTATATTAATAACAAATGCATATGCCTCAGAAAGTTCCTAGTGACTAGGACATAACCACGTTTCTAACTGAATCTGGCCAGTATTCTCATGAAATATCTCCACATTTCCAGAAAGCCACCAGCAAGTGATAGCAACTCATTTTTGCAGATGAGAAAATTGAAATAGTGACTTAGCTGTATCACCTCAAGCTTCCTTGTTTAATAATGTCTTTCCTATAAATGCTGCTTCCAGAATAAAATAGTTCAAGATGAAATAAGCAAATGCAAATGTCAGATAACAAGTTTATATAATCCCTTAGTCACGAAGGCAGTTCCAGAAGGAGGTAGAAGGCATCCAAAACAGAATATTGTAATTTTTATAAAACAAGAGATAGAGAAAGGACTGGGAAACAGTCCAGAAGGATCCTAGACAATAACAGCCTCTCTTAATTGGAGTGAATTAAATAAGACAGTTTATTAATATTAATAAGACAGCTTATTTACATCTACTGAAATACAAAACAACATAGGAAACACAGTTCATGCCTTGGCTTGTTAAGTGCCAAAAAAACAGGATTTGCCTGCATTTGATTTGTCATACCTTCATCCCTGTAGTAATCAGGAGAAACTTCTAGATAGGCTGCAAATTGGTTTTTCAGCTTCTTTTACAGATGTGTAGGACCACCTGATTGATTCTGTCTCCTAAAAATTCATGAGAAAAATGATCTCTTTAGGTAACTAATGAGTTGATGTCTAAGATTTATTGAATTTCCTGAGTAATTTACTCATGTAAGAAATTTAAGTACAAATCATTTTTTTTCAATATATGAAGTTTATTGTCATATTGGTTTCCATATAACACCCATTGCTCATCCCAAAAGGTGCCCTCCTCAATACCCATCACCTAGCCTCCCCTCCCTCCCACCCCCCATCAACCCTCAGTTTGTTTTCAGTTTTTAAGAGTCTCTTATGCTTTGGCTCTCTTCCACTCTAACCTCTTTTTTTTTTTTTCCTTCCCCTCCCCCATGGGTTTCTGTTAAGTTTCTCAGGATCCACATAAGAGTGAAACCATATGGTATCTGTCTTTCTCTGTATGGCTTATTTCACTTAGCATCACACTCTCCAGTTCCATCCACGTTGCTGCAAAGGGCCATATTTCATTCTTTCTCATTGCCACATAGTACTCCGTTGTGTATATAAACCACAATTTCTTTATCCATTCATCAGTGGATGGACATTTAGGCTCTTTCCATAATTTGGCTATTGTTGAGAGTGCTGCTATAAACATTGGGGTACAAGTGCCCCTATGCATCAGAAGTACAAATCATTTTTAACATTAAGACTAACTCCTATTCAATACAAGTTCCTGGCCAACATTCTTGGTTTTTAAGAATAATTGACAGACAGTACTGTATTAGTTTCAGATGTATAATACAATAAACTGATACTTATATGCATTATAAAATGTCACCACAATAAGTCTAGGTACCATCTACCACCATACAAAGTTGTTACAGTATTATTGACTGTATTCCCTATGCTGTACATTAATCCCCATGTCTTCTTTATAACTGGAAGATTGTACCTCTTAATCCCCTTCAATTATTTTGTCCATCTCCCCCACATCCCCATCCCTCTGGCAACCCTCAGTATGTTCTCTGTATCTGTTTTTGTTTTGTTTGTTCATTTGCTTTTTAGATTCTACCTGTAAATGAAATTATATGGTATTTTTCTTTTTATGTCTAATTTGTTTTACTTAGTGTAATACCCTCTAGATCCATCTGTGTTATCACACATGGCTACATTTCATTCTTATAACTGTGTAATGTTCCATTGTGTGTGTGTGTGTGTGTGTCTGTGTGTGTATACATACCACATTTTCTTTATCCATTAGTCTATTGATGGACATTAGGTTGCTTCCAAATTTGGGCTATTATAAATAATGCTGCCATGAACATAAGGGTGCATATGTCTTTTCAAAATAGTGTTTTCATTTTCTTTGGCTAAATACCTAAAAGTGGAATTACTAGATCATATGGTAGTTCTATGTATAGTTTTTTCTTGGAGGCTTTAATGTTTTCTATATATAGTATCATATCATCTGCAAATAGTGACAGTTTTATTTTTCATTTCCAATTTGAATGCCATTTCTTGGGGCACCTGGGCGGCTCAATCATTTGAGTGACTCTTTTTTTTTTTTTTTAATTTTTTTTTTTTTTCAACGTTTTTTATTTATTTTTGGGACAGAGAGAGACAGAGCATGAACGGGGGAGGGGCAGAGAGAGAGGGAGACACAGAATCGGAAACAGGCTCCAGGCTCCGAGCCATCAGCCCAGAGCCTGACGCGGGGCTCGAACTCACGGACCGCGAGATCGTGACCTGGCTGAAGTCGGACGCTTAACCGACTGCGCCACCCAGGCGCCCCGAGTGACTCTTGATTTCAGCTCAGGTCATGATCCCAGGGTGGTGGGATTGAGCCCTGTATCAGGCTCCTCACTGAGTGTGGAGCCTGCTTAAGATCTCTCTCTTCCCCTCTGTCACTCTCCCCCAGTTGTGTTTTCTCTCTCTCTAAGAAAGAAAGAAAGAGAGGGAAGGAAAGAAAGAACAGAACAAGAAGAAAAGGAAGGAAGAGAGAGAGAGTGGGAGTGAGAAAGGAAGGAAGGAAGGAGGGAAGAGAGAGAGGACAAAAGGAGGGAAGGGAAGGAGGAAAGAAGAGAGGAAGGGAGAAAGAAATGGGTTTCTGCTTAATTGTTGTGGCCAGGATTTCCAATATTATGTTGAATAAAAGTGGTGAGAGTGGGCATCCTTGTCATGTTCCTGATCTTAGAAGGAAACAGCTTTTCACTGTTGAGTGTGATGTTAGCTCTGGGTTTGTCATGTATGATCTTTATTATGTTGAGATACATTTTCTTTGTATCCACTTTGTTGAAAGTTTTATCATAAATGGATGCTGAATTTTGTCAAATGCTTTTTTCCCATATTTTGAGATGATAATATGATTTTTAGCCTTCATTTTGTTAATGTGGTGTATCACATTGATTGATTTCAGGTATTGAACCATCCTTGCATCCCTAGAATAAATCCTACTGGATCATGGTGTCTGATCATTTAAAGTATTGATGCAGTTTGCTAATATTTTGTTGAGTATTTTTCCACCTGTACTTACTAAGAATATTAGCCTATAGTTTTCTTTTTTTGTAGTGTCTTTGATTTTGGTATCCGGGTAATACTAGCCTCATAGGATGAATTTGGTAGTTTTCTGTCCTCTTCATTTTTATGTTATGTTATTTTGGAATAGTTTGAGGAGGATTAGGGATTAACTCTTCTTTAAATGTTTGATGGAAATCACGTGTGAGGCTGTCTGGTCCTGGATTTTAGTTTGTTGGGAGTTTTATTACTCTAATTTTACTACTAGTAATTGGTCTATTCAGATTTTCTATTTGTTTCTGATTCAGTCATGGAAGATTATATGTTTATAAAAATTTATCCATTTCTTCTAGGCTGGCCAATTTGTTGGCACATAATTTTTAATAGTATTCTTTTATAGTCCTTGGTATTTCTGTAGTATTGATTGTAACTTTTCTTTCATTTCTGGTTTTATTTGAATCTTCTCTCACTTTTTCTTGATGAATCTGGGTACAGGTTATTAATTCTGTTTATCTTTTCAAAGAACCAGCTCTTAGTTTCATAGATCTTTTCTATTGTTTATTTAGTCTCTCTTTCACAAATTGCACTCTAATATTTATTATTTCCTTCCTTCTACTAATTTTGGGCAGTGTTTGTTCTGCTTTTTCTAGTTCTCTTAGGTGTAAGATTCGATTGTTTATTTGAGATTTTTCTTGTTTTTTTTTTTTTTTTTGAGGTAGGCCTGTATCACTATAAACTTCCCTGTTAGAATTGCTTTTGCTGCATCCTGTAGATCTTAGAACACTGTATTTCCCTTTTTATTTGTCTCAAAGTATTTTTTTTATTTCCTCTTTGATTTTTTTTATTGACCTGTTAGTAGTTTAGTAGCACATTATTTAACTTCCATTTGTTTGTGTTTTTTCCAGGTTTTTTTCTTGTAATGGAGTTCTACTTTCATACCATTGTGGTCAGAAAAGTTTCTTTTTTTTTTTTTTTAATGTTTATTTATTTTTGAGACAGTGAGCCAGCAGGGGAAGAGCAGAGAGAAAGGGAGACACAGAATGCAAAGCAAGCTCCAGGCTCTGAGATGTCAGCACAGAGTCCAATGTGGGGCTCGAACTCACAGACCATGAGATCATGACCTGAGCCAAAGTCAGACACCCAACCGACTGAGTCACCCAGGCACCCAAGAAAAGATTCTTGATACGATTTCAGTCTTTTTTTTTTTTAGTATATGAAATTTATTGTCAAATTGGTTTCCATACAACACCCAGTGCTCATCCCAAAAGATGCCCTCTTCAATACCCATCACCTCCCCTCCCCTCCCTCCCACCCCCCATCAACCCTCAGTTTGTTCTCAGTTTTTAACAGTCTCTTATGCTTTGGCTCTCTTCCACTCTAACCTCTTTGTTGTTTTTTTTTCCCCTTCCCCTCCCCCATGGGTTTCTGTTAAGTTTCTCAGGATCCACATAAGAGTGAAACCATATGGTATCTGTCTTTCTCTGTATGGCTTATTTCACTTAGCATCACACTCTCCAGTTCCATCCACATTGCTACAAAGGGCCATATTTCATTCTTTCTCATTGCCACGTAGTACTCCATTGTGTATATAAACCACAATTTCTTTATCCATTCATCACTGATGGACATTTAGGCTCTTTCCATAATTTGGCTATTGTTGAGAGTGCTGCTATAAACATTGGGGTACAAGTGCCCCTATGCATCAGTACTCCTGTATCCCTTGGGTAAATTCCTAGCAGTGCTACTGCTGGGTCATAGGGTAGGTCTATTTTTAATTTTGGGGGGAACCTCCACACTGTTTTCCAGAGTGGCTGCACCAGTTTGCATTCCCACCAACAGTGCAAGAGGGTTCCCGTTTTCCACATCCTCTCCAGCATCTATAGTCTCCTTATATGTTCATTTTGGCCACTCTGACTGGCATGAGGTGATGTCTGAGTGTGGCTTTGATTTGTATTTCCCTGATGAGGAGCGCTGTTGAGCATCTTTTCATGTGCCTGTTGGCCATCTGGATGTCTTCTTTAGAGAAGTGTCTGTTCATGTGTTCTGCCCATTTCTCCACTGGATTATTTGTTTTTTGGGTGTGGAGTTTGGTGAGCTCTTTATAGATTTTGGATACTAGCCCTTTGTCTGATATGTCATTTGCAAATATCTTTTCCCATTCCATTGGTTGCCTTTTAGTTTTGTTGATTGTTTCCTTTGCTGTGCAGAAGCTTTTTATCTTACAATAGTTCATTTTTGCTTTTAATTCCCTTGCCTTTGGAGATGTGTCAAATAAGAAATTGCTGCGGCTGAGGTCAGAGAGGTCTTTTCCTGCTTTCTCCTCTAGGGTTTTGATGGTTTCCTGTCTCACATTCAAGTCCTTTATCCATTTTGAGTTTATTTTTGTGAATGGTGTAAGAAAGTGGTCTAGTTTCACTCTTCTGCATGTTGCTGTCCAATTCTCCCAGCACCATTTGTTAAAGAGACTGTTTTCCATTGGATATTCTTTCCTGCTTTGTCAAAGATGAGTTGGCCATACTTTTGTGGGTCTAGTTCTGGGGTTTCTATTCTATTCCATTGGTCTATGTGTCTGTTTTTGTGCCAATACCATGCTGTCTTGATGATTACAGCTTTGTAGTAGAGGCTGAAGTCTGGGATTGTGATGCCTCCTTATTTGGTCTTCTTCAAAATTACCTTGGCTATTCGGGTCCTTTTGTAGTTCCGTATGAATTTTAGGATTGCTTGTTCTAGCTTCGAGAAGAATGCTGGTGCAATTTTGATTGGGATTGCATTGAATGTGTAGATAGCTTTGGGTAATATTGACATTTTAACAATATTTATTCTTCCAACCCATGAGCACGGAATGTTTTTCCATTTCTTTATATCTTCAATTGCCTTCATAAGCTTTCTATAGTTTTCAGCATACAGATCTTTTACATCTTTGGTTAGATTTATTCCTAGGTATTTTATGCTTCTTGGTGCAATTGTGAATGGGATCAGTTTCTTTATTTGTCTTTCTGTTGTTTCATTATTAATGTATAAGAATGCAACTGATTTCTGTACATTGATTTTGTATCCTGCAACTTTGCTGAATTCATGTATCACTTCTAGCAGACTTCTGGTGGAGTCTATCAGATTTTCCATGTATAATATCATGTCATCTGCAAAAAGCGAAAGCTTGACTTCATCTTTGCCAATTTTGATGCCTTTGATTTCCTTTTGTTGTCTGATTGCTGATGCTAGCACTTCCAACACTATGTTAAACAACAGCGGTGAGAGTGGACATCCCTGTCGTGTTCCTGATCTCAGGAGGAAAGCTCTCAGTTTTTCCCCATTGAGGATGATATTAGCTGTGGGCTTTTCATAAATGGCTTTTATGTTGTTTAAGTATGTTCCTTCATCCCGACTTTCTCGAGGGTTTTTATTAAGAAAGGATGCTGAATTTTGTCAAATGCTTTTTCTGCATCGATTGACAGGATCATATGGTTCTTATCTTTTCTTTTATTAATGTGATGTATCACATTGATTGATTTGCAAATGTTGAACCAGCCCTGCATCCCAGGAATGAATCCCACTTGATCATGGTGAATAATTCTTTTTATAAGCTGTTGAATTCGATTTGCTAGTATCTTATTGAGAATTTTTGCATCCATATTCATCAGGGATATTGGCCTGTAGTTCTCTTTTTTTACTGGGTCTCTGTCTGGTTTAGGAATCAAAGTAATACTGGCTTCATAGAATGAGTCTGGAAGTTTTCCTTCCCTTTCTATTTTTTGGAATAGCTTGAGAAGGATAGGTATTATCTCTGCTATAAATGTCTGGTAGAATTCCCCAGGGAAGCCATCTGGTCCTGGACTCTTATTTGTTGGGAGATTTTTGATAACTGATTCAATTTCTTCACTGGTTATGGGTCTGTTCAAGCTTTCTATTTCCTCCAGTTTGAGTTTGGGAGGTGTATGGGTGTTTAGGAATTTGTCCATTTCTTCCAGGTTGTCCAGTTTGTTGGCATATAATTTTTCATAGTATTCCCTGATAATTGCTTGTGTTTCTGAGGGATTGGTTGTAATAATTCCATTTTCATTCATGATTTTATCTATTTGGGTCATCTCCCTTTTCTTTTTGAGAAGCCTGGCTAGAGGTTTATCAATTTTGTTTATTTTTTCAAGAAACCAACTCTTGGTTTCATTGATCTGCTCTACAGTGTTTTTAGATTCTATATTGTTTTTTTCTGCTCTGATCTTTATTATTTCTCTTCTTCTGCTGGGTTTGGGGTGTCTTTGCTGCTCTGCTTCTATTTCCTTTAGGTGTGCTGTTAGATTTTATATTTGGGATTTTTCTTGTTTCTTGAGATAGGCCTGGATTGCAATATATTTTCCTCTCAGGACTGCCTTCGCTGCATCCCAAAGCGTTTGGATTGTTGTATTTTCATTTTCGTTTGTTTCCATATATTTTTTAATTTCTTCTCTAATTGCCTGGTTGACCCATTCATTCTTTAGTAGGGTGTTCTTTAACCTCCACGCTTTCGGAGGTTTTCCAGACTTTTTCCTGTGGTTGATTTCAAGCTTCATCGCATTGTGGTCCAAAAGTATGCATGGTATGATCTCAATTCTTGTATACTTATGAAGGTCTGTTTTGTGACCCAGAATGTGATCTATCTTGGAGAATGTTCCATGTGCACTCAAGAAGAAAGTATATTCTGTTGCTTTGGGATGCAGAGTTCTAAATATATCTGTCAAGTCCATCTAATCCAATGTATCCCTCAGGGCCCTTGTTTCTTTATTGACCATGTGTCTAAATGATCTATCCATTGTTGTAAGTGGGGTATTAAAGTCCCCCTGCAATTACCACATTCTTGTCAATAAGGTTGCTTATGTTTGTGAGTAATTGTTTTATATATTTGGGGGCTCCCATATTCGGTGCATAGACATTTATAATTGTTAGTTCTTCTTGATGGATAGACCCTGTAATTATTATATAATGCCCTTCTTCATCTCTTGTTAGATACGATTTCAGTCTTGTTTAATTGATTGAGACTTATTTTGTGGCCTAACATGTGATCTGTCCTGGAGGGTGTTTTGTGTATACTTGAAAATAATGTGTATTCTGCTGTTTTTAGATGGAATGCTCTGTATATATTAAGTTCATCTGATCTAATGTGTTATTTAAAGCCAATATTTCCTTATTAATTTTCTGTCTGGGTGATCTATCCATTGATGTAAGTGGATGCTAAAGTCCCCTACTAGTGTTAGTTTCAGTTTCTCTCTTTGCATTTGTTAATATTTGCTTTATATATCTTGGTTCTTCTATGTTAGGTGCATAAATATTTAGAAATATTATAATTCCTTCTCTAATTGATCCCTTTATCTTTATGTAATACTCTCTCTTATTACAGCCTTTGTTTTAAGTCTAGTTTGTCTGATAGAAGTATTGCTTAGCCCAGCTTTCTTTTCAAAAATAAACATTAAAAATAATTTTAAGTAATTATTGTTTTCATTTTTTTTTTTGAAAGAGACAGACAGAGACAGAGAACGTGAAGAGGGGAGGAGCAGAGAGATAGGGAGACACAGGAATCAGAAGCAGGCCAGGCTCTGAGCTGTCAGCACAGAGCCTGAGACGAGGCTAGAACTCACAAACCGCGAGATCATGACCTGAGCCAAAGTCAGACGCTCAACCGACTAAGCCACCCAGGAGCCCCAGCTTACTTACTGCCATTTTAAAAATTGTTTAACAGTTGTTTTGTAGTTCTCTATTCCTTTCTTATTGCTCTTTTCCCTTGTGATATGGTAACTTTTTTAGTGTTATGTTTGGATTCCTTTCTCTTTATTTTTTGTGTATCTAATAAAGGTTTTTGATTTGTGGTTACCATGAGATTCATATATAACAACCTGTGTATATAGCAGTTTATTTTAAATTGATGAGCACTTAAGCTTGAACAAATTCTAAAAACACTACATTTTTACTGTCCCCACTCCTGACGTTTTTTACATCATGTTGTACATCTTTTTGTTTTGTGTATCCTTAACTAATTATAGATATAGCTTATTTACTACTTTTGTCTTTTAACCTTCATACCAGCTTTATACATGGCTGAACCTTCACCATATGTTTGCCTTTACCAGGGAGATTTTTTTTTCTTTCGTATATATTTTTTTATTTCTAGTTATGGCCTTTTCTTTTCCTCTTAAAGAAGACCTTTTGATATTTTTTTGTAAAGGCTGGTTTAGTAGTGGTAAACCTTTAACTTTTGTTTGGTTGGAAAACTTTTTATCTCGCCTTCAATTCTGAATGATAACATTGCCGATTAGAGTATTCTTGGTTATAAGTTTTTTCCTTTCAGCACTGTGAATATATTGTGCCACTCCCTGCCAGCCTGTAAAGTTTCTGTTGAAAAATTAGCTCATTGCCCTCCCTCGCTCTCTCTGCCCCTTCCCCCACTCAAGCTCTGTCTCTGTCTCTCTCAAAAATAAATAAACATTAAAAAAAAATTTTTTTAAAGTGGGGGCGGGGGGGTGCTCCTGGGTGGCTCAGTCAGGCATCCGACTTCAGCTCAGGTCATGATCTCGTGGTCTGTGGGTTTGAGCCCCATGTCGTGTCGGACTCTGTGCTGACAGCTCAGAGCCTGGAGCCTGCTTCAGATTCTGTGTCTCCCTCTCTTTCTGCCCCTCTCCCGCTCAAGCTCTGTCTCTGTCTCTCTCAAAAATAAATAAACTTTAAAAAAAATCTAAAAAAAAAATTAGCTAATTGCCTCATGGGGATTCCCTTATATGCAACTAATTGCTTTTCTCTTGCTACTTTTAAGATTTTTTAGTTTTTGACATTGTAATTATAATTTGTCTTGGTGTAGATCTCTTCTGAGTTCATCTGTTTAGGAGCCTTGCTTTTTAGACCTGGGCATGTATTTCCTTCCTTAGCTTAGGGAATTTTTCAGCAGTGATTTCTTTAAATATGTTTTATGCCCCTTTCTCTTTCCCTTCTCCTTCTAGAACCCCTGTAATGTAAATGTGAGTACTCGATGTTGTCCCAGTGGTCCCTTAAAGTGCCTTTATTTTTAAATTCCTTTTTTTTCTTTTCCTTCCTTCCTTCCTTCCTTCCTTTCTTTCTCTTTCTGTTCAGTTTGGGTGACTTTCACTACCCAGATCACTGATCTGTTCTTCTGTATCATCAAATCTTCAGTTTATCCCCTCTAGTGTATTTTTTTATTCTGTTATTGTATTCTTTATATTTGATTGGTACTTTCTTATATTTTCTCTTTGTTGAAGGTCTTACTGTGTGTTCATCTAGTCTTCTCCCAAATTTGATAATCATCTTTGTGGCCATTATTTTGAACTCTTTATCACTTTTATTGCTTAATTCCCTTTCATTTAGTTCTTTTCTCTGAGGTTTGCCTTGCTCTTTTGTTTGGAACACATTTCTGTGTCTTTTCATTTGGCCTAGCTCTGTATTTGTTTTTAGGTGTTCAGTAGTTCAGCTACAGTTCCCAATCTTTTTTTTTCTTTTTATTTTTTAAGTTTTTATTTAAATTCTAGTCAGTTAGCATACAGTGAAATATAAGTTTCAGGTGTAGAATCCAGCGATTCAACACTACAATACCCAGTGCCCATCACGACACACATTTCCCAGTGTTAAAGGAGTGGCCTTATGTAGGAGATATCCTGTGGAGCCAAGAAGCCTAATCTCCTCTGGTCACCAGAAGCAGGTCTCCCGTGTGGGCTACATGTGCCCTCCTGATGTGACAGGGCAGAACGGTTGTGGGCACACTCGTAAGTGGGTCTGGCTCCCAGTCCAGCTGGCTATACACCTGGCCTTGACTGCTACAAATGTGCTAGTAGTCAAGACACCAGCGGTAGGCACCCTCTGGCACTTGCAGTATGCAGGGATGATTCCCACATGGCATCCGCCGGGGCCAGAATCAGTACAGCAGAACAAGACAGCAAAAATGGCTGCCACCAGTGTCTTAAGTCCCCAAGCAGACGCCTAGCTGCCTTTTGTCTCTACAGCAGGCGCTCCAAGATTAGTAAGTGGGTCCCCTTCACCTGTAGTCTATGTAATTTTGATCCAGTGTTTTTGTGTTTATTTTGGGGTCAAGTAAGTCTACATGTGAACTCTTAAGAGTGGGTTTTTTTTCCCTCTGCAATTTTAGTTTTCCTAGGCGTATTCCTTATTGCTTTTCAAAGCCAGGTGTTTTGGAGGCCCATCTCTTCTGTGCAGGATCTAAGGGTTTGGGTTCCTGATGTGGAACTCAAATCTCTTGCCCCTCACGGAAAAGTTCAATGCTTTTGTGATCCTTCTGTATCATAGAATGCCATTCCTAGAATGTGGTTTTCAGGGTGCCTGAGTAGCTCAGTCTTTTGAGCTTCCGACTTCGCTCAGGTCATGATCTCACGGTTGGTGAGTTTAAGCCCCACTTTGGGCTCTCTGCTGTTATCCCCGAAGCTGTCAGTGCAGAGCCCGCTTCGGATCCTCTGGCCCCCTCTCTCTCTGTCCCTCCCTGCTCGCATGTGTTCTCTTTCCCTCTCTTTCTGTCTCAAAAATAAATAAAATATTAAAAATATATATATTAAAAAAAAGAATATGGTTCTTTCCTTAGTGAGACTGTATCTCTGCTTCTTCTCAGTACTATCCCCTGTTGTAGAGGCTCTGTTCATCCTGTTCATCCAAGGCCCCCTTCAGAGGGGATTATTCCACATGTGGCTATAGATTTACTGTCCACGGGAGAAGGTAAGCTCAGGGTCTTCCTTTCCTACCATCTTGGACCCTCTTGGACCCGTCTTGGACCATCATTGTAGGCTAGTAAGACATTATTAAGTTGTAGAATCTTCTTTGCTTTTTATACACCAGAAATCCAGGCTTTTAAACATTTATGGTAAGGTCTTGAAGTTAACACTGTGTTTCATATTTTCAAGTAGGTTCTAGGAAATGCCTTATAGAACCCAAATTAAAGACTAATATGAAAACCTTCATGTTGTGACTGTGGTTCCAGTGAAGTCTAACCACTATCAAAGATCTCTCTTCCATACCTAACCTCTACCCTTACCAAGTGACAACATTAAATTTGTTAAATTTAGCCTTTAATGCCTAACTTAGTTATGGATCTATAAAAATATCATGAAAGAAATTATAATGTAGAGCTATCCCATATGGCTACCCACTAGCTACACATGGCTGTTTAAATCAAAATTTAATTAAAATTAAGTATAATTTAAAATTAAATTCTTCAGTTGCACTAGCCACATTTAAAGTGCTTAATAGCCACATATAGCTAGTGGCTGCCATATTAGCACAGATGTTCTACATCTGTATTGTCCACTAAATGTTCTACAACACAAGAAGTTTAATTTGACAACATTGTCTTAGAAAGTGCCAATACAAAAGCCACTTTAGTTGAAAGTGACTTATATACTTATATATAAAAATGCCCATATGATGGCTTTTCAAGAGGAAGAGGAAACAGATTGTTTATAAATAGAACCTATAATTTCATTCAACTGTGCCAGAAAAATGACTCTTACATTTATAAATCCCACTTTCTTTTACTTAAACTTCTACCCTAAAATGTTTACAAATTCAGAACTTCTAAAGACTACATATGCAGAATTGTATGTAGAGTAGAGTTAGTTCAGGATTCCCAGAATTTATCCAGTCCATCTTGTGCTACTCTTCCTTTCTACACATTTACTCATTATCTTCTCTACAATGTGCTAAGTTAATGTGTGTGTGTGTGTGTGTGTGTGTGTGTGTGTTTAACTTCTATCTTAGAAGTTAACTGCTTATTTTTAACTTATTTTTAACTGCTGTCTTACACTATACCTCCTTGGTAGACAGAGGCTAATATAGATCCATTTTTGTGTATCATCTTGAGGTAAAGCCTTTAAGTGTCCCACACCCCTAAATTTTTCAATTTTATATAAGAAAGTGATTGTCTTTGCTTTTAAGGAAAATGGGCTGTTCGTCCCTTAGTAAGTATAATAAAATATCCCCCTCTCAGTTTTTTCAAAAGCAGTCCATTCTAATAAATTCTGTACTATGATGCTTGAGTCTAGGATGAATCAGGAAACAGTTAGGGTAAGACTGGAACATCTTATGCAAGAAACTAGGGTACTCAAAAAATGATAGGGACATAGTGAGAGGACATAAGAGCAAGCTTGACAGCCTTCCCACTAGCCATATCTGGCTAGTGCAGTTATGAATTATAAACTGTTGAAAACATAACCTATGTGTTCATACTTAGGATGGATGGATGGATGGATGGATGGGTGGATGGATGGATGATGGAAGGCCCTTCTTTAGAGTAGAATGCTGACTGGTAAATGTGGATGACATGGTGAAGTTGGAAAATCACCAGTGTGCTACCATCACAATAAAGGTTGGTTTAGGCAAGAATTTTCAATGGGTGCTAACTATGAGGGGATAGTTTTCATAAGGAGCAAGATACTTACATAGTCTTTTCTTCCCACACACTGCTTCTTAGTTTACAAAGAAGAAAATAAGTATAAATAGAAAAACCAGTGAGAGGCAGATGGGTCTCTGGATGTGATACCTTGAGAGACAGTCAGCATCATTTGTATGTAAGTTAAGATGCATAACCTGAATTTAATCATGAGGAAACATCAGACAAAACCAAAATGAAAAACATTCCATTTAAGAAAAAAGTGGCCTGAGGGTGTCTTGGTGGCTCAGTCAGTCAAGCACCTAACTTCAGCTCAGGTCATGATCTCATGGTTTGTGAGTTCGAGCCCCGTGTCAGGGTCTCTGCTGTCAACACAGAGCCTACTTCAGATCCTCTGTCTCCCCTCTCCCTTTGTCCCTCCCCAATGCGCTCTGTCTCTTTCAAAAAAAAAAAAAAAAAGTGGCCTTTATTTAAAATGTCAGTGTTACGAAAGGGAAGAAGAATGCAGGGGGAAGGCTGAGGAACTATTCTAGATTAAAGGAAACCAAAGAAACGTGACAACTTAATGCTAATCTTTGATCTAGGGCTGGATCTAGACTCAAAAAAAAATAGTAAAAAACCCATAATTGGGACAGTAGCCAAGATTGGAATATGAATGGCAGATTAGATAAAAAGTACTGATGTTAAATTTCCTAATTTGCTAACTATGCTCTGATTATGTTACAGAATAGCTTTGTTCTTAAGAAATACACAATGAAGTATATTTTTTTTTTTTTAATTTTTTTAATGTTTATTTATTTTTGAAGGAGAGAGAGACAGAGCATGAGCGGGGGAGGAGCAGAGAGAGAGGGAAACACAGAATCTGAAGCAGGTTCCAGGCTCCAAGCTGTTAGCACAGAGCCTGATGCAGGGCTCAAACTCACAAACTGAGATCATGACCTGAGCCAAAGTCAGACACTTAACCGACTGAGCCACCCAGGTGCCCCAAAAAATACACAATGAAGTATTAAGGAGTAAAGGGGCATGATGTCTATAACTTACTCTTAAATGATTCAAGAAAACAGTTGTGCATGTGTGGTGAGAGAATACAGTAACAAATGTATTGCATCTTAACAGTTGGTGAACTTGAGTAAGAGCTACAAAGGAGTTTTCTATTTAAGTCTTGCAACTTTTCTGTAAACTTAAAAATATTTCAAAGTAAAAATTTTTAAATTCTATTCCATGTTTTCTAGCCCTTTCTAAGGCACAGAATGATGTGATGACAATGAAAATGCAATCAGAGCGACTTTCAAAAGAATACGATCGACTTCTGAAAGAACACTCAGAACTTCAGGTGGGTGACATCTACTTTATGGACCTAAGTTTTTTGAAATAGTAATCACTAAATCAACCATTTGGGTCATCTGCCCTTCCCAAATCAAGAGGATGTATTCAATCCTGGCTTTAAAAAAAATTTTTTTTAACATTTATTCATTTTTGAGAGATGGCCAAGAGACAGAGCATATAAGTAGGGGAGGGGCAGAGAGAGAGGGAGACACAGAATCCAAAGCAGGTTATAGGCTCCAAGCTGTCAGCACAGAGCCTGATGCGGGGCTTGAACCCATGAACCATGAGATTATGACCTGAGCCAAAGTTGGACACTCAACTGACTGAGCCACCCAGGTGCCCCTGTCCTGCCTTTTTAAAAATGATGAAGGAATCCAGATTTTACCAAGGGGGTGAAGATGAGGATATCGCCTGAAAACACAAGACAGTCATCACATAGAGAATTACTGACATGCTAACTGATTGCATTCTAGTTTTAGTGGAATTGTAAGCACAAGAACTGAGCCACAAAAATGGCAGCATCGAAAAACAAGCTGGTTCTATAAACATTCAGTTTTGCTGTTGGCAATGTTTGCTCTATTCGTGCCAAAATAAGGTAAAAAATTGAAGGCTCATCTTCACGACTACTCGCTACTCCTTCTATCCCAGTGTTTTGTTTAAACATCTGAGGTCAAAACCTATGGCATTCAAATCCGTGATTTACCTCCAATGTGGATTTAAAAGATAGAAATGGAAAAAACCTTTTTGTTGTTAAAGTCACAGAGTCCAGGGCAATAGTTCTTTTTCTCTTCCCCTCCAGTCCAGCAAGAGTCTGTGCCCTGAACTCATCCAGGCTAAGCTTGCCTGTCCCTTCCCTCTTGGTTTGCCAGGCCCTACTCTGAACTGATTTCCCAGCCACTCTCTGACTGCATGTCAGAGAGTTCAGGGGAGACGCCATTCCTGAGGCAGCCCTGGTCCTTCCTGTCCCTCCTGCTTTCAGGATGGGCTTATCCTAAGAATTTGGCAGCTTTTTGTACCTTTCAATCAGGTCTTTTTTTTTTTTTTTGAGAGATAGCACAAGCAGGGGAGGGGCAGAGAGAGAAGGAGAGACAGAATCCCAACTAGGCTCCACACCCTCAGCACAGAGCCCGATATGGGGGCTCAAACTCACGAACCGTGAGATCCTGACCTGAGCCGAGATCAAGAGTCGGACACTTAACCACCTGCACCACCCAGGTGCCCCTCAATCGGGGCTTTTTAGCAATTACAGCTGTGCAGTTACTTCACCGTAGAAGAACCCCTGGTCCCAGGACTCACTTCACTGCCTCTTCATGGTCATTGAATCTCCAGGGTCCATCACTCTGCCTGGCAAAAGGCAAGCAGGTGCTATACCCATAGGCCTTAGAGTCAGACAGACCTGGAATGACTCTAACTCTCATACTACATGATCCCAAGCATGTTAGGATACACCTCTGCAGCTTACTTTTCTTCACTTATGAAACCAGGATAATAGTAACACCTGGCCCAATGGGTTGTGGCAAGAATTAAATAGAATGTGTAGGGTACTTAGCACTGTGCCTGGCTGATAGGAGACACTCAAGAAATGATACTTATTATAAGTATCATCATCAGTATACATTACTCCGTAGAAGTTTTGCTGAAACTGACTTATTCTCAACCAGCCACTTTGGCCTTGATTTAGAGCCAATCAAGAAGGAAACCAGAGCACATTTACCATCTGGTATCCCTAATTGAGTTGCATGTTTGATTTAACTAACTTTTGACATTAGGGTATTCCAGAGAAGGGTATCCCCTGTGTGCTTCAAACCCAGGATACGGAGAGCCCAGCTCACATGGCCTAAAGTAGATGGTTAGATTCTCAACAAGACCACCTTTTCCCCATCTCTAAAACACGGGTCCTGAAAATTGCTGATTTCACCATGGCATGATGAGTATTTCTTCAGGGCATCCTTCAAGATCTGCCATGGAAAATGAAAGAACACTTCAGAAGCCTTTTGCCTAGAAATGGAACTTTTTTTTCCCCTCCCATTTGTAAGGTCAAAAGGATGCATATCCCCACCAGTGGACTTTGCCAGAATTTCAGAAATGTTTAGATCCCTGAATGGAGAAAAGAGAAGCAGGAATATTCTCTCATTTTGTTATGGCCAGTGGTGATTGCTGAATGTCCCCATCGTGGTAACAGCTCATGCTTCTCTTAATCCCTGAAGAGTATATGTGACAACCCATTTTGTTTCCCCTCCCCAAATTCCTTCTTCTTGGAGCTGATATATTCTTGTTAACAGATGTTAAATAGTTTCTCTAATTCCTTCCCAAGAAAGTAGTTTTTATTCCCATTTCTTTGAAAAATGACCCATCCTGGATATGCCAGGTGCCATGCTGAGAGTTAGGCCTTGTGCACTAGTGCATTTAAGGTCTTGATCCAGTTTCTTCTTTTATTTTTGAAATATTTAATGAATGACATTTACTGAGGATATGCTCTAGACCAAGCACTTAGTTAATGGGTTCATATATTATTCTGTTTACTTTAATCACAGCCCACTAAATTAAAATATTTTAATACCCTATCTTGTGGGTGAGGAAAACAAGTCCCAGAGATGTTATATAATGTACCTAAAGTCACTGAACTAGAAATTGATAGGATTCAAAGTTGAATTCAAAATCATGAAACCTTGGGGTATCGGGGTGGCTGTCAGTTCAGCATCCAGCTCTTGGTTTTGGCTCAGATCATGGCCTCATGGTTCATGTCAGGCTCTGTGCTGACAGCATGGAGCCTGCTTGGGATTCTCTTTCTCTCCCTCTCTCTCTCTCTCTCTGCCCCTACCCTGATTGCACTCTCTCTCTCTCAAAATAAATAAACTTTAAAAAAATAAAATCCAAAACCCAGTAATTTTTCTCCAGTTGCCCCATCATTAAGAACTCCCTGTGTTGGTCACTAGACTCTGCTCTTGGATCTGTTGTCTTCCCACTTCCACTCTACTCAGTCTCAGAGAGCCACATTTCCCAAGCTCCCATGCTGTCTTCTGGGCAGGTTCAGCAGTGGGAGGCACTAGCAGGGGACTGAAGGCAGGAGGGGCAGTGCCGGGGACTTCCCACCGCTCTGTTTCAGGAGCATCTGCAGCAGCAGCACCATCTTTTCCCATGGTCCTGGTACCCACTGGGCAGCTGCCACATGGTGGCCCTAGCTCCTGGGCTCCAGAACCGGCTCTCCCCGCTTGTCCCTCTAGCCCAAAGAATGGTGGTTTTGTGCTAATCCCTGAGGTGTCTTACCACACTGTTCCAATGCATCTACTCTTTCACCACCTGTAAAACCAGCTTCCCATAATAAATACCTGTTTGAATTTAAAAAAGAAAGAACGCTCTCAGCCCCATACTTTGGCAGTTCTGTAAACCCCGGGGGGATGACTTGGCATCCAGCACCTTGACTTCTTCGTTTCTTAAATGAGGGTTATAATACTTGAGCATTAAACCAGACCCTGTCTAAGGCACTTTAAATGTTTTTAAACAAGAAAAGCTCTATAGCCCTACAAGACACTAGTAGTTGCCTCTTGATTGGACACGTTTTTTTTCCCCACTCACCCTCCATTGTCCGGTATGAGAACTTGTAGAAGATTCTGAGATTTAAGTGTCATTAAATGACTCCCATTTTCTTTAAAGTGACTCTTACACTTTTATATTTACCTTCTTAACGCTACTTGAGAAGCAAAATGATTGCTGTAGGCCATCTATAGTAAAAAGCTGTATCAAATTGTCATTTGTGAATTATACTTCTGTTGTCAAACCAACCTTAATAATTGAATTATATCTTCAAGTTCTTGGGAAATTTAGCCTTCTCAGTATTACACAGTTGATTTACTTTAAATAAAATAATCATAAAATGACTTAAACTATTATAGAAATAAAAGTGGAAGGGGGAAAGCTGGTTTCCTTACCATAAACAGATTCCACTTTGCATAATTTAAATCCATTTTAAATCTGGTCTCCTCCCTGATACAAATACTAAATAAATATTAGAAAACAATCTCGTCAATACACAGTCTTAGCCTTTCCTTGTTTGCCGTGTCTCTCTTCTAGAAAAGGAAAAGCAAAACTAACTAAGGATTATGGGCAACACAAACCCATCAGCATCTGGCAGTTTTCAAATTTCATTTTGGAGAGTCACCCTCACTTAAGGAACTTGTCCTGAATAACAGCTCCATTAAAGCTGTGACTTTTATCTTTATGTCCACTTTAATTTTGGATAAACACAAGATTATCTCCTTTTTTTAAATTGAAGTATAATTAGCATACAGTGTTATATTCGTCTTAGATATATAATGATTCAACAATCTGTACAGTTTTCGGTGTTCATCACAAGTGTACTCTTAATCCCTTCACCTCTTTCACCCGTCCCTCACCCGCTTCCCCTCTGGCAATTGTTCTCTGTATTTAAGACTCTGTATTTTTGTTTGTCTCTTTTTTACTTTGTCCATTTGTTTTGTTTCTCAAATTCCACATATGAGTGAAATCATATGGTATTTGTCTTTCCCTGTCTGTCTTATTTTGCTTAGTATTACACTCTCTAGATCTACCCATGTTGTAGGAAATGGCAAGATTCCCTTCTTTTTTATGGCTGAGTAATACACACACACACACACATACACACACACACACATGACATCTTCTTTACCCTTTCATCTGTGGATGGACATTTGGGTTGTTTATGTATCTTAGCTATTGTAAATAATACAGTAAACATGGGGGTGCATACATCTTTCTGAATTAGTGTTTTTGTTCTTTGGGTAAATACCCAGTAATGGAATACTAGGTCATAAAGTACTTCTATTTTTAGTTTTTTTGAGGAGCCTCTGTACTGTTTTCAGAGTACCAGTTTATTTTTCTACCAACAGTGCATGGGGTCTCTTTTAACTCTACTTCCTTGACAACACTTGTTATTTATTGTAGTTTTTATTTTAATCATTCCGACAGGTGTAAAGTGATATCTCATAGTGGTTTTGATTTGCATTTCCCTGATAATGAGTGATGTTGAGCATCTTTTCATGTGTCTGTTGGCCATTTGTAGGTCTTCTTTGGAAAAATGTTCAGGTTCTCCACCCATTTTTAATCAGGTTATTTAGTTTTTTTGGTATTGAGTTTAGTTTTATTGGTGTTGAAGTTTGGTGTTATTTTTGAGAGACAGACAGCCCATGAGTAGGGGAGGGGCAGAGAGAGAAGGGAACAGAGGATCTGAAGCCAGCTCTGGGCTGATAGCAGAGAGCCCAACGCGGGGCTCAAACTCACAAACCATGAGATCATGACCTGAGCCAAAGTCTGATGCTAAACCGACTGAGCCACCCAGGTGCCCCGCATAAGTTCTTTATATATTTTAGTTATTAATCTCTTATCAGATACATCATTTGCAAATATCTTCTCCCATTCAGTAGTTAAAGCTGTGATTTTTATCTGAAGTGGTAAGATATATATAAACATGTGAAAGTGGTACCTCATCATTCAAAATACTTCCTCTAATCCTGATTTGGTTGCGTAATGTTAATGTTACTAAAGTTGCTCTGAAAGCATTAATACTCAGCCTGAACAAGAGCTAGATGAACTTCTCATGTACGAGCAATAATGCTACAACTCCATTTGATGAGGTTTTTTTTTCCTCAGTGTAGACTTTGCTTTCTTGAGTGCAAATGATTTCTAAAGGTTAATTTCGATCCCATTTTCTTCCAGTTTTAAATGATATTTTATAGTTATCTCTGATCAGCAAAGAGTATAATTTGAGAACTCAATTCTATGGGCAAATATCTGCATAACAAACACACACACACACAAAAGGCCATCCCATCTGGGGTTTTTGTTTCCCCTCATTCTTTCCTTGCCAAAAATCTTAAATGAGTTGGTAAGAGGGGAATTTTAGAAATTTTGTTTTCCTGGTATAACCTGTGAAACAAAAGCAAAGTAGATTAAGGCAAGGAAACAAATGAATTGATCAAGAATGTTATTTTTCCCCCCTTTCAAGTAAAACCCACAAACTTTGTAGTTTAAGTTTGAAATGTTCTCAATCCCTATTTTCATATTTGATTATTCTCATAATTAATAACCATACACAGAAAAGAGAATTTTTTTAAAAACTCCTTGTCATATCAATGAATCTGTTTTTCACTCTTGGCTGTAGCTACTTGAGTCATTTTTTTTCTTGCAGAATCGCTTGGGGAAAGACAGTAAGAAAGGCCTGTGAACTTTGAAAGACGATGGCGACACACCATGTGAAGATGACAAATTTGTTATCGTGTTGGCCTGTAGAACAATTTAAAATTCAGTTCAGTAAAAGGTACCATTTATGACCAGCCAATAATTTTGTTAATGCCACATATAGCCTGTTATCCTAACGGTGTTGTCACAATAGTTGATGATGTTTCAGATACATCGTCAAGTCTATATTCCAGCTCTTCTGTAAAATATGAGCATGTTTAGCACCCTAGTAAGATATTGAGAGGAACACTGGTTATATGGTGACTGTTTACTAATAAAAAGAAAAATTTATAGCCAGTTACTTCCCAAATTGATTTTTAAGTTGATGAAATCATTAATAGCCTTAAAAGCTGTGATGTGTTTTCAGTAATAATAATCTATTTAATCAGATGACGATAATGCTGATGTATTTGAAAATAGTATTCAGTATCAGCAGATTTGTTCATAGATTAAATAAGGACAAATGATCAGAATTAGCCATTATATATATGGGGAAGAGTCATGAAGAGCAAAAAAATAAAAACAATGACCTTAGTTGTTGTTCTTTTTTATAAGTCTGATGATACTATAGTTTACTCTTGTAAAACAGCTATATTGATAATTATATTTTTGTTACTGTGCTTCTATATCTGTTGGACTGTTTCCGTTGACATTTGTGTTAATACGACATAATAAGTAGGCATTATACCTTTTTAAAATTCATCTGATAATGAAGTTTACATCTATTTGCATAACTGCCATACACTGAACTTAAAATTATTTTACGACAATGTGGAATTCTTGACTTAGAAAGCTAATGTAGAGCATATCCAAAGAGC
Organism: Panthera onca; assembly: GCF_046562875.1. Classification (NCBI taxonomy): domain Eukaryota; kingdom Metazoa; phylum Chordata; class Mammalia; order Carnivora; family Felidae; genus Panthera; species Panthera onca. The sequence continues at coordinate 77,173,465 of NC_138340.1, read as the reverse complement.
AATGTTTCCCATCGCTGTGAGAGTTACTAAGTATACAAATATTACCTCAAATATACATACACTGGGGTCACAGTTTCTCTGAGATGTATCTGTATTCTGAAAGCTAAATATTAAGTACCATTTTTCCATTCATATTCCTTTAGAATCTCCTTTAGAACATGATAACGACTGTAGTTATATTAAAATGATTTAGGTTGTTCCAGTGTTTAGACATGAAAATCATCTTCCTTGTCTCATAAAGACCTAAATATAAATAATGGAATGGAAAATAATGACTGGAGTTTTTACTTTCCTGATACTTATTTCATCCTTTGTTGTTTATTATCATTTTAGCACCAACTTCATGCATACTTAATTTTTTTCATTGTAACATAGGTGAAATGAGCGAATACATTAGAATTTTATTTCAGATAGAAGTCAGGAGCTACTGCTGGAACACAGACATGTAGGAGACATTTACCAGGAGTGAGCGATGGACTTAGACCAGATGGTCTGACAGCACCATGAGTAACAGAGAAGGGGATGCTTCAGTGGGAGGGAGCTGAATAAATGACAATTCAGAGTATCGCCTTGGAAATGGCAGAGTGGGTAAATATGAAGGTACCGAGCATTTGTGACCTGGCTTCCACACAGGAATCAAGGCAAATGACAAAATAACAGAGAAGTAGGAAATACACAGCTGTAGAATTGGCAAAACTGAAATTGAATCCCAACCTTACCACTAATTTAGCTGTGTGATTTTAAACAAATTATTCAAACTCGCTAGACTTCCATTTCCTCAACTCCACAATGGGAATAATAATGTTTTAGGTCAGGATTACATAGTAATTTTTCAGGCTTTAAAGCAAGAAAAGCCTGGGCACCCTTTGAAGAGCATGAGGATTTGGAAGATTGCCAGAAAGCACTTAAAGTGTACATTTCAGTAATCTTAACAACCCTCTCAATTTTAGAAACCTGCACCCTGAGGCCTTAAAAGTTTGAGCAGTTTCCCCAAAGTAGCATGGATAGTTAGATTCAGGGCCAGGATCTGAGTCTAATCCAGTTCCCCAAATACTATTCTAGCGTTTATACACAAATTGATTAAAATTTGCTAAACAAAATATTGCCGTTAGTATTAGCCAGGATTTGAACCAGGAAGTTTGGCTCCAGAGTCACCATAATGAACTGCCTCTCAAGCTATGCTTGTTAGTTCCTATTACTCTCCTTACCACCCATGGAGTTTAACAAATTCTATTGTTATAAACAAACAGTATTCCGTGGAGGTTCTGGACTGCAGGAAGTAGTGCTTAAGAAGTTCTAAGCAAGCACCCTAGACTTTGGCATGAGTCATCCTGGTTGCTTGCCTGGCTCTATCTTGGGCTTAGTACTAGTAACTGCGTTACCCTGAACGCCAGTCTAGAGCCTAGAGGTTAACTACCTGATGCCACTAGCCTGCCTGGACCTCTAAAGACCCATGCTTCCGATTCCAGTGCTGGTCTCTGCTTGCTTAAAGTGACACTCCCGCTTCCTCCTGGGACCTCCCACCCACAACCGATTGCACGCATCTGCCCCTGTTGTCGTGCTCTATCTCTGTGCGTTGGTCTGGTTCTGCATTCCCATTCCATTGTCCACCGTCTTCTGGCCGTGCCCGCCCCCCAGCTATGCCCCACCACAGCTGGACAGCCTGTGCCCAGCACTACTAACAAGGCCCCCGGGATGCACCTTGCATTCAGACGCCCACTTTATACTGTATAAATATAACAGTCCTCATAAACACTGAGTTTAATATCTAGAATGAATATGTCTAAAGTCCAGGAAGCTCTTCTGAACTTTTATATCCTTCGGCCTACCTTTTCTAGAATTCTTGAAACTCCACTTAGAAAAATTCAATTTTCTTTTTTTTTGTTTGTTTGTTTGGCATTTCTTTCTCTAATCAGTTTACTAAACATTTTATTATATCGCATCGGTGCTATCTTAGTTGCTAAACAAATATGACCTTATTAGTGTTCCTCCCTATAGCCAAAGTGATTTCTAGCACTGCAGAACTGAAAAACAGCCCCCCAGAAATTATCCATGTCCTAACCCCTGGAAGCTGGAAAGACTCTCTTCTATGGCAAAAGTGAGTATTACTTACATGGTGAACAATGTGATTAAAGATCTTGAGGTGGAGAGATTGTCCTGAATATCTGGGTGGGCCCTAAATACAGCCACAGATATCCTAACAAGAAAGAGACAAGGAAACTATTACCACACAGAGGAGAAGTCACTGCCACCACACAGGCAGAGTTTGAAGTGCTACAGCCACCAGAGCTGGAAGAGGCAAGGAACACATGTTCCCCAGAGCCTCCTGAAGGAACATGACCCTGCAGACACCAGTGATTTTGGACTTCTGGTTTCCAGAACTATGAGACAATAAAATTTATGTTCAGCCACCAAGTTTGTGGTAACTTGTTACAACAGCCGTAGGAAACTAATGCAGGAACAGACAGCACAAATCTGTCCTGTGCTGGACTGAATTTCACAACGTGTGGGAAATAGACACCGTTTTACACCACTTGGTTTCCCCAGTAGCTATTTGGGTCAATCAAAGATTGCCATGGCCACCCAGTCTTTCTGTTCTTCTTCTCCGACAATTTTATTTCCTGTTGTTTCCACTACCACACCAAGCCCCTCTTTCCTCCCCTGGACCACTCTGGCAGATCCTACTGGTCTCCCTGCATTCTCTTACTGCTCTCCTACTGCATGCTCTTGTAAATCATGTCCTTCCCCGCTTAAAGTCTTCCAGTCCCTTCCCATCACATGGAAGACTGGACTCGTGAGACTCGCCAGGCTCCCCATTCCCTTCCAACCACACCTGCATTCTGATTCTTCTTACGACAAGCCGAGTTCTGTTCTTTCAGGGCTTTTGCATACACCGTACATCCTGCATTCCAACCCTATCTGTCTCGGCCTGATTTTATTTTCATCATAGCTCTTATCACCGTCTGAAATTATTTCACTTTTGGTTTGGTTTTGTCTCCTGCACAGTGACAAACATAGTTCCTGTGCACCACGGAACAGTGTTTCTCAACAGGGAGCAGGAAAGATGTTACCAGGGACATTTAGCAGTTTCAAGATATTGGTTGTCACAACTCGGGGAATGCTCCTGGCAAGTAGAGGCCTGGGATGCTGCTGAGCCCACTCCACAGTGCACAGGATGGCCAACATGCATACACAAAAGTACCTGACCCAAAGCGTCATGTTACCAAGGCTGAGATGCCCGCCAATAGATGCTTGTGGCAGGGAGCATTGCTTGTGCCCCAGTGTCCATTCTTTCATCCCGATATTTTTACACACAGCCACCAAGCATGGACGATATTTTCCAGCCTCCTTGTAGGTAGAAATAGGAATGTCACGTGATAGCAATCTCTTCTTTTTTTTCCCTTCCTCTTCCCTGCTACATGAAACACAGCTGTCGCCATCTTAGAGCATGAGCTTGAGGCCACGCAAGCTAAAGTGACAAGGGAGAAGGATGTTGTGTCCCTGACATGTGTCCCTGAGCACCACACCTCCCCTGAGTTGCGGCTCAATAAATAGTGGGATAAATAAATCACATCAGGTATTTTCAACGTGTTGTCCTCTCTTGAAGGCCTAGTCATGGATAAAAAGCCAAAATTTGGGGCGCCTGGATGGCTCAGTTGGTTAAGCGTCTGACTTCGGCTCCCATCTTGGTCTCATGGCTTGTAAGTTGAAGCCCCACATCGGGCTCTGCGCTGACGGCTCAGCCTGTTTCAGACTTTGTGTCTCCCTCTCTCTCTGCCCCTCCCCTTCTCGTACTCTGTCTCTCAAAAATAAGTAAACATTAAAAAACAAATTAAAAAAAAAAAGTCAAAAGTTGTTTGTCATAAACAGCACAAAACCATGAGCTTTTTTCTTTCTCTTTCCTACTTGCCTTTTAGGTTAGCATCATGATGTTAAATCATATTCTCTACTTGCTCTGCATGTTCAGCTTTTTATATTTACCTTAATCATCATCACCAGCAACATGCAGTGTGTCCCCCACAACATGTGTGTGTCCCACTCCACAACAGTTTACCAGAGAAGCAGACCTCCAGCCTCTTCTCTCTTGTCTCTGCTGTGGCTCTTGCCACAAGGTGAACAAGCAGCACATAAACACAAGAGCATTCTGTTACATCATGTACACACACGTAGTGCCCAAGAGCTTGGACTATAATTATGGAAACTGGGAAGGGTCTAAGTTCCTACAGAACTTGAGTGTGAGTGCTCCTTTTCCTACATTTGAGCAAAGAGCCTAGCTGAAGTTTGGGCTTTGCACCACCAGCCCCCTGCCCCCAAACTAGATGCCTTCCTGGTTAGCCGGATTGCTCCAGAAAGTGTATTGCTTCTCCAGAAATCTTTGTTCTCCCTGAAGCACCACCTGTGGTAAAGAATTTCCCTCTCACTTCTTCCAAGGGTTGCCGATTTCCTGGAACACGAAGAACTTCAACCGCCAGTTCTTAGTCAATGACTTTCTGAAATAACCCTCCACAGGGGGTTTGTTCACTTCCTGAAAAAGTGTTTGCATTTAAGTTTGCTTATTTTCTCTTGAAACCAGATAGATGGCAAATAGAGAAAGCATAAGCATTCCAGTTAGCAGTTTGGTTAATGGTCTTAACAAACGCGTATAAATGTTGACAAAAATGAAATTATACCATACATACTATTCTGTGACCTGCTTTAATCCCCTCTCCCCCACATCAGCAAGTATTCTTCTACAACAGGACTCTCCAATCGGACCTTTAGTAGGTCACATAAACAACACCAGAGGAGGCAGGGATTTTTCAAGCCACATAAAGTCATCCTCAGATGCCCAGTCCACCACTTCTACCACTGCAGATCGCTGACTTGGGGCACCTGGCTGGCTCAGTTGGTACAGCACACGACTCTTGAACTCGAGGTCCTGAGTTTGAGCCCCACGGCGGGGGTAGAGTTCACTTAAAAAGAGAGAATTACTGACCCAGGCAACGAGTGTCAGTGGTGGGACCATTCCCTAAGCACACAGTGTGAGGGCCTGACATGGGGATGACACCCACCGTCCATGACACAGAGCATTTAACTTATCACTGTTGTTGGTCACTTCATGAGCATGTATACTGGTGGAAGATTAGAGCATCATGACTGCGTGCATGGACTACCTGGGATCAAATTCATCTCCTTTGGTCCCACTTGGACTCTCAATCTCTCCACCTTTAAAGTGACAAGACTCTGCCTCCTGGACTTGCAGAGAGAACTAAGGGAGGTGATGCACAGAAAGAACTTTTTCTGGCAATAAGCTACTCTGAACATCATACAAAAACTTGTACCCAGAGGTAAATTGCCTGGCTGGTTCAGTCGGTTGACCGTCCGACTTTGGCTCAGGTCATGATCACATGATCCATGAGTTTGAGCCCTGAGTCAGGCTCTACACTGACAGTGCAGAGCCTGCTTGAGATTCTCTCTCTCCCCCTCTCTCTGCCTCTGGCCCACTTGTGCTCTCCCTCTCTCCCTCTCAAAATAAATAAAGCATTAAAAAAAAAAAAAGCAAATGCCCTTGCTCTACATATGACAATGTGCCATGGGGCAGTGTAGAATGATGCCTTGTCCTAAAAACTGGAGGCAGCCATCCTCCTGCTGCCCCAGACAAAGCATGCTGCCCATCTGCTGAGGAATGCAATAAATGTTTGTTTATTTGGATTGAATTCCTTTCAGTTCTAATGCTTCAGATTCTCTCCAGATGACTCTTCCCATTCCTTCTCTTTAGAGTGTGCCCTGTTATCTTAAGATCATGACAGAACCAGCTACAGTTTTGACCAACTTTCTTAAAACATTAGTAAGCCCCTCTTCCTGGGCACTAACGTATTTCCCTTCAGATCCCATTGGCGGATTTGATGTGGAAGGCCCTGGTGTGGGGGCTTTATTAGCCACCTGAACCTTAACTGCAGTTCTTTCTTTTCCCACTAATTAAAGTGTGTGTGTGTGTGTGTGTGTGTGTGAGAGAGAGAGAGAGAGAGAGAGAGAGAGATGTTTTTGAGTCTTCTTAAAAAGAAAAAGACCTGGGCACCTTTGTGCCTTAGTTCGTGAAGTGTCTGATTCTTGATTTCAGTTCAGGTCATGATCTTGCAGGTTCATGAGTTCGAGCCCTGCATCAGGCTCCACACTGATGGTGTGGAGCCTGTTTGGGATTCTCCCTGTCTCTCTCGCTCTCTGCCCCTCCCCCCACTCTCTCTCAAAATAAACTTTTTTTTTAAATTTTTTTTTAATGTTTATTTTTGAGACAGAGAGAGACAGAGCATGAACAGGGGAGGGGCAGAGAGAGAGGGAGACACAGAATCTGAAACAGGCTCCAGGCTCTGAGCTGTCAGCACAGAGCCCGATGCGGGGTTCGAACTCACGGACCATGAGATCGTGACCTGAGCCGAAGTCGGATGCTTAACCGACCAAGCCACGCAGACGCTCCAAAATAAACTCTTTTTTTAATGTTTATTTATTTTTGAAAGAAAAGCAGAGAGAGAGGGGGGACAGAAAATCCCAAGCAGGCTCCGTATTGTCAGCACAGAGCCCAACATGGGGCTTGAACTTACGAACCTTGAGATCATGACCTGAGCTGAAATCAAGAGTCGGACGCTTAACCAGCTAAGCCACCCAGGCGCCCCATAAATAAACTTTTTAAAATAAATAAGTAACAAAAAGACAAAGACACAGGTAAATCTAGGATTTGAGGGGGTGGTGCCTGGAGCTGATACAATTTGGGATATTCTCTGTAAGAAAAAGAATATAAAATCAGAGACAAATTAGGTTGAACATGAGAATTTATTCAGATGGAGAACAGAAATCACAACAAATTGCTTGAACCTTGGAAATCCAGACCCCCCTTCTTCTAAGGTCTCTGGGTGATTTATCCAGAATGCTTCCTGGATGCACCCCAGTTCCTACCTAGAAACATTATGTAATGTGAGCATTCCGAGGACTCCTATGTACCTTAAAAGACCCAGAAGTTAAACTTCATTAACTCCGTATAAATCTACCTCTAGGTAAGAAGTGGGAGGGCAAATTTAATGTAATCAGTTTACTGAAAACTTCAAAGAGAAATATGAAGACTTCATAAAGGAATGTAAATCACAATCACTTATTTTATAGTAGACATGTTAGCTTCCTGTTACCGCTGTAACACATCACCACAAATTAAGTGACTTACAGCCACACAAATGTACTATCTACAATTTGGGGGGTTAGAAGTCTGAGATGAGTGTGATGGGACTAAACTCAGCATCAGCAAGGCTGCTCCCTTCTTGGGGGAGTCTACAGGAGAATCTGTTTCCTTGCCTTCTCCAAATTTGCATGGCTTTGTTGCCTGTATCCTTAGCTCATGGTCCCCTTCCTCCACCTTCAAAGCCAGCAATGTCTTTGAGACTTTCAGTCAGTCTCTCTCATACCACATTACTCTGACATTGACCTTCTGCCTCCTTCTTTCTATTTAAGAACCTTTGTGACTAAAGGTGCCTGGCTGGCCCAGTCTGTAGAATGTGCGACTCTTGATCTCTGGGTTGTGAGTTCAAGCCCCGCATTGGGTGTGGAGCCTACTTAAGAAAAAAAGAGAGAGAGAGGAGAGCCCTTGTATTGTGTCCACCCAGGTAATCCAGGATAATTCCTTCATCATAAAGTCAATTGATTTGCTAATTTAATTTCATCTGCTACCTTAATTCCTCTTTGCCACATGACTTTACATATTTACTGTTTCTGGGGATTAGAATATAGGAAATTATTTGAGTGCCTAGTCCTTTTTTTGTTTAAAGTTATCTCTGTGCCCAACATGGAGCTCAAACTCATGACCCCAATATCAAGAGTTGTATGCTCTACAGACTGAGCCAGTCAGGTGCCCCGTGAGTGCCAAGTACTTTTGAAAATATTTTTTGCAATCAGATTCTCATAACTTTTTATTGGTTCTCAATTTGGATAATTTTTTTTCTTTTTTTTTTTTTCAAAGTCCATTTATTTATTTTGAGAGCGCAGGAGCTGTGGAGGGGAAGAGAGAGAGAGACAGAGAGAGAAAACCCAGAACAGGACCCGCACTGTCAACGTGGAGCCCCACACAGGGCTTGAACCCACGAACATCAAGATCATGACCTGAGCTGAAACCAAGAGTCAGACACCTAACCGACTAAGCCACCCAAGTGCCCTAAGAATTTTTATTTTTAGTTAGATGATCCATGAGGGAAGCCAAAACACAATTGTACATTTCAGAATTGAAAGGAAGCTGGAACTCTAAGCTCGGCATGCCCAAATGCTGCCTTTGGTTTTCCTCCAATTGAAGGCAACTGCAAAATTCTCCAAACACTAGAAAATATCAGATGTAGGATTTTCACCTAAAGAGAGCAGAATGGCAAAAAGATAGCTATCGAACACATGCTTTTACTCTCTCCTCAACTGCACTGAAACTGTAGTAGAGGGGGGCTTTTTAAGGCATAAACCTACAGGGATAAAGTGAGCACGCGAAGAAACTTTTTAAAAGCTACAGAACCGATGAGCAAGTAAGGCTGCCTTACCAGAACTAACAGAAGAGTGATTTCCTCAGAGGGAAGAGCTGAGAACAGATTCTACCTAAACTGCAGAATAATCAAGGCTCAGGAAATTGGCCAGCTCCTTCTGACAAAGGACGGCAGGTCTCTAGATGCCCCCCTCTTCTTGCACACTCCTTGGTGATTACCCTCCCTCGCCCCAGCAGAACACAGTTTTCATCTTTAAAGAGGAGCCAGCAGAATGTCTTTGTAATACACAGAAAACAGAGGAGTTAGTAAATGATGTATGCATGCTAACTTGCAGAACTTGCTCGACCCAGATTGATAGCAGCCAATGTCTTCCAGGCAGAAGACAAGTCTTTCTCTAGATGGGAATCTATCCGGCCCAAGATAAAGACCTAATGATGCTGACAAGGGTGACAACATTAGGGGTTCCCCACCAAACAGCCATCCAGCTCGCCCTACAGGATATCACACACACTCAGAGCTCCCAGGGTGCTCTGGAGACCCCCAACTTTTAAGTAAGGGCAGGCAATCAAGCACAAGAAGATCTGAGCCCCTAATATGAAAACATAGAGACCAAAAAACAGAAAAAAAAACAACAAAAAACCTATGTTGAAAATAGAAACTGTGCAGGAAGAGGAAATGTACATTTAAAAAATAACAGGGGCGCCAGGGTGACTTGGTTAAGTGCCCAACTTCAGCTCAGGTCATGATCTCACAGCTTGTGAGTTCAAGCCCACATCGGGCCTCTGTGCTGACAGGTCAGAGCCTGGAGCCTGCTTCAGATTCTGTGTCTCCCTCTCTCTGCCCCTCCCCCATTCACACTCTGTCTGTCTGTCTCTCAAAAAATTAATAAACATTTTTTAAAAATTTAAATAACAACTAAACCCTTAATGTCTTCAGAGGAAAGCCATGGGTTCTTATTTCAGTACACCTGTGAAATCAGAATTGGAGGCTATCAAAAATTTCTTTGAGAAAGTAAATAAAAGTCCTTAGGGAAAAGTAGAAAGAGGGCCCACCAAATTCCTAGCACAGTGCCCAAAAATAGACCCACACCACAGAACTTAGTTCAAAGAGAAGATTCTACAAATTTCCAGCAAAAAAGCACAACACACCATTTACAAGAAAACCATAGGTCCAAAATGGTTAACTTAGGTTAAGTCCCAAGTCTGTAAACTAAGACTTAATACCTAGCCTAACTACGGTTTCAAACCCCAGAAATGTAGCCTTTAACCAGTTAACATGGGAATTGCACATCAGCACGAGGAAATTTACTGATAGACCCCCTCATGTCCCCTTAGGAGGGCAACCTTGCCTAAAACAATGGATTCTTTGCTAATTTCCTTTTATCTGCTCCCTCTCTAACTTTGAAAACCTTTCCTTTCCTGTAGCCCCTTGGATCTCCCTTCTACTTGCTAAGATGGGATACTGCCCAAATCGTGAATCAATAAAGTCAACTAGATCTTCAGAATTTACTGTCTAATTTTTGTTATTTACCAGCATGAAGGTTAAGCGATTTCAGATTTCTCCAAAGGAACTCTGGGAGACGGAAGACAATGAAGCAATGCTTTCAAAATTGTGAGGGAAAATCATTTCCAACCCAGAATCCTGAACTCAATCATGTTATAAATCAAGTATGAGCAAAGAATAAAGACATTTTCGGGCTTGCAAGTTCTCAAAAATTTTCCCTCCCACACACCCTTCATCAGGAAGCTGGTGGATAGAGGATGTGCTCCATCTAAAGGATGAATAAACCAACAGAGAGGAAGTTAGGAGGCAGGAAAAGATGTGCGCAGGGGACAGGCAGAGGGAATGCACAGGATGATGGGGAAGGCAGATTTCTGACTGTGAAGCAGTTCAGATGACCGTGGGAGAGGCTTTTTCAAGATGAAGTTAATCAAATACTTGACGTGATGTGCATATTGAAAGAAGACTTCCATTATGCTGGAGGAGGGTTGGGGTTACACAGTGATGTGCATTAGTGGTCATAGCAAACCAAACAAATAACGCAAGATAAAGAAAGAAACAAAAAACCAAGACAACTGAAACTAAGGGAACGCTGGGGTAGGGAGGGGGGGGAAGTCCCAGGAAATAAAAAGCTTACCACATAGCTCCTTTGTGAATAGAAAATAGAATTCTAATAATGTGAATATCACTATGATTCAAACCAAAAGTATGACCCCATCTCAGGAGGTGGAGAAACGTAGTACGCAGGGGTTTGGCAGTAGTGGGAACACAGGAAAGAGCTAACTCCTCATCCCATCTGGTAAGAAAACTGAAAAAAATAAATGGAAATGCATGCATATGATGTAGAGATGTGGACGTACACATCAAAGAATCAGTTACGGGATCTGAAAAGTGGTCGCCTTTGGGAAAGGGAACCTGGCAGAAAGGACTGAGGATTTCTATTTATCTTATTCCCCTGTAAACTAGGTGATTCCTCCCATTGTAACACAGATACAATTAAAAACACTTTTTTAAAAGAAAGCAATATTACTGAATGCACAATCCTATTCTACTTTTATGGAAATACTTAGATTCAGATTAGTGACATTGTTTGTAATACATTACGAGCTCTTTAGAAGAAAAAAAAGCCTTTATTTAGATTTCTTTATAGTGGTCCTCAGCCCGTATTAGCATTTCCATTTGTCCCCAACGTAATTATATTAACATTACATTAGCATATGACTTTGCTTTTTCCAGAACTCTAATTAAGATTTTAAATAAGATGTATACCAGTGGGAGTCTCTCATTCACCCACGTTGAACACCTTTCCTATTTGATTATAATTCCACTTACTAATTCCTTCTGGCTTTTGTCTTCCAAACGATTTTTGATTTTTATGACCTGAATGCAATTTGAACTGGTCCCCCAAATGGTTTACAAGGCCCAGGTGTAAGATAAATTGGCAAACTAAATAGAAAAGTAGACAACCATTGGGTAGCGACGAAGGTTACCCCAGCTGATCTGTTTGTTAAAAGGACTGTGCTATGAATTTTTTTCCAATTCATCCTAAGTATTTTTTAGGCGCCTACTCTACACTGAGCATTGTGCTAATAATAACAGCCAACATTTGCTGAGTACTCACCATGTGCTAGGTTCTAATTGCCTTACCTACTCCTCATTTAATTATTGCAGGAACCCTATGAAGTAAATACCATTATTATCCCCAATTTGCCAGCAAGGAAAATGACACATGGAGAGATGAAGTATGTTTCCAGAATTCCCTAGCAAATGGGACTCAAATCCAGAATCCAGTGCTGAGTCAGTGCTGTGTATCCTTTCCCATTGGACAGCAATGGTCACCATGGAGGAGACCACAAAACCAAAGAAGAAAAACAAAGAAACTAACCATTGAATACTTTAGTGTGGTCTAGAAACTTCTCTCACTGTACTTAATTATCACAACAATGTGATAAATGATTATTACTTCCTTATACTTGTGCAATTGGTTAGGAAACTTGCCCAGAATCTCAGAGATAAGCTTCAGCCCACAAGAAACTTATTTCTACTGGGAGTTCAACACACACACACACACACACACACACACACACACACACACAGAAGGAATTGGCACGACTATAAGATGATGTCAAATGTTGCTCAGAATAAAAGTATAGTGAGATCTCCAAGGAAGAAGGAGCATTCAACCCAAGGCAGATGCTGGTGAGGCTTCCTAGAGAAGGCTTGATGTGTTGATTTGGGGGAGACACAGAGGAGGAGTGAACGGCATTGCCCCTGATTTTTGTTCTTTGCTGTAGCTGCAGTTTTCCTCTTTTTGTAAATGTTTATTACTTTACAATATATTGGCTTTTGTGTTGACAAAAAGTCATTTCCAGATTGCCCTCCTTTTATGGGAGTTTCAAAGCAGAAACAAATGCCTAGGTTTAGGCAACAGTAAGAATGGTGGAAAGAGTCAAATGTGGGAACTCTAGAGGAGGGAGGTTGTTGTCTGCAAGTTAGAGAAAGGGAAGGAGGGGAGATATTGGGAAGCAAAGAGATGAAAGGAAGGAAACATGTAATTTAGGAAGGAGAGTGCTTTTCTCTAAGGGAAGTCTATTTTGAGATAGGACCTGGATTCAAGCCTTCATGGGCCAGACCACTGACCAGTATGCTCTTAGAGAGGCTTTCATAAATAAGATGCTGCTACTTGCCTTTTTTTTTTTCTTGGTTGTTGTTGTTGTTGTTGTTTTAAAGAATGTCAGAGGGGTAGGTGAAAAGAAAGAAGAATAGTCTCTTAGCCAAGACTTTTGCCAGTTGCCTCAGATCAGCAACACACCGTCTCAATCCAGGAAAGTCTTGTTACTATTTAGCATTTGGGACAGAGCCAGTGGGGATGCTCACAAATATGGGTTCCATCTACTTGAAAATAATTGCCTTTACATCTTGTGACATCTTCCATGGACTCTGTGGTGAAAATCAATTATAATCCCTTTTGGTGGGAGAAACTAAATTAGAAAGAAAAATGATTAGAAACAGAAGGCAGCTTGATGCTTGTGATGCCAGATTTGTTCAACATGTGATTCAAAAGCTGAGGAGAAGTTTTTCTGGCCGTTCTCCCAATTAGCAACCTTTAGCTTACTTAAAAGCCAAAATCCATGACTCAAAAGAGCGTGCTAGGAAGAAATTTTTGACGGATAAAATTAGCTATTCCTGGCAACATCAAATAACATATATACATACATTCACGTACCTTTTTTTGAAATGAAGCTCAAAATATACCAAGACCTAACTCAAACTACTCTCCAGACTCCAAAACTCAATCATAATAGCTAACGTTTATCAAGGGCTTACTATGTGCCAGGAATTGCATTTAATTCTCACATCAACATTATGAGTTAGGTACTATTCACATATAATCCTAAAGATCATATGGAATCTGAATAGCAGATTGAGAGAAGCACCCTTCAGTGTGGTAAGTGCATGCATATTAAGAGTGCTAAAACCTGGGTAGGAAAAACATTGACCCTGGCCTTCGGCTACTAGGGAAGCCTCCACAAAGGGGTCAAGGAAACCAAGACAGAAGCTAGGGATGGTCAAGAGGGGAAGGAGTCCCAAGCCGAGGAAGAAACAAGCCTCCAAGGCAGAGAGAGCTCAATCAGTACCATGGGTGCATAGAAGAAGGCAATGGAGAGTCATTTGGAGAAATTTTAAGCTAAGGATGAACCTGACCAGATTTACATTTTTACAACTGTTTTTGGCTAGTTTGAAGAATAACTTGTGAATAGAGCAAGAAGAGAAACAGGGAGAACCATTAGGGGGCTATTGCCCTGGGGATAATCCCGGCCTAAACCCAGGCAATAGCAGTGGAGATAGAGAGAAGTGGATGAACTGGAGAGTTATTTAAAAAGTAGGCTTGAGTGGCTCCTGGGTGGCACAGTCAGTTAAGCGTCCAACTCTTGACTCCAACTCAGGTCATGATTTCACAGTTCATGAGTTCGAGCCCCGCATTAGGCTCTGTGCTGACAGCATAGAGCCTGCTTGGGATTCTATCTCTCTCTCTCTCTTCCCGTCCCCTGATGACTTTCTGTCTCTCTCTCAAAATAAATAAATAAATAAACTTTAAAAAATGTTTAAAAAGTAGACTTGACAATAGGGTGACATCAGAGGCAACAAAGAAGACAGAATCAAGGAAGTCTCCTAAGTTCCTGCCTTGAGCAACTAGATGGATGGGATGCCATTTACCAAGATGGAAAATTCAGGAAGAGCAGCGTATTCAAGAATGGCATTGAAAGAAGGTAATTAGTTCCATTTTGACTGTGTCAAAGTACTCATGCAACATACAAATTCATAGGGAGATCATTTTTTATGAAAGAATAACTCACATGAATTATTTTAATCACCCAGTTCCCCTAATATGTTTTTCCCTAATATATTTTTAAAAGATTGATTCACAAAATTTTTATATATATTCACCTTTTCGATAGAACTTATTCATCTGGTAATCCACAACTAATAAGGTTTTTAAATACACACACACACACACACACACACACACAATTTATCTTACCACTAGGACATTTCAAACAGCATATTATTTCTTTTTAAAATGATTGACAAACTACCATGTTGATACAATTTTTAAAAACCTCAAAAAGTTCAAAATAGTGTACAATAAAAAGTCTCTTCATGAGTATGAACTTATGTTTAACTAAACAGAGATACAGATGGTTACATATAAAAGTACTCTAGATATGTTTATATAAATAATATTTTTATAATATAAAAAATGTTACATATTACTTCATCATACATGCATATATTTCTTTGCTCCATCAACAATGACATCCCAGCAGCAATGAGCACACCTGTTGCTTACATCTTATTTTCTAATAGTGTTCCCCAATAAAAGGAACTGGACAAGGTTCCTTAGAGAAATGGCAGATTTAAGGACCGATACAGGAAATATACAAGATCAGCCTAGACAGGCACCTGACTGGCTCAATCGATAAAGTATGTGACTCTTGATCTTGGGGTTGTGAATTTGAACCCCATGTTGGGTGTACAGATTACTTAAAAATAAAATCTTAAAAAAAAAAAAAAAAAAAAAAAAAGCCTGGAGCATCTTGCAATTCCAGAAAGCAAGGAAGTGCTCCAAAAACATAAAACCACCCTGCATCAGTGGGGACATGTCAGAGGGGCACAAGGAGCCAAATGAAAGAGCTTTCAAGGCCAAAGCTGGAATAATTTGATCAACAAAATAAAGCAGTATTAGATTCTAATACAAAGTATAAAATAGTCATGATCCCATACAGACATAAATAAATAACTGAATACATGAATAAATGAGGGGGTGACAAAATTTCTCTTACAAAAGAATTCCAAGTAATCTATGTAGATACTCCACCCTCAAGGAAATGGGGGTTAACTCCTTAAGTGTGGGCTACATATAGTGACTTCTTTCCAAAGAGTGCAGTGATAGAAAGGGGGTAGGGTGAGACAGAGTCACTTGAAAGTGGAGAAACCTAACAAACACTAACTTATCCAGCTGATCAAGGTCAACACTGTATCAACAATGATAAGTTATATTGATACTATCTATCCTTGATGTGATATGATAAAAATGGCTCCTGGCCTGCATGGTTTTCCTCCCAAAAAATCATAACACCAGTCTAAGTATGAGAAAAATCAGATAAATTCCAGTTCAGAAGCATCCTACAAAATACTTAGGCCATACTTCTCAAAACTGTCAAGGTCATCAAAAACAAAGGAAGTCTGAGAAACTGTCAAAGCCAAGAGGAGCCCAAGAAGATAAGAAGACTAAAGGTAATGTGGTATCCTGGAACAGAAAATGAATGTTTGGTAAAAACCAAGGAAATCTGAACTAACTATTGACTTTAGTTAAATAATGTATCAATATTGGCTTTTTAATTGCAGCAGATATACTCTACAAATTTAGGGTGCTAATAGGAAAAACTGGCCAGGGGAAATATGAGAACTTCCCATACTATCCTTTCCATTTTTTTGTAAATCAGAAACTTTTCTAAAAATAAAATGTATTTTTAAAAAGTCTCTTGCTTCCATCAGAACCTAGTTTCTGATGAATCTCTTGAGACATTCTCTATGCTTATATGCAGAGATATTGTCAATTCACCCCTCACTATTCTTTCTCCACTTTGCTCTGTGCCCAGAGGACTGACCTTGTGAGCAACGAACAAGCCGTCTGGCTCCTTAGCTGTCTGGCTTCTTCCAGTAGGCTTTGGACAACAGAAAAACGGAGGGGTGGGGAAGATCCAACCAGCAGAAGATGAGAGGTAGGAAAGGGAGAAGTCCGGATATTTACTCCCCCTGCTCCTTCCCTGTTGGGCCTGGAATTAGCAGTGCTTCCATGCCTCTATCAAGGGCCCCAGTTCTTATTGGGCAGGCCCTCTCCAGGCTCTGGGTTGTGCTCGAAGCTCCCGCCCCCTCTTCCCTTGGGCTGGGATTGCTGACAGTTGTCTTCTCAGACAGTAGACAGCTGACAGGTCCCCAGGCTAGCCCTGAAATGTTTCACCATTGCCTGGTTGGTTTCCCTGACCTGCCTACACTTTTATATATAGTCTCTTTATTAACTCTATCATAGTGTCTTATCTTTTTCTTGCTAAGGCTCTGATTAATATCCTATGCAAATGTATATTCCATTCCTTTATACAACCATGAGCATGCTATACGCACTTTTTGAACTTTGTCTTTTTTGCATCTATAGTACATTTTGGGTTTCCTTCCATGTCCATGTATATTGACCCACTTTGTTACTATCCCATAGTATTTTATTGTCTGTGTTTATCATGCTTTAAAATATTATATCAAAAGAGAAGAGTTAAAAGCTGAAACTTAGCACAGGAACCATGAAGCCTGGGATGGGGGAAGAAGATAGGACTAGAAATTCTATATATAGGGATGAGGAGAGCTGACGTTGCCAAAGCCCTGGAGAGCTTAATTTAAGAAGGTGGAAGTTAGGGGGGGCGCCTGAGTGGGTCAGTCGGTTAAGCGTCTGACTCTTGATTTCGGCTCAGGTCATGATCTCATGATTCGTGGGATCGAGCCCTGCGGAGGACTCTGTGCAGACATCTCGGAGCCTGCTTGGAATTCTCTCTCTCCCTCTCTCTTGGCCCCTCCGCTACCAGCCCTCTTGTGCTCTCTCTTAAAATGAATGAATAAACACTAAAAAAAAAAATTTAAAAAAAAAAGGTGAAATTAAGAAGGTGGGCTTTGGAGCCAAACTGCTTAGGTTTATATATTCCAGCTCAGCCAAACTGGGTGACCTTGGACAAATTACTTAACTTTTCTGTGTGTAATTATCTATGAAATGGGAATGATAATATCCACCTCAAGGTAACCCTTACACTCAAAAGCAGTTACTTGTTAAGTCAGCTTTCAAGTCAGAACACACTGGGTAATTTTGTGCAACCAGTGGAAATGTCACCATGATTTTCCATCCTGGTCTCTCTTCCTGGTCCAGTCCTCTGTTTCTTTCTCTTCACCCTCTCTCAGCTTCCTCTCCTGTGCATTGCACCAATCTGTCCCTTTAGGGGTGATAGGCTTTCTCTCCCCGTTGACATTTAAGATTTGCTTTTTTTTTTTTTAATGTTTATTTATTTTTGAAAGAGAGACAGAGTGTAAGTGGGGGAGGGGCAGAGAGGAGAGGGAGACACAGAATCCGAAGCAGCTCCAGGCTCTGAGCTGTCAGCATAGAGCCCAATATGGGACTCAAACCCACAAACCGTGAGATCATCTGAGCTGAAGTCGGACGCTTACCGACTGAGCCACCCAGGCGCCCCTAAGATTTGCTTTTAAATGAAGAATTCATAGATTCTAGGATGGTGGTGTCACTAATTTAGAATTCAATAGAGGAGGGATAAATGATTTTAAAAAGCACCTTCTTAATAAAGCAAAGTAGCTATCAGCCAGCCAAAAAGAAAAAAGGAAAAAAGAAAGAGAAAGATAAACTGTCTCAGATGATAGGCTGTTGTTTTCCACCAAAAGCAATTGGTGTCATTGTCCAGATCAATTTCTGCTCAGCTCTGTACGAGTTACCTTAACGACTGAGGAAAACTTACTGAGCGCGAGGCACCACCAGTCCCCCAAAAATTAAGTTATTAATCGTATGTGCAATGACTAGAAACAATTGAATAAATTCTAAATATTAACTTTTCCCCCTTTATACATGCCACTTAAAACACAGCTACCAAAGAAATAAGAGTACAAACATAGCTACCAACAAAACTTTATTCAGAAAATAGTTCTCCAAAGACTACCCCCCAACCCTCACCTCCGCCTGAGTTCAAGGATTATCTGCATTTTACAGAAAAAAAGAGGCCTTTCATTCTCCTTTATGACCTCTCAAGGGTTTGGTGCTGGCCTTTTTATCTGTGCACCTCCTACCCCCTCCCTAAACGCCTGGTTTTAATTGCTCCATACCTATGGAGGGTTCCCAGTTTGCTATCTCTAGATCTGCCTTATCTCGACTTCAGCCACAATGCCTTCCTTTTCGTTTCTCAAGCACAGCGTGCTCTTTCCTGACTCAGGGTTTTTGCATTTGTGGTTCCCTTTTCCAGGAAGGCTGTCTCCTCACAATTCAGATCTCTCCACCCCATTCAAAGCAATCCTCCTGCTCTTGGTTCATTGCATTTTCCCCACCAGGAATTCCACGTGACATCATTCTGTTTATTACTCCCATAGATTTCATCATAACGGAAGATTACCTGATTTACTGATTCGCTTACAGTCACTGTCCCCCACGGGAGTCTTAAGTCCTTTGAGGGCAGGAACTTTGTCAAACCTGCTCACTGCTGTTTCCCTAACACTTAAGATGGGGTCTAATACAAGTAGGGGGTTCAATAAATACTCACTGAATGAATAAAGAAGTGTATGGATGAATGAATGAATGAATGAATGAATGAAGTACATAAACATCCAACTCATGACAACAGTGCACATCACCATTTACTTGAAACATTCCACAAGTTTCCCTTTTCTCCCTCCACTGACAAACCACAGATATGCAAGGTTAACTTTAAAAGCTAAACACATTTAGGAGCACCTGGGTGGCTCAGTTGGTTAAGCGTCTGTCTTCGGCTCATGTCATGGTCTCACCGTTTGTGGGTTCAAGCCCCATGTCAGGCTCTGTGCTGACAGCTCGGATCCTGGAGCCTGCTTTGGATTCTGTGTCTCCCGCTCATTCTGCCCCTCCCCTGCTTGTGCTCTTTCTCTCTCACAAATAAATAAACAAACAAACAAAAATTAAAAGCTAAATACATTTAAATAATAAGAAACTCAAATTGTTTTAGCTTAGAAAACTATGCTATTATTTCATGCTAGTGAGAGACAAATTTCCAAACCACATGCCAAATTTGGAGTCATATTCAAGAATGTGGTGCTTCCTCTACTGAGACATTATTGAACTATATACAAATGAATTTTTATTAACATTGAGAGTTGTTTTAAATTGGAATGCACAGCCACACAGTTTTAGAAAGAATGCTTTTTTAGCGATTTTTTTAAAGGATGGATTCTCAGTTTTTTAAGTTATTTTCATTCCTACCTGACAATTTCTCAATATTCCATCATTAAAGATCAAGCAATCAATAACTTAACAAGTATTTCTTCAGTAACTATTACATTGCCATGATTTGCCAAGGTATTGTGTAGCAATACAAAGAAGACTGGTATTATATAATCTTATTTACAGATAGGGAAAAAAAAGATAAGCAGGAAATAATCAGAAAGGTTGACAGTGATTATCTAGGTAATGAGATAAGAAGTGATCGCTATTTGCTAATTTAATGTATTTTTTAACTTGTCCACTTACAGGCATGTCTTATTTTTTAATACCACAGAATACATATAAGATATTTTTTCTGTCTTCAAAGAGCGTATCTTATATCTGGAGAGGGAAAAAAGTAACATACAGGAAACAGAGAACAATTGAATATGACATTATATGGTTACTGAAAAGAAGCCCAATCAGTTGTTCAGAAAAGGTGAGAGAAAGTTGAAGTTCTTTTTGTGTATAAAAATGGCAGAAATTTAGCGTCTATTGTCTTGAGAAAGTTAGCAAGTAAAAGGAAAATAAAAGCTCAGGATTAGAGTTGATTTTCCCAGCCAAAATGACCACTCTCCCAAGGGAGCTGATTTTTCAGAGTTTCTACTGATCATCAACACCAGCCTAAAACGTGAACAATGTTTCTGTTTGAAATATAGACAAGAGTGATTTCCAAATGCTGCCTCCAAACAGAAGTGACTCCATTCAGTTCTACCGAAAAAAATAATGAATAGGCTACACACATTACTATTCAAAGGTAGATGATGATAAACATCGGAATCTAGGTTGCTTTTGAAAACAAGAGTTTTTGGGCATTGTTTGCACATTTCCATTAGTTTGTAGTTCTTGTATTAGGGAACTTTTAAGTTGTCCGCAAAGAAGGAAGTAAAAATTTATACCACAAATCTGCCCTCTAGACCAGAGAAGAGTAAAAAAAAAAAAAAAAAGCAAAAAAAAGCCCCCCCCCCCCCAAATTGCTGTTAATTGAACTCTAGCATACCATCAGTTGGAAGATGAGTCCTGATAACATGTGGAAAATGTGCATTTTAGAATCAGTGAAATAGTGTATACATTTTGTGACCATATGATACCTGCTGCATCCCACAGATAGGAGACCTGTGTCCATGCTTCTTTATCATTATGGCCATGGCCAGCACTAATAAATGCTGAATAAATCCTTGAATGAATGCATGTGTAGATTCAATAATGGGGTTTGTCTTACACTCCAAATGCCTAAATGATAAATAAGAAATGCATTAAACTTTTTTTTGATGTTTATTTCGTTTTGAGAGAGAGAGAGAGCAGGGGAGGGGCAGAGAGAGGAATCTGAAGCAGGCTCCAGGCTATGAGCTGACAGCACAGAGCCCAACGCAGGGTTTGAACTCATGAACTGCAAGATCGTGACCTGAGCCGCAGTCGGCCGCTCAACCGACTGAGCCACCCAGGCACCCTGAAATGCGTTTTAAATCAGCATTAACGGCTAAATAAGTGCTGGAAAGTAACAATAACATTGACATTTATTTTGAAGTGACACATTATCTCTTTGGAAAGAAGTTCTAGAAACGATTAAATTCTGATAAATAAGAACCACCCACCTCTATGTGAACCAGGTGAAACTTGATTTGTAAAGCCTACATGAGTAATTTGAGGTGTTTAATGTAACAAGTAAATTGGACAGGGAGAGCAAGCTGTTATCACATCCTACTCTTCTCTGTTTTTAAAAGACAGCCAAATTCAGACCTATGAGAAATGCAATTCTCTACTTTTATAGAAATCTGTAAAGGAGAGGCTATTCTGTCCATGCACCATTTGTTTCTTCCTTAGAAAAGGGATTTAACAGAAGAAAGTAATATCTTTATCCAGGTATATGCAACACTTATTATGGTGTGATGATTATGTTTAATTTATTTTTGTTTTGTTTTTTATTTAATAATTTTTGTTTTGTTTTTTATTTATTTATAAGGGGAGGGTGGTGTAGAGGGACAGAGACAATCTTAAGCAGGCTCCACACTCAGTGCAGAGCCTGACATGGGGCTCTTGATCTCATGACCCTGGCATCATGACCTGAGCCCAAATCAAGAGTCAGACGCTTAACCTACTGAGCCACCGAGGCGCCCCTGTGTGATTATTAAACCAAATTCTTACATAGAAAGATGCAGTTCAAAGAATAAATCTCTTCTCTAAAGAAGGTTACTAAACCCTTGTCTTCTAGTGTTACTTGATAGTCTATTTTCTCCTCTGTCCTTCTGAAACCTCTACCCCACTTTGTTGTTCCTTTGAATCACTACCACCACTGCCAAAACCACCACTAAGCTCTGATACAAGTGGTCCACAGAGCTGACTGTCCCAGACTAAAAGTGTTCAAAATAGCAAGTAACTGGGAGCAGAAATTCTGGGATGCCATATGGGCTATATTTATATTTGTGTAAAATCTCCAAATTAATTCAATTAAGAATTGTGAATCATCTAGGTGAGTTACTGTGGAAACAATGATATGAGTTGATGCTTTGAAATTCTAGGCACCCTAGAAGATATTGGTGACATAGACTTAAGTCTTTAAAGAAGTTGTAGACCAGGGACGTCAGAGTGGCTCAGTGGGTTAAGCGTCTGACTTCGGTTCAGCTCATGATCTCACAGTTCATGGGTTCAAGCCCGCATCCAGCTCTGTGCTGACAGCTCAGAGCCTGGAGCCTTCTTTGGATTCTGTGTCTCCCTTGCTCTCTGCCCCTTCCCTGCTCACACTCTGTCTCTCTCTCCCTCAAAATAAATAAATAAATAAATAAATAAATAAATAAATAAATAAATAAAAGAAATGTGTTTGGGTTCTAAGTATATCTGCTTAGAAAACATTATAAAAGGCAATAATGGTTGAGGGAGGCATAGTGCTTGCCTTCAAGAAGTTTTGGCCTGAAAAAAAAAAAAAGTTTTGGTCTAGTGAGGGAGATAAGACTTGTATGAAAACAGAATTATGATACTATACTAAGGTAGATAGTGAAAGACATCTTAAGAGAAAATCAGATAAGGGGCCAAGAGAATTCAGAAAAGGGACTGGATTAATTCTGACTGAAAGCATCAAGGAATGTTCATGCAGAAGACAGTGTTTTACCTGGTGCTTAAAGCTATGTGTGAGGGTGTATAGAATGGAAACAGTCAGAATCTACTTGAAGATAAATACTTGCCTCTGTGTCAGTGTAGTTGAGTTACACATCCAATAATATGTTACTTACAGAAAATGCCTGCGCACTCTCTCTCTCTCTGTATATACACACGTATATACATATATATGGGGAGAGATTTTTAGTACATGTTTAGTATGTGTGGCAAGTTATTAATAGATGTATATTTTGAATATCATACAGAACCTAAGAGGGACAGCAAACCCTATCATAGGATGTTTAATATCCCTGGCCTCCATCCACTAAATCTCAGTAGCATGCCCCCAGGCGTGACAACAAAAATGTCTCCAGACATTGCCAAATGTTCCCTGAGGGGTAAAATAGCCCTTAGTTAAGAACCACTGTTATATACAGTTGGTCCTTGAACAACATGAGTGTTAAGTGTTTCCAGCCGCGTGGAATCAAAAATCCTCCAGTAACTTTTGATTTCTCAGAAACTTAACTGCTGACAGCCTACTCTTGATTGGAAGCCTTACCTACGGGCAACATGAATGTCTATGGACACATATTTTGTGTGATTTATGTAGTATATACTGCATTCTTACAATAAAGTAAGGTAGAGAAAAGAAAATGTTATTAGGAAAATCATAAAGAAGAGATAACACATTTACAGTACAGTACTGTACTTACGAGGAAAAAATCCACTTATAGGTAGGTGGTCCTGTGCAGTTCAAACCTCTGTTGTTCAAGGATCAACTATATAAGCAAAACCTCCCTTGCAAATGGATAGAATTCTCAAGTTCACGACCTGGATTTTTATTTTTGGTTCCCTTCTGCAATGGTTCTTACCTTTATTTTATTCTATTTTAAGTAATTTAAGTAATCTTAAGTAATTAAGTAATCTTAAATAAATCTTATTTATTTTCGGTAATCTCTACACCCAGGGTGGGACTTGAACTCAGGACCCTGAGATTCAGAGTTGCATGTTCTTCTGACTGAGCCAGCCAGGTGTCCTTTAACCTTATTTACGGGTCAAGTAAGTTTCTGAAATCTGTTGAAAGCTGTTGACTCATTCATTTATTAGGAAAAATGCACATGCTCAGACCTCGTAGGATACAATTACAGGGAATTTACACTAGGGTTCTCCCAAGAGGAGTTCTGTTTCCTGGAGCTTAAAGAATTGTCATTGTCTGTATTTTCCAGCTAGGTAGGTAACTGCAGGCTGGTGTCCAGAAGGTCCATGGTTTTGGAGTCTCTTCTGCATTTACTCCAGAATACTGATGATAGGGCGAGAATCCACCTGTTTGCTAAACTCTCCCATCTTTCATCTACACCTGCATTAGTCAGTTTTAGCAAGATTCATTCCAGCAGAAGACAGAAGCCTGCTGAGGTAGGGTAGATCCTATTCCCCTCACTTCTTTCTAGTCTCCATTCCTGTCTAGTCCAGCTGATTCCTTCCCTGATTGCCCAGATGACTGAGAAGAAAGATAGAACCGAACAGTTGACAGGGTAAGAAAGTGAGCCACCTGGACACCTGATTTTGATTGTGAAATGTAACGCACACGGGCACACACAGAGAGAAAAGAGTGTACACAATGTATCTAAAATGTATGATTAAGTTGTGAACCCTCTACAACCATCAGCCACTCACTACTTCTGAAGAAACACTTTCTAGAAATACAGAGCATTTATTAAATACAAAACTGGCCACTGCTCCTTTCCTCCTCTCCACCCCAGGGCAGTAGGAGAGCTGTGTGCCAGACTGTGGTGCTTCTTGATTCACACAACGTAGGAGCCAAGGTCAAGGCTCCCAGCAGTCCTGTTTTCCACGCAGGGCTCTGCTCTCCTGTAACAAGTTTCCCTATCCCGCCCCTGACCTCGCAGCCCGCGTTAGTAATTGGGAGGTGAGTGAGGATCCTGGTGACAACCAGTAGGATTCTTGGCCTCCCACTTCGGGAAAAGGAAAGAACAGGGCAGGAGGAGTAGCATTTCTTTCCCGGTAGGATAGATAGGTGGGGAAAGACCGCTGCCTTTGTGTTCCTCTTTTCGACTAAGGTGTCTCTGTTGCTCCATAAATAAAAAACGTCTCCCTGCCTTCTGTGAGCGCTATAAAGGCACCGGAGCGTCTGTCCCGGGGGCATTGCGGGCGGGGCACCAGCCGAAACAGGTGAGCTGGCCTGACTCGGCTCTGGCTCCACTCCCGGGAGGCAGCGCTAGCTGCGGAAGGGACTAGCGTGGGGGCACGGAGCGGGCGGGCAGGGGGCAGTACAGCCTTCTTTCTGAGAAGCTGAGAGCGAGAAGGGAGCTAGGAAAACAGGCAAGAGGTCTGCCCCACCTCCCTAAAGTTCTGCCCCCGGGAGAACGGCGACCTGCTGCTGGAATTTGCCTGCAGTGCACGCAGCCTCAGGACCCGGGGAAGGTGGCCTAGGGTTTCCACGCCCGGCCCGGGGGCCAGTGCTTCTCTCCAGGTGCGCGCCTGGGGACGTGCCCTGGGTCGGGTGCGACCAGGGAGGAGCGCTCACAGAGTCCCCTTCCAGCCCCGCACACGCTTCGGATCCAGCCCGGGTTTGGGGAGATTTCAGGACGCGGACAGCGCCCTGGCTGCCCGCGGGTGGGGACTGGGTCGGGCTCCGGAAGACCCCAAGGCCGGCCTCACTTCCTTCAGAGTCTGCGAGCCCCGGGCGGCAGGTGCAAGCGACGGGACCCGAAGGTCCTCACGTGCCCCCCTGCAGGCGGGTGGTGCGCGCCCGGGGGTGGCGGCCCGGAGCGCCCAGGACGGCAGAGCGCGGACCGGGCGCTCCGGGATCGGCTGCAACAGGTGGGGCCGGGCGACAGCTAACGGGCGGTCGCCTTTTCCAGTCCCTTCCTCTTCGCCTCCTCTCCCTCCTTCCCCGCTCCATCTCGTCCCTCCTCTTCGCCATCCGCCTCGCAGGTCATGGAAGCGCCCGGCAGCAGATTGGAGCCGCCACCGCTCCCCGAGTACAGCTGCAGCTACGTGGTGTCGCGGCCGGTCTACAGCGAGCTCGCCTTCCAGCAGCAGTACGAGCGGCGCCTGCAGGAGCGCAAGACGCTGCGGGAGAGTCTGGCCAAGGGCTGCAGGTAGCGGCCGCGGCGGGCCGGGCGTGTGGGCGCGCGGACCGGGCGTGGGATGTCGCGCAGCCCTGCCGGGTTGCCCCGGCTTCTACCGTCCGCGTTGCTGTCCTTCCTGGTCGCAGGGTGGCTCCATCATTCTCGGCCCGAATGGACCCTAGTCCCGGAAACTCCTCTCTGGGGAGAGTGTGTTCCGAGAGCTCCATCTCTCTCTCTCTCTCTCTCTCTCTCTCTCTCTCTCTCTCTCTCTCTCTCCCTCTTCTCTCTCTCTCTCTCTCTCCCTCCCTCCCTCCCTCCTCTCTTGGAGACACCTGAAGTGCGCTTGGGGGTACACAGGGTTCCTATGGTCTTCTTGTGAAGGCCAGGCTGAGAACAGTGAAGAAAGGGGCTCGATTAAAAAGAGATGATGGGTAAAGCCATCACCTGACCAGGAGTCCTTGAAAGCCCCAAGCTCCTCTAGGCAGGATGCCACTCGGAGACACGGAAGGAACCCAGGAGAGCACAGCGTGCTCCAAGTTCTTTCCTGTCAGGCAGCGGGACCCCCAGGGAGACCTCCATCACTTTCTAAACCCAAACAGGCCATCCATAATTAGATATCACCAACAAAAACTAGAACTGTCAGCTACTGCCAGATTCTCTTTCTTTTTAAAAATCTTTTATTACAGGGGTGCCTGGGTGTCTCAGTCCGTTGAGCATCCGACTTCGGCTCAGGTCATGATCTTACAGTTTGTGGGTTCGAGCCCCACATCAGGCTCTGTGCTGACAGCTTGCTCAGAGCCTGCAGCCTGCTTCAGATTCTGTGTCTCCCTCTCTCTCTCTCTGCCCCTCCCCCGCTCCTGCTCTGTCTCTCTCTGTCTCTCAAAAATAAATGTTAAAAAAATTAAAAAAAAAATTATTACAGAACATAAGCACATATAAAAGTAGACAAAGTAGTATAATGAAGCCCCCCCTTCCTTTTTTTACCCACCACCCAGCTTCAACAACCAAGCTCTATTTCCACCCACTTGTCTCCACTCCATTTTTTTTGAAGCTGATCCCACAGAGTGTATCTTTTTGTCTGTATATATTTCAGTATATATCTCTAAAGACTCTTTAGAAAAAATAACCACAATTCCCTTATCACACCTAAAAAATGATTCCTTAATATGGAGAACATCAAAATTTCCAATTGTCTCATAAATATAATTGAAATAATTTAGTTGAATGAAGAGTCTAATAATGTCCATACGCTCTTTTATTTTTTTTAATATATGAAATTTATTGTCAAATAGGTTTCCATACAATGCCCAGTGCTCATCCCAACAGGTGCCCTCCTCAACACCCATCACCCACCCTCCCCTCCCTCCCACCCCCCATCAGCTCTCAGTTTGTTCTCAGTTTTTAAGAGTCTCTTATGCTTTGGCTCTCTCCCACTCTAATCTCTCTCTCTCTTTTTTTTTTCCTTCCCCTCCCCCATGGGTTCCTGTTAAGTGTCCATACACTCTTAATATTTGTTTTCTTTTGTCTATGGCATGCTGAATTAAAAAAAAAATACTAAGTAGCGAGGTACAGCAAAATGTATACATTTATCATGTTAAGATTTTTGTATACACTGGCTCCGAGCTTGCATCGCCAAAATAAACAGAGCATGTTTGTTTTTCTTTAAAGACAAACAAGTAGTAGAAGGCGCCTGGGTTAGAAGTCTGAAAATTAATCTCCACTTAGAGACTCCACATTGATCTATCTGTGGCTGGTCTAGAAAATGGGCCCTTGTGTAGGGATATTTTCTCAGAGGATTACAAAGGTGGGAGAGGGGAGGGGACACTTAATCCTGTGTTTTCTAGCACAGTGCATTTAAAAGAGTAGATAGAGTTCTTGGCAAAAGCATGGTAAGCGCTTGAGGCTTAGTATTTTCCTTGCAAGTCTTACTCTTTTTCTAAACGGTTGTAAAGATCAGCGGGGTCCAGCTCAAACGTTGTGCTTTGCCGTTGGTAATGGCAGAGATGGGACTAGAAACTCCATTTTCTTGCCCTTTGACAGTTGTTCGAGAAAGAGAGGCCTGGCTGTGTTGAAGAATCTCTTGCCCATCCTGGACTGGCTCCCCAAGTACCGAATCAAGGAATGGCTGCTTAGTGACATCATCTCGGGAGTTAGTACTGGCCTGGTGGGCACCCTGCAAGGTAAGTGTTGGTGAATTGGCTCCCATGTGATCGAGAGTTACAGTCTCCAGCAGCAGTTCGTAACTCCCTCCTGACTCCCAGGGGTCTGTACCCAATGTTTGCTTACCCTTCGAGATCTTCGTCTTTCCTCTAGAGCCCCTTAGTGGATAGATTTGCTTCTTTTCTCCTCTTCCTTAGAGGCCTCTTCCTGGGAAACCCTGCTGCTTCTCTAGCCACATGGCTTCAACTAGAGTCCTAGCATCTAAGCAGTAGCTTCCCAATCTCTATTGACCACAACTCACAGTAAGAAATATACATTACATTGTGATCTGCACACACACATATCTCAAGTTTTGTGAAATAGTTATTTACTCCCACCACAAGTGATGTGTTCTGATAGTTTTTATTCTGTCCTGTTCTATTCTGCTTATATTTTTTAAATGATGATTGCAGTCCATTAAATTATTTTGCATCCCACACATGGGCCTTGACCTGCAATTTGAAAGTGGCTTAAGGGGGGCACCTGGGTGGCTCAGTCAGTTAAGCGTCCGGCTTCAGCTCAGCATCTCACGGTTTGTGGGTTCGACCCCTGCGTCAGGCTCTGTGCTAACAGCTCAGAGCCTGGAGTCTGCATCGGATTCTGTGTCTCCCTCTCTCTCTGGCCGTCCCCCACTTGTGCTCTTTCTCTCTTTCTCTCAAAAATAAGTAAAACATTAAACAAAATTTTTTAATGGCTTAAGGGAAAGTGAAGGAAGTGTTTTAGCCTGGAGTGTTATATATAAACATTCTTTCTGTCCTCCTTCCTTTTTTTAATCCATCACCTTATTTTAATCTCTGGCAAAATGTCTCAACAGAGGTGTTTTGTTTTGTTTTTAAACTGGCTTCATACTATATTTCCATGAACATCTTGGAAATCTGTTGCATAGTTGGTGAATAGCAGTATGGGCATTCTTCTCGGCCCCCATCCCCGTTGCCTTGCTTCTGCTATCCCCCCAACTCTACAAAGTCCTGGACCATGGAAACAGAAGTATCATTTATTTATTATAATTTTTTAGGGCACCTCATATGCTCCAGGTCCTAGGTATGCTGACATGAATGAGGTGTACCACCTGCTTTCAAGGAGCTCATGGTCCAATAGGAAAGTGGATAATAACCATTCAATAAGAGCTGTGACAAGGGCAACAAGGCCTAAGAAGTGACCATGCACAGAGGCTCACAACCCAGCCTTAGGGGATTGGGAATGGCTTCCTAGAGGTTGAGCTGTCAGAGTAGAACTTATGGGAAGGTTAAATCTGAGATTGCCGAATAATGGGAAGTAGAATGGGATAGGGATGTGTGTAGAAAGATGGCTTGAAAATGGACTATTTCAGAAGTTAGTAATAGTCGTTGAGCAATGTCATGAACCAACCTTTGCCCATAAAGCTCTCAAGATTACTCAGAGCAGGACAGGTAGATTTCCACAGAGGAGGATGTTCTGTGTCCCTCATGTGGAGCCCCGTCCTGACCAACCATGTTTTCAATCACAAAGAAGGATGGAAGAGGAGGTAGGGCTGGGCAGTACATAGTTAGGTGATGCCACGTGAGCATGTGCACTGTGGACTCTTAACAGCTGTGATGGAGCAATTCTGTGTGGCTCCTGGGGGACAGGGACCATCAAGTTAATGTTTGTGTAGCTGGTGCCTGGCACGGAGGCTGGCACAAAATAGATGGCAACATTTGGTAAAGGAGGACTGAATTGCATTTCTGATAATGAATCATCTTTATATACAAAAAATGGTATTTCAACTTCCATATCTCCCAAATTTTCATAGATAAGTATCTTGTAAGAATTAACCCTACTTTTAATTTTGTCTATCAAGTACCAGACACTAGGCTGGCTTTGGCCAATTATCTTATTTAATCCTCACAAAAACTATTAACTCCTTTTCCATAGATGAGAAATCCATTAAATCTTTTTTATTTTTATAAAATTATCATAGTAAGGTGAGATTTTTGGGAGGCTAACCTGGTTCATTCATGCATTCATTCATCCTTCACTTAATGACATTTAAAAACCAATTCCGGATGCCAGGTGTTCAGCCATGAGGATTAAATGGTTTATTGACAGGCACAGATACTGACTTCATGGAGTTCCTTTTGAATGTAGACAGAGGGATTAATTAAATAAATAAAAAGATAAAAAGAAAAGTAATTACAGATTGCGATAGATTTAATCCATTGTGTTGGACTCTGTAATATGGATTACTTTGAAGAGGGAGTGTTTATTTCTTTATTTTGAGAGAGAGAGAGAACAAGTGGAGAAGAGGGACAGAGGGAGAGAGAGAATCTTAAGCATGCTCCCCACTCAGACGCGGGGCCTGATCCCATGACCCTGAGATTCTGACCTGAGCTGAAATCAAGAGTTGGATACTCTACCAACTCAGCCACCCAGGCACCGTTGGAGTGTTTGTTTTAGATAGAATGGTCAAGGAAGTCCTTACTGATTAGGTGAAATTCAGTCAGAGACCCAGAGGATGAAGACACTGCCATGACAAGAGCAGAAGGGGGAGTTTACCAAACAAAGGCCCAAGGCCAAAAGGAGTTCAGTATTTTCAAGAATTCTAGTGTGGGTGGGTGCCGTGAGGGGTGGCGGCTGGTGAACTGAATGAGATAAGGTTGGGCAGGGCTGGGATTAGGATGAGACAGTGAGGCACTGACTCTCAGAAGACTTCCTTAAGTATTGTGCCTCAGGCACCTGGCTTGCCTCACCCCTCCCAGCCTGGAGGACAGGTGTGTCAGCTGGAACCAGATCGGCAGGAGATGGAGAGATCCACACAGATTTGAAATATATTTTGGAGCAGCAGTCGCTGATGTCTACTGATGGATTTAGTGTGATGAAAATCACAGGTGGCTCCAAGGTTGTTGGCTTGAGCAACTGGGTAGATGGTTATGTCACTTATTACAATGGCAAAGGCTGGCTGAGGAGCAGTTTGGGATGGAAAGTGAAGAGTGTCCTTTTGGACATGCTAAGTTTGGGATGTAGGTGAGATCTCTAAGTGGAAATGCTAAATATTGAGTTGGAGCTACTTCAAGTGTGAAGAGCAGAGGAGACGTCTGAGCTAGACAGAAAAATCAGGAAAGCATCGCTGTAGAGGTGATCTTTAAAATAGAGGCGGGGCACCTGGGTGGCTCAGTGGGTTTAACCTCCATCCCTTAATTTCTTGATTTCAGTTTGGGTCATGGTCTCACGGTTTGTGGGGTTCAGGCTCTGTGCTGACTGCTGCAGGGGTGGGGAGCCTGCTTGGGATTCTCTCTCTCTCTCTCTCTCTCTCTCTCTGCCTCTCTCTCTCTCTCTCTCTCAAAATAAATAGATAAATCAACTTTAAAAAAATATAAAAGAGTGGGAATGCCTGAGACAACCCAGGCAGAAGGGGCAGATGGAAGAGAAGATGGCTGGACCATCCAGAGGTCAGAAAGATAAGGGGGGTGGGGCCGCAAGGAAACATAAGGAGGCTCAGGAGGTTGGAGAGAAAGAATTGGAGAGATGTGGGGTCAGAAGCCAAGAGGGGAGGTTGTTTTTAAAAGGACAGAGGGGCAGGGGCACCTGGGTGGCTCAGTCAGTTGAGCGTCCAACTTCGGCTCAGGTCATGATCTCATGATTCGTGGGTTCGAGCCCCACATCGGGCTCTGTGCTGACAGCCCGGAGCCTGGAGCCTGCTTCGGATTCTGTGTCTCCCTCTCTCTCTGCCCTTCCCCCACTTGTGCTCTGTCTTTCTCTGTCTCTCAAAAATGAATAAACGTTAAAAAAAAAAAAAAAGGACAGAGGGACAATAGTGTCAAATACTCTTCAGGGGAGAGCTTAAAGGTGGGACAAAGGCAATGCTTTTAAGAAGGTTTGCTGTGACCTAGAGTAGAAAAATAGCTGCAACTCTAGAGAGGTAAAGAGATGGAGGTAGAATGAGGGAAGATTTCATTTTCTTTTCCTTGAAGAGATACTAGAACATATTTGGGAACTAGTGGGAATATCCTTGTAGAGAAAGGCATTGATGGCCCAACAGGTGGAGGAGAAACTGAAAGTGGTGAGAAGGGGTGAATGTGAATGGGGCTCAAGGACAGAAGTAGGAGGGTTGCTCCTTAAAGACAAGGGGGAGATCTCTTCCATTTTTAAAGGAAGAAAGAAAAAATGGTGCAAGTATAGAGGGGTTTGAAATTATGGTGAAAAGCAAATTCAGAGCATCTCTTTACGGATTCTGTGTTTTGGGTGGAGTCTGAGATTCATGTCTGAACCATGTCTGTGTGCAGAAGGGGGAGGGCAGCAGTTTGAGGAAACTTTGGGAGGTTTGAGTCTTGCTCAGAACAAGGATGTGGAGTTGGGCCGCCAGGCAGTCCGGAGTCTCCACGTGGGGCTCCTGTTCACATATCTCCCTTGAGATGGGTCAGCAAATTATCTGGTCTCTGGTCCAGCTTCTCTAGCCACTCAAATGCTCAAATGTCTCCCAAAAGGTGGATGTTTGGATTCAACCAGACTGGGGTTTTACGAGACAAGAAAAGGGAAGGTGAGAGAGAGAAGCAAGGGAGTTCGGAGTGTTTGCAAAATTACATGGACAGGAGGCAAGAGAAGACAGGAGGGCACCAAAGAGAGGGAGAGAGTGGATTTTGAAGCCTCATGAGGACACAGATGAGGACACAGAAATGTTGCAACAACGATTCTGGAGTAGGTGAGCTGAAAGCCTAGGATGTTTTTTGGGAGAGAGAACTCAAAACAAATTTCAGAGGGGGTGCCATTGTGTCTAGTGGTGGCTCGGTCCGTGACACATCACTGGCTGGATGGCCGAGGAGTGGGAGAGTAACTCATCAGAGAGGTCAGGCTCAACTTACTGAGAAACCGCTTGTTGAGAAGGATAATGGGATCTTTTTGACTTTTGTTATAAAAAAAATTCTCACCAGCCAGCAAAAGATCAATGCAGGCATTTTAGGGCTACCTTCATTCCCAACTATGGGGAGACTGCTCTCCAGTTTCTACTTTGCCTTCTAGATGCTTGCAAACATTTGTTAGTACCACCATTGTCGGCATAGGCCATCATCCTGCACATGAGGGCCGCCAGCACAGAGATTCCACAGCTTAAACCGATGGCTTCGATTTCTTTAGAAATGGTGTGATTTCAAAATTGTTGCACCAAATTCCTTTGTAATAAAGCTGGTTACAATATATTTGGGTAGCGGTTGTCCCTAAGTAGGACACTGTATGAAAACAGAAAAAGTCCCTATTTTGTCAGGCTTGTAAACACTGCAGAGCCCAGTGTAGGGAAGTGAAGCTTGAGAAAGACTTGGAAAAAGTCATAGAAAGTAGGTTGTTTTTATCTCCTGCTCCTTCTTCCCTTTGTGGAGCCACCATTCTACTCCATTTTCTTGGGATGAGTGATTATTGCCATTTCTTGCTGTAATTCATGTATTAAAATGATTGCATACAGATTATTCTAGAATGCAAATTCTGTAAGGGCAGAGACTTTCTTTTGTCCACTCCCAGACCTAGAATAGTGCTGGCACATGGTAGGTACATAATCAATAGTTGTTGAATGAATGCGTGAATGTTTATTGTAGGAAACTAGAAAATACATATAAAGAACATGAAAAAAATACCTCTTCCACAAACTATAAGTCTCCTTTGATCCTACCATGTAGAAAACCCATTAATATTTTAGTAAATGTCCTACTAGACACACAAATGCATATCTATGTAAAAGAATAAAGAAATGCCAGAATGATAAGCACTACATTCTGGATAGTGGTTGCCTTCAAGGGATAGAGGGAGGAAGGAGGATGTGATGGAGGAAAAGTATATAGAGTTGTAACTTTACCGGCGATTTCTCCCTCCCTCCCTTCCTTCCTTCCTTCCTTCCTTCCTTCCTTCCTTCCTTTCTTTCTTTCTTTCTTTCTTTCTTTCTCTCAAGATTTTAAGTAATCTCTGCACCCAATGTGGGGCTCAAACCCGCAACCCTGAGATCAAGAGTCATTCCCTGTACCAGCTGAGCCAGCCAGGTGCCCCACTAGCAATTTATTTCTTAAGCCAGATGGTGAATACATGGGTATTTATTATATTATATAGTCTTTGAATATCGAAATGACTTAGTATATTATTTAAAATCTTTTGAGAATTTTTTTGTGCATGCAACATGCAGGTTTACTTTTATAAAAGGGGGAGCAGGCATGCTTACCGCGATTTTAAATCCTGCTTTTTCTTTGCTTTTTCTTTGTTCTTTACATATCTCCATGTTAGGAAATGTATTTCTACATATCACATCAATTTCATGTGATAGAATTACAGTATGCAAAGTGTAATTTAGTTAACTTTTCCATTTTGAGACATTCATTCAGTAGCTAACGTGGGGCGGTTGTGAGCCAGGATCTTTAGGTTGTTTTCGACTTTTGTTTTTTTAACTGCTCTAAATGTAATCCTTTGTTAAGGGCCCAGGGATCAAAGGGCTTGATTTTCTCTCACTGTAAGTGAGTGAAATGTGAGAAAGTAATTTAAGTAAGATGTGCTGACTACCTAAGAAGTACTTAACCAGGGAAAAGAACTCATCATCATGGTCTTCCAATTCCCATGTACACAGAAAAGTTGAGGTTTCTCCATACCGCAATACATGGGCCCAGAGGCTTCTTGGGACAGACAGCTTAGCGGAGGAAACCTCGCAGAGTTTTCTTGCCTGCTGCTGTGTATAATTGCCATATTTTTCTTTGTTTTGACCTAACTTCTGTTAACAAGAAAGGTGGAAAGGGCAGTGCAACAATGCTTATGTCCCTCTGAACACAGAGAAACACTGCATTCACACAAAATATCTATGTGCAAAATTGCTCTGAGCCTTTGGACCGAATTGATGAAATTACAAAATTTTTTTATTTTAGTTAAATCCAAGTTAGTTAACATATAGTGTAATAATGTTTCAGGAGTAGAATTCAGTGATTCATCACTTACATACAATACCCAGGGCTCATCCCAACAAATGCCCTCGTTAAGGCCCATCACCCATTTAGCCCTTCCCCCCTCCCAACAACCCTCCGGCAACCCTCTGTTTGTTCTCTAAATTAAAGAGTCTCTTATGGCTTGTTTCCCTCTCTGTTTTTATCTTATTTTTCCTTCCCTTCCCCAATGTTCATCTGTTTTGTGTCTTAAATTACACATATGAGTAAAATCATATGATATTTGTCTTTCTCTGACTGACTTATTTCGCTTAGCCTAATACATTCTAGTTCCCTCCATGCTGTTGCAAATGGTAAGATTTCATTCTTTTTGATTGCCAAGTAATTCTCTCCCTCTCTCTCTCTCTCTCTCTCTCTCTCTATATATATATATATATACACACACACCACATCTTCTTTATCCATTCATCAGTCAAGGAACCTTTGGGCTCTTTCTATAAGTTGGCTCTTGTTGATAGTGCTGATATAAACATTGGGGTGCACGTGCCCCTTTGAATCAGCACTTTTGTGTCTTTTGGATAAACACCTAGTAGTGCAATTGCTGGACCGTTGGGTAGTTCTATTTTTAATATTTTGAGGAACCTCCATACTGTTTTCCAGAGGGCCTGCACCGGTTTGCATTCCCACCAGCTGCGCAAAAGGGGACCAACAGCGCTAAAGGGTTCCCCTTTCTCCGCATCCTCACCAACATCTGTTGTTTCCGGATTTGTTCATTGTAGCCACCCTGACTGGCGTGAGGTGGTATCTCAGTGTGGTTTTGATTTGTATTTCCCTGAATGAATTGATAAAAATTTTAACCAACTGCTTTGACTTCTTTTTTCCACTCGTCTGATCACTGGGTAATTTGGATTACCTGTCAATTCAATTTATTTACACAGGCGATGTGTGGACACCATCATCATTTCAGCTGATTTAGACCGTGTTCTGCATCCTTGCATAGCCTCAGACTGTAGGAGGCCTCCTTGCATAGCCTCAGACTGTAGGAGGCCTCAGACATAAGGAGACCACTCTGGGCAAGCTGCAAAGTGGGCCTATCTTTGAAAAGGTCTTTCTTTGCACAGTAGAAATAATACCATAACTTTTGTTGGTGAATTTAATCATTTTGGATGTACTTTCAGGCATGGCGTATGCTCTCCTGGCTGCCGTTCCTGTCGGATATGGTCTCTACTCTGCTTTTTTCCCTATCCTAACATATTTTATCTTTGGAACATCAAGACACATCTCAGTTGGTAATTATAAGCATATACTACAATTATATTTATTCACGTTTAACGTGTTTCGGCTCTAGTATGTGTATTATGCTTCCATATCTTTGTTAATAATGTTTTCCGGGAAAATAGGCCTTCAGTGCTTTGCCTGCTTTTCCTATTCAATGACACAGTGGTTCTTAGCTTTCAAAGTACCATCTCTTCAGTATTAAGTTTATACTTAACTTTTTTTTTTTTTTATAAAGAGGAGAAAATTGAGAGATTGGTCAAAATGGCAGCCTACCTTCAAATTCTAGCATATTTTCATTTTCTTAATGTAATAAATTTGACTCCATATTTAGAAAGTGTTCTCTTCCAAAATAGAAAATGACAAGGAAAAAATATCTTCAAGAGGTCTTCAAACCTCCTGTTTTACTAGACTAACTTGTCATTTACTAAATAATGTTCATCAAATCCATATTCATCATTTCATTAAAAACTATACTCATTTTAAGTCACTAATACTGGAAGACCAGCAAAGTTGTGCCAAAACTATTTAGAAACTAAGCTTGGCTTTGCTTCTTGGTATGGCTCAAAATAGGCTTATTTTCTGCTGTTCCTAAAATTTGAATTCTCTTTTGCTAGAATGTTCTAGTAAATGAATGTCTTAATGCTATTTTGTGACTTTGACATTTATACTTGAGATAATTTTGCGCCTACATCCATCTGCTGGCTAGACATGTCTACCTGGACAGTCCTCTTGAAACATATACAACCATCTATTGTATCTCCAACCCATATCCTTGTCCTTAGTTGTATTGTCCCCAGTGTCTAGCATATTGCCTTGTCTATGGAAGGAGATCAGGAAGAGGTTATTGATTGAGAACACTTCCTCACCTGGGAGAATCTATCAGTATCAAATGCTTGACAGTGTGAGGAACATAGAAGCTGTTTTTTTCCTCTTTGGTATTCTATCCATTTAGACACTCCAGGTTACTGGATTTTGGTACTGAGCCCTCCCAACTGTTAAAGCCTTCCATGATGAAAGGATAGGATCATCATCATGGATAAAAACATCAGGAGTGAATGGGAGAAAAGGAATACTTTTAAAACATAGAATCTTCTAGACTGGCATTTGATATGAAAAAAATAATTTGTTTTGAAAAGAGAAAAAGAGAAACAATGTACTCTCTTTGCTGTTTCTTTACCCTAATTGGGACCCTGTGATAATGGATCAAGGTACTCAGCTCCGCAGGGATCAGGACACCGGATGCTCTAGGGAATGAGCTTATATGGAATAAGATGAAACAAATAAGGATCCAGCTTGTTGACCACCTCTGCCAGGAAACTCCCCCACCCCTACCCCAGTTCACACGAAGACCGCACAAAGACTGGTTAGACAACCCCTCTGAGTATTCACAAAGCATCTGGAATGCTATTTTACAATTGCCTATCTACATGTCTCTCTTGCTCATTTCTGGGTCACGAATGCCTTGAAGCGTGTGTTTTGGGGCTTCTTTTGTGAAGAAGCAATATTTTCCCAACCACAGCTAATAATTTCACACATTTTTCTAATCCTATGTAGACATAGTGTTGAACCTAAACATGTATGATGAATAATTACTAACTGATAGAGCCTTTCTTCCCCAGGGCCTTTCCCTGTGGTCAGTTTAATGGTGGGATCTGTTGTTCTGAGCATGGCCCCCGACGAACACTTTCGCATATCCAGCAGTAATGGCACTGCGTTCAATGCCACCGTGATAGACTCTGAGGCTAGAGACGCAACAAGAGTATTGATTGCAAGCACCCTTACTCTTCTGGTTGGCATCATACAGGTAATGGGATGACAAGTAAAATGTAAATTGGCATGATTTTTATTTGAAATTACTGAGTGTAAAGCATGTGGACTTAAAGATTCATTTAAAAGCACAACAGAGGATTTATTGGACCCCCCCCCCAAGTTATTTTTTTTTTTTTTTTTTTTTTTTTAACGTTTATTTATTTTTGGGACAGAGAGAGACAGAGCATGAACGGGGGAGGGACAGAGAGAGAGGGAGACACAGAATCGGAAACAGGCTCCAGGCTCTGAGCCATCAGCCCAGAGCCTGACGCGGGGCTCGAACTCACGGACCGTGAGATCGTGACCTGGCTGAAGTCGGACGCTTAACCGACTGCGCCACCCAGGCGCCCCCCCAAGTTATTTTTTAACTTCTACTGTTTTAGGTCAGATGCTGAAATAGTCAGCAAGACCCCCTGATTAGGGCTCAGGTATTATCAAAGTTAGAGACAGAAAAAAAATCAGAAGAACATGTGTGATTCTTTTTTTTAATTAAAAAAATTTTTTTAATATTTATTTTTGAGAGAGAGAGAGAGGCAAAGAGAGGGGGACAGAGAATCCAAAGCGGGTTCTGAGCTGTCAGCACAGAGCCCAACACGGTGCTCAAGCTCACGAACCACGAGATCATGACCTGAGCCCAAGTCAGAAGCTCAACTGACTGAACCACCCAGGTGCCCCATGTGTGATTGTAATGAGAATGAGGGAAGGGAAGTATACAGAATGCACAAAGCAGCAAAAAGTGTCCTAGTGAGCAGAGCCATGGGATCTGAAAGTCAGAGGAATAAGTCCTATGATTTTTGCTTTTACACATTACATATCCAGAAACACTTCAAGGTTCATGTTACACAGTTTTCAAATTTTAGGGTAGAGGAGGGGCATTGGGAAATCCAGATTTGCTTCCTACAAGTATTTGTGTGTTATCAGCAGGTTACCAGAGTTTTAACTGGTGTTGAGTTTATTTTTATTTTTTTTTAATGTTTATTTATTTGTGTGTGAGAGAGAAACAGAGCATGAGTGGGGAGGGGCAGAGAGACAGACACAGAATTGGAAGCAGGCTCCAAGCTCTGAGATGTCAGCTCAGAGCCTAATGTGGGGCTCGAACTCACGACCGTGAGATCATGACCTAAGTGGACGTCGGATGCTCAACCAACTGAGCCACCCAGACACCCCAAATGGTGTTGGGTTTAATTTGTTAATAGTTCAAGAGAATTGGTCCTTCTTCCAGGCAAACTTTAACTTCTTTCCTTCTCATACTAGTTGATATTTGGAGCTTTGCAGATCGGATTCATAGTGAGGTACTTGGCAGATCCTTTGGTTGGCGGATTCACAACAGCTGCTGCCTTCCAAGTGCTCGTCTCACAGCTGAAGATCGTTCTCAACGTTTCGACCAAAAACTATAATGGCGTTCTCTCCATTATCTATGTAAGTGTGGCTTTTTACTCCGGAGATGGCTCACGGAGAAAAATCTGTTCTTTTCCTCTGTACCCTGAGTCTGGAGAGCATATGTTCCTCCATGCCATACTTTGGGAAGCCATTGAAAACATTCTTCTCTGAAAGAAAGCAATAGAATCAGGAGTAACATTGAAGACGGCAGATTTTACAAAGCATCGTTCTCAACTGGTCAAAATGGTTCCACAAGTGTCACTGCACTTAAAAATATGAAGGAAAATAAAGTGGTATAGTGAAGTGAAGTCTGGTGTGGGATGCCACAGACTTGAGTTCCAGTTTCCAAGTGGCCTCTGATAAGTTGAGTGGCCGTAGACACATCATGGGGGATAGTGGCTGAAAGCTCATGTTTAGAGCTGGATCCTGGATTAATATCCTGACTTTTGTATATATTAGTTATATGAGCAAATCACCATACCTCAGTTTCCTTCTCTGCCGAATAGAATTAGTAACAATATCTGTATTCATAATTAAGTTAAATAAGGGTGTAAGAGAAGCACTTGGCCCAGAGGCTGACACATTAACAAGTACTCAAAAAAAGTAGTTAGGTTGAAATTATTATTTCACATTTCAAGGCTTCTTTTTTTATTTGTAAAATGAAATGACTGGAGCTGTAGCTCTAAAGCCCTTTTTAACTGTGAGAGTCCATAAAATGCATAATGTAAATGTCTCAGCAATTATAGATGAAAAGGAACATCAGAATCGGAGGTGATCAACATGCAAAAGAGATGCAAAAGAAGGATGTAGATCACACTAATTAGATTTGAAAAAGTTCTTGGATCTAAATCTGTGTTCTATATAAAGCATGCTATTGATGCTTGAAAAATGATAATGATAGTAACATGATGTCATTCTAGCTTGGGGAGGATGATACTATGCCAAATAAATGTGCTAGCCTTGAGAATGGGGTTTCAGTCCTTTACTGACCCACGTATTAGCTTCTAAAACAATGTAAGGCCATGCGTTCATATGCAAAAAATTAGTGATGTGGTCAGGAATTTGCTCAATTTCACAACAGTGTCATAATCCCATGTTCTCTATACATTCAACCAATACTGCCGAGTGCCTATTATAAGCCGGGTACTGTGCTAAGCAGTGGGAGTAGGTAGAGGAGATAGTATAACCCAGTGATTAATCAGGGACTATTGGGGGTGCCTGGGTGGCTCAGTCGGTTGGGGGTTGGGCGGCTGACTTCGGCTCAGGTCATGATCTCACAGCTCTTGAGCTCAAGCCCCGCGTCGGGCTCTGTGCTGACAGCTCAGAACCTGGAGCCTGCTTCAGATTCTGTGTCTCCCTCTCTCTCTACCCCTCCCATGCGCGCTCTCTCTCTCTCTCTCTTTCAAAAATAAATAAACATTAAACAAATTTTTTAAAAAACCAGGGACTTTGAACTTCAGTAGACTTGAGCTGGAATCTTGGTTCCACTGCCTACTTACTACCCACGATTACTACCCATGATTTGGGGCATGTTAAATTTAACATCCTATACACCTCAGTGTCCTCAGATGTAAAATGGGAATAATAATAGTAGCTGCCTCTTAGTGTTGTGAGGAATAAAGGAAAATCTGTGTAAAACACTTAGCACAATACCTGGCTCTTAGGAAGAGTTCAGTAAATTTATTATTATTATTATTATTATTATTATTACCAATATTGTTGTTGTTATTACTGTTATCATTATTTTTATGGTGATTAGACCTCCTGTAGCTTAGTGTTCGCTTCTCAAGTACCTAGACTGTTAACACAGGCTGTTTTTTGTTACACAGGATTATTTTTGTCATTGTTGCTTTTTTTGCAACCAGGTCCTTGGTTCATTTTGAAAGCTTCTGAGTCCCTTTCTCTGACAGGCTCCCTCGCATTTGCAGTCCCTGGCACATCTTGCTTTTCCTTGCATTCCCACATTTCCTGCCTGCTGTTCATTCATTTATTCCTTCATTGTCATTCATACAGTTCATCTATTCAATAAATATTTATTGACCACCTCCTATGTGCTAGGAACTAGTTTCTCCCTATACGAATCCACTGACCCCTGAATCCACCAAGAGACCCCTTACTGAGTGTACTCACTTCTTCGTGAACATTGCTTGGCCTGCCTCCACACAGATCACAGGAGGCTCAGGCTGACGGT
The DNA here is from genome assembly GCF_046562875.1 of Panthera onca. Classification (NCBI taxonomy): domain Eukaryota; kingdom Metazoa; phylum Chordata; class Mammalia; order Carnivora; family Felidae; genus Panthera; species Panthera onca. The sequence continues at coordinate 77,132,024 of NC_138340.1, read as the reverse complement.
TAACCTGGTTCCCTGGCCACTGGGGGACCTCGCCAACAGGAGAATGAAATAGTTCTTCCTGTCTCCTAGGACTATGTTTTACGTTTTATTTTTTAAGTTTTTATTTTAATTCCAGTGTAGTTAACACACAGTGTTTTATTAGTTTCAGGTGTACAATGTAGTGATTCAATAATCTATACATGGCCCCGTGCTCATCATGCCAAGTGCACTCCTTAGTCCCCAGCTCCTATTTTACCCATCCCCCCACCCGCATCCCCTCTTGTAACCATAAGTTTGTTCTGTACAGCTAAGAATGTGTTTCTTGGTTTGTCTCTCTCTTTTTTTACCTTTGCTCATCTGTTTTGTTTCTTAAATTCCACATATGAGGGAAATCATGGTATTTGTCTTTCTCTAACGTATTTTGCTCAGCATTATTCTCTCTAGCTCCATTCATGTCATTGCAAATGGCAAGATTTCATTCTTTTTAATGGCTGAGTAACAATCCATTGTATGTATATATACCAACTCTTCTTTATCCATTCATCAGTCCTTGGACACTTGGGCTGCTTCCATAATTTGGCTATTGTAAATAATGCGACTATAAACACAGGGGTGCATGTATCCCTTTGAATTAGTGTTTTTGTGGGGGTTTTTGGGTAAATACCCAGTAGTGTGATTACTGTATCATAGGGTAATACTATTTTTAACTTTCAGGGGAAACTCCATATTGTTTTCCACAGTGGCTGCACCATTTTGCATTACAACCAACAGTGCATGAGAGTTCCTTTTTCTCCACATCCTTGCCAACATTTGTTGTTTCTTCTTTGATCTTAGTCATTCTAACAGGTGTGAGGTGATATCTCACTGTGGTTTTGATTTGCATTTCCCTGATGATGAGTGATATTGAGCATCTTAATATGTATCTTCTTTGGAGAAATGTCTGTTCATGTCTTCTGCCCATTTTTAAATTAAATTTTTAAATTCTGCTCATATTTTAAATTTATATATTTTGGGTACTAATGCTTTATTGGATATGTCATTTGCAAATATCTTCTCATTTAGTAGGTTGTCTTTCATTTCTGTTGATTGTTTCATTTGCTGTGCAGAAACTTTTTTTTTTTTTTTGTAGTCCCAATACTTTATTTTTGCTTTTATTTCCCTCACTTCAGGAGACATTTAGAAAAATGTGGCTATGGCTGATGTCAGAAATTACTGCCTGTGTTCTCTTCTAGTACTTTTATGGTTTCAAGTCTCCCATTTAGGTCTTTCATCCATTTTGAATTTATTTTTGTATATGGTATAAGAAAGAGGCCCAGTTTCATTTTTTGCATGTTGCTGTCCGGTTTTCCAAACACCATTTGTTGAAGAGACTGTTTTTCTCATCGTAGATTCCTTTCTACTTAGACAAAGATTAATTGATCGTTTAATTGTGGGTTTATTTCTGGGTTTTCTATTCTGTTCCACTGCTCTATGTGTCTGTTTTTATTCCAGTACCATGCTGGTACTTGAACCCATGACCCTGAGATCAAGACCTGAGCTGAGATCAAAAGTCAGATGCTTCACTGAGCCATCCAGGTGCCCCAGTACCATGTTGTCTTGATTACTATAGTTTTGTAGTATAAAGTCCCGGTATTGTGATACCTATAGTTTTTTCTTCCTTTTTCAAGATTGCCTTGGCTATTCAGGGTCTTTTGTGGTTCCATACAAATTTTAGGATTGTTTTGTTCCAGTTCTGTGAAAAATACTGTTGGTATTTTGTTAGGGATTGCATTAAATGTATATATATGGCTTTGGGTAGTACAGACATTTTAACAGTATTCGTTCTTCCAACCCACAAACATGGTACGTCTTTCCATTTCTTTGTGTCTTTCCTAGAACTACGTTTAAGATGAAGCTTGTTGCAAATGACCCCACTTTGAGACATGGACAAAAGTACCAAGACATACTAGAATAAGGTCAAAAATTGTTTTTAAACCAGACATGATTATTATGTGACTTATGTTCTGTTGAACATTATTCTTGAAGTCTCAGGTTAGAGTATATCATAGAATTTTGAGAGAATTCCTCCAGGCCAGTCAAGTTGGATGAATATATCTCAATCTTCCCTGTGTGATCATGTCTCTAAGCTTGCTCTTCTGAAAAGAAAGGATCAGCAGATTTGGAAAGGGTTGCATAACAGTTGAATGAACCACTCAGTACCTGAACAGACAATTTCACTTATGACATTACTGGCAGCAATCATTTGTGAAAGAACCCTTCAACAAATGCAGAGTAGTCATGGATTCCGTCCAGGAAAATTTGGAAGATTGTTGTAAGATAATTTCCTTGGCATGTAGTAACTTAACATCCCTTTTGTTATAAGGTTGTACTTTGGATTGTTTCCCTTCCCCAACTCCTCCCAAGAAATAAGATGATTAATTCAAAGAATTGGAGGAGGAAATATTGGGACAGTATGAAAAACTAAAACTTTAATTAGCAAATGCCAGAGACACTGAATATAGGATGCAGAAGGGGGAATGAAAGGATGCTGGTGGAATTCAGAATTAATAATACTTCTCATCCCACTATGTAGCTACTCAATTGTGTAAGCAAATCACATAGCACATTTAAGAGTGAGTATATTGGGGCTCCTGGGTGGCTCAGTCAGTTGAGCAGCTGAATCTTGATTTCAGCTTAGGTCAGGATCTCACAGTTCATGGGATGGAGCCCTGCCTCAGGCTCTCCACTAACAGCATGGAGCCTGCACAGAGCCTGCTTAGGATTCTCTTTCTCCCTCTCTTTCTGCCCCTCCCCTGCTTGCATACATTCTCTCTCTCTCTCTCTCTTTCTCTCTCAAAATAAATAAACTTTGAACAACTGTATATATAAAAAAAAAAGAGTATGTTTTCCTACCATTCACTTTGAAAGGCTTGTCTCAATAGACAAAGGAAGAGTTTCTGCTTGCTTACTAAAGTGATACCTACCTCCTCCTTTATTCCTCTAATGAGGAGAAAGACCACACTGAAAAGTTCTGCCCAGATGATGAGGGTGTTGAAAGCCACCATTAAGCTTGAGCAGATTCACTATTCTGAATCTGTTCCATTTTATAAAAATCAAGCCATTATAATAAGGAAAGAACACTTGAAGCTCTAAGGGTTGATCTACATATGAGCAAAAGTTGTTTCTGGTAGGAGGAAATACCTGACTACAAGGGGGTGATTATGACGGGTTTGTTATATTTATAAAGATGAATTAAAAATAAATTTCGCACCAAAAGTTAACTGACAAACTTCTTCATATGTAATATCAAGTATATATTTTTTTCTTCTGGCTTCATACCCCAAGGTAATGCTAGGCAAAGAAGGAAGAAATTATCTAAGTGAAATGGTCCTAAAATTCTCTGAGCATGGTAGGAAAATAGTATAATATTTTCCATCACGGAAATGATTATTATTATGATTTGAACTATTCAGAATATTAGGTTGAAAGATGGATTTATATGTGTATCCACCTTTTAAACAAATTTAATAAGTATTTCCATAGTAATCTAAATTAGAGTTAATTTTTAGTACTTTCTTAGAGTCTCGTTTCTATTGTCTTTGAATACAATCTGACTACTTCAGTTTATTTGGGTGAATTTTATTTCCATGTAGACTAAACTTTTTATTGAAGAATTTTTTTGGAAGAAATAACTCATATATATGCAACTCATATATTTATATGCTTGTTTAACGCAATTGTATAATATAAACTGATTTTGTTTTTTGTGACTCGTATTACATTTTTAATACACTAGAAGTGCTTTTTATTCAAAGATCTAAGTGACTCTCATAGATTAAATGGGAATCCAAGAGTGATAATTTTTGTAAGGTGAAAATGTTTCTATGACTGGGGTAGTTATCTGATTGTTTTTAAGTTTGAATTTTCCCCTCTTGAGTTGAAAGTAAACCTTTATTGTGTAGACAGTTAAGTGAAATATTGTATCTAGCTTATGAATTAATGAGGCTTGTCATCAGAAAATTGATGATGTGGAACTTGAGAAACTTAACAGGTGATCATAGGGGAAGGGAAGGAAAAATAAGATATAAACAGAGAAAGAGGCAAACCATAGGAGACTCGTAAATACAGAGAACAAACAGAGGGTTGCTGGAGGGGAGATAGGTGGAGGGGATGGGCTGAATGGGTGATGGGCATTAAGGAGGGCACTTGTTGGGATGAGCACTGGGTGTTATACGTCAGTGATGAATCACTGGGTTCTACTCCTGAAGCCAAGACTACACTGTATGTTAGCTAACTTAAGAATAAAAAAAGAAGAAGAAAGAAAGTTGATGATGTGAAGGGCCAGACGCAATACCATCATGACTCTGAGGCATGTAGGACTGTTAGCTCCTAGGACAGATGCCCTAAATTCCTGAGTTATTGTGTCTGCTTGTGGTACTCCTCCATTTTCTCTTTTTCACCGGGCTATCACTGGCTTCATCGTTTGCTATCAGTGTATCTGCCTCTAGCAATTTTCACTGACTCTGGAAGGCAATGTAAATTTGTTGGTATTGGGTTTAAAGCAAGAGCAAAAATACTCTGAGTGAAAGTCCAAGGGGCTTCCTGCTTGAACTCTCATTCAAGGACTTGGTGGACGTATTTTGCCGGCATGAAAGCGTCTCCCCTCATTTCCTTACTCTTGAATGTTCTCCTGAGAGTTGGAGTTCCTAGCAAAATGACTGTTAGATCACTTAATGTTTATTATACATAATTGTTACTGGATTGTCATTATAATTATTTTAAATATAGCTTACCTATAAAATTAAGTAACAAATACGTTATAAATGATCAGATGCTCCATTCCTTTATTTTCATATAAAATATACCTATAAAAGGACCATTCGAAAAGAGTAACCTTCACTGAGAGATTATTTGTCTCAAAGAATTAAAGAATACCTTCCTAAGTCATGCCTTCTATAAAACTGAAGCTGCCAGAACAAAGGTATTAGTGTTCTTCCCTGGGATTCTCCCTTGCTAATCTTCCTTGATTCCCAGAAACCTCCTATTTACAAAACAAAACTAGCTTTTTCTTGGAGTTAACTAGCTTTTTCTTGAGGTGGCTTATCTGTGCACTTGGAAAGAGTTGTGTTTTTAAAGTCATTTCAGTTCAAGTTTCAACTAAGTACCAAATTAATTTCCAAAAAAATTATATTTGAACTATATATCAATTCAGTAGCTTTTCTTTGCCATGAAGAATGGATCAATCCCTATGTATCTACATATGAAGTATTCAGGTATTTTTATTACCACCCATATAATTCAGGTTTGGGAAGAGTTTTAGCTAAAATACTGGCTAATTGGGACTTTTGGGTTTATCAGTTTTTAGTCTCAATAATACCACATCAACATTGTGAAATTAGGTCACTTAATAGCCCCTGTAAAACCACTTTAAGATATAAACTTTAAAAACTTTTCTGCAAGTGGGGCACCTGGGTGGCTCAGTCGGTTAAGCGTCTGACTCTGGATTTTGGCTCAGGTCATGATCTCACAGTTTGTAAGTTCGAGCCCTGCATGGAGCCTGTTTGGGATTCTCTCTCTCTCTCTCTCTCTCTCTCTCTCTCTCTCAAAATAAGTCAATAAACATTAAAACTTTTATGCAAATAAAATTCAACATATAATGATTTTTTTCTTTTAAAACATCTCATTTTATTGTAAAAAATGCAAATGGTTTTACCACTCCAATTAACCATCACTAATAACTTGGTACATATATATCAAATACTGGCTGTTTTTAATGGTCTCTGTGTTAGCCAACACATTTTTATGATTTTATGTGAAATTCTTAAGTGCTTTCGATGATGATATGATTTTTCACATGGGAAGAATATAAAATTATTTTCTTTTTACAGACTCTGATTGAGATTTTTCAAAATATTGGCCACACCAATCTTGCTGATTTTATTGCTGGATTACTCACCATTATCATCTGTATGGCAGTTAAGGAAGTAAATGATCGATTTAAGCACAAAATTCCAGTCCCTATTCCTATAGAAGTAATTGTGGTAAGTAAAACATGTAATTAGAAAATTCAGCATTAATCGGTTTGACAAGAAAGAAGTTGTAACATATATATGATATTGTAGTATGTATATCTATATATCTACATATCAAGTAATATATGTATATATGACAATGGAATATTACTGAGTCATGAAAAAGAATGAGATCCTGCCATTTGCAACAACATGGATGGAGCTAGAGAGTATAAGCTAAGTGAAATAAGTCAGTCAGAGAAAGACAAATACTATGTGGAATTTAAGAAACAAAACAAATGAACAAACAAAGAAAAAACAAACAAACAAAAAAACCCCCTGGAATCTTAAATACAGAGAACAAACTGGTGGTTGCCAGAAGGGAGGTGGGGGGGGGGGATGGGTAAAATCGATAAAGGGGAAAACAAAAGCACTCTTATCTTGACGAGCACGATGTAAAGTATAGAAAAGTTGAACCATGATATTGTACACCTGAAACTAATATAACACCATATGTTAATTATACTTGGATAAAAGAAAGAAAGAAAGAAAGAAAGAAAGAAAGAAAGAAAGAAAGAAAGAAAGAAGGAAAGAAAGAAGCCAACAGGGAAGACTTCCCAATGAGGAGACAAAAAATAAAAATAAAAAAGGAGTTGTTAAAACATGGAGTTTTTTTTAAAATCTCTTTTGTTTTATTTTCAGACAATAATTGCTACAGCCATTTCATATGGAGCCAACCTGGAAAAAAATTACAATGCTGGCATTGTTAAATCCATCCCACGGGGGTGAGTGCGGACTTCCTCTTAGGCAATACTAATATATTAAGTCAGAATTTTCTATTTAAAGGAAACCTTTTATTATAAGCCTCATTTCATTGGTGCTCCCTCAATAGTCTTCTTTGTGTGTGATCTTAAAGAAACACCCAGTTGTGCAAACTGTCAGTGTGTGTGTCGATAAAGTTTAAGCCATTTGTTTCAAAGCAGCTCCCATACCCTCTGTCCTTTTCTTCATTTTCTTAAAATATGGCAGGACATGTACAGTTACCACCAGACTCCTGATTTAAGCTCATATGTAGAATTGCAATATGATATAAATAGAATCATGGTTAGTAACGTTTATTACACTGAGAACAATCTGTTTAAGGAATAAGGGACATCTGGTTTAACTTCTCTACCATTTAGTTTAATCAATCTTAAATAATAATTATGTCACTTGTTCCCATGAATAAAACTCATTATCTTCAAGGGAAGGTTTATATATGTTTGGTAGTTCGGTGAGTTAGAAGAGTAAAGAGCAGAGTTCCTTTGTCCACTTCTGTCACCGTCTAGATGGGTGACAGAGGGCAGGGGGCGGGGGCTCCTATAAAAAAAGGGCAATGACCACTGCTGAATTCTTAACTCGAACTTATTCTGCTATGCCAACAAGATCTCTCAGAAGATGCACTGAATGGCCCAGTACACTTTGCTGTAATTTTATCATATGGCATTAAAAAGGAGGCCCAAAGGTTTATTAGATTGGAAACACTAACTTCTAGCAATTATGACCAGTCTTACTGTTAGATAGGCAACAAGTACTAGTTTCCTTTTCTTATTATTTATTTTGAGAGAGAGAAAGAGTGAGCGAGAGAAAGAGAATGAGAACGAGTGGGGGAGGGGCAGAGAAAGGGGGGGGGGACAGAGGATCCGTGGGGCTCAAACTCACAAACCTCGAGATCAGGACCTGAGCCGAAATCAAGAGTTGGACACTTGGGGCGCCTGGGTGGCTCAGTCGGTTAAGCATCCGACTTCGGCTCAGGTCATGATCTCACGGTCCGTGAGTTCGAGCCCCGCGTCGGGCTCTGTGCTGACAGCTCAGAGCCTGAAGCCTGTTTCAGATTCTGTGTCTCCCTCTCTCTCTGACCGTCGCCCATTCATGCTCTGTCTCTCTCTGTCTCAAAAATAAATGAAAACGTTAAAAAAAATTAAAAAAAAGAGTTGGACGCTTAATCGACTGAGCCACCCAGGTGCTCCCCACCACCCATTTTTTTTTTTTTAATTACTTTCCAAAGGTGTTTCATCAAGTGATTCTTATGACCAATGTTTTGGTAATGAATCCTGATGCTGGAAGACATTTTGTGATAAAAGATGTAATGTGGCTATTTGCGGTCTTACAATATTTTCATGATTTGAATGGTTATAAAACAACTACATAAGACATATATTTTATGGATCCTTTTTGTCAGGCTTCCTAAGATGTAACACTTAGAGGCGGTCCACAGCAAATGCCCTGTGCCATAAATGCATGTTCCATGAATAGGTTTGAGGAACTCATTTTTGCTGCCCTCTGTCCTCCTTTCTGGCCCTGTCCAGGGCTTTCCTGACTGCTGTCCTCCTGAAGTGGATCTCTCTAACCCCCTTGACCCTTGGGTTGAGTCATGTTGACTCCTCTGACAGACCACCTGGTGTAGTTTGCTGCAGCCCAACAGGGCCACCGAAGGGGGCAGGAGCTAGGGGAAAGACTACTCAAGAAGTCAGTAGAAGATGTCCAACCAGGGCCCCAAGTGAGTGACTTGGGGCAGAAAATTGCCACTGCTAAGATCCTGTAAGGCACTACAAAAGCATGGCAGGTGCATGGCAGATTTAGGGTCTCGCCACATTTACTGAGTACCCACTATGTTCGTAGGTACTAATTACTTACACATACCATACTTCCTTTACTCCTTCCAATAACCTTATGAGAAGAGTATATAGTTCCCATTTGATAGCTAAAGAAACTGGGACTTTGTAAGTTTAAATAATATGCCCAAAGTCAGAGAGTTACTTACAGAGTGATGGAGCCAGCATTCGGGTTCTTTGATTTCAAGTCCCTGAACATTGTGACCTTGGGGAATCAAGGACCTGGTAGAAGGATCTGGAATTGGAGAAGTAGGCAGCCAGGCAGGCAGTGCGCATCAGGTTGCAATCAAAACGGAACTCTTTGCAGGACTGGAAAGTTATCCCAACAGACCTAATTACCTGAAGGAGGGTTGGTTGGGTCTCAGGAACGAGTCAGAAGCCTGGTTTTAAAAACTAAGGTCCAAGCTTATGTCTAGACAAGTGGAGGTGTGGTGCCGGGTCACTCAAGGGCTGGATCAGGGTTTCAAACATCCCATATTTCTACATATGATATCCATTCCCAAGCCTACATGTGGGTCAGGATGGGATGTGGGAGAAAAGGAGTCTGGAAGTAACCTCGCCTGTAGGGAGAAAAAAAGCCTACAGAGGCAGAGAACCAGACAGATCTTGGTACAAAGGAAATCAACATTACCTGGACCCTTCTAAATGACCTTGAGCAAGTCATTTCACTTTTCTGAGCCTCAGTTCCCTTATCAACAAAAGGAGAGAAGTAGATTCAAAAATTTCTAGGATATTAGATTACGATACTAATTTGGATAATATTAGGATATTAGCTAGCTCTAAATTTCTATGGTTTTCTATAACAATCTTATTTCTGTTTTAGCACTTCCCTCTAAATTAGAGGGGGGGAAATGTAGTTCCCTATTAAAGGAAACTCAGGGGTCACCTGGGTGGCTCAGTCGGTTAAGTGTCCAACTTTGGCTCAGGTCATGATCTCACAGCTCTTGGGTTTGAGCACTGCATTAGGCTCTGTGCTGACCACTCAGAGCCTGGTGCCTGCTTCAGATTCTGTGTCTCGCTCTCTCTGCCCCTCCCCTGCTCACACTCTGTGTGTGTCTCTCTCAAAAATAAATAAACATTAAAAAAATGTTTTTAAAGGAAACTCAGACATAAGTGAGCTAGGTGAGGGAGATTTTTTTAGTGGGTTTTGTTTGTTTGTTTTGAAGGTTTTTGGCTTAGGGACTTCTGGATATATACTCTATGGATAGTCATCAAGATATAGGTACATGAAAGTCATTCTCCCAATATTCATATTTGGGGACAACTGTATCATTATAAACTTATAGCTTTCTTTCTTTGTTTTTTCTTTCTTTCTTTCTTTCTTTCTTTCTTTCTTTCTTTCTTTCTTTCCTACCTTCCTTCTTTTCAAATAGGCTTTTACGCCCAACATGGGGCTTGAACTCATGATCCTAAGATTAAGAGTCACATGCTCTATGGATTGAGCCAGCCAGGCGCCCCTAAGTTTATTTCTTTACATGGTTTGTAGAATAGCTCTAGTTTGTCAAACAGTAGTCATTCAACCCCACAGTCATTGAGAAGTCTTAGTCATTGTGATGATGGATCATTCTGATAACTACATAAATTTTATCTTTTCTGGACTCAAGAAGATTTTAAATATCATAGCTCTTAAGATATGGAAAATCTTTTTTTTATTTTTAATTTTTTAAATTAAAAAAAATTTTAATGTTTATTTTTGAGAGAGAGAGACAGCATGAACAGGGAAGGGCAAAGAGAAAGAGGGAGACAGAATCTGAAACAAGCTCCAGGCTCTGAGCTGTCACCACAGAGCCTGGTGTAGGGCTTGAACCCATGAACTGTGAGATCATGACCTGAGCCAAAGTTGGATCCTCAACTGACTGAGCCACCCAAGTGCCCCTTTAATTTTCCTTTTTTTAAGAGAGCAGGGGGGAAGGGTAGAGGGAGAGAGAGAGAGAGAGAAAGAGAAAGAGAGAGGGATGGAGGGAGGGAGAGAATCTTAGACAGGCTTCATGCTCAGTGCAGAGCCCTATCTATATGGGGCTCAATTCCATAACCCTGGGATCATTCCCTGAGCCGAAATCAAGAGTTGGACACTTAACTGACTGAGACACCCAGGCATCCCAAGATATGGATTTTCTACGTAGGTCTTTCAGCATCTTATATTGTTTGTCTCTTTAATAGACCTGACATCTCTTCGTATGGGGAAAATCTTATTTTATGGTCAGACTATCTTTTAAATTCAAAGACCTTTAAGATAAAAGTGTGTAAGGGGAAACACTAATGTGTGAAATGGCATGGCATGGCATTGTGTGATATTATAGGATCCATAACGACAGGCTTATTCATGTCAGAGGTCTGGATAAGGCAGCGTTTGTAAGCTCTCAAAGAGGGGCAGAGAAGTCAGCCAGTGAGATAGCACCAGCTTCTAACTAAAAATTGTAAAAGCAATGCCACCACTTACTTGTCTCCTGCTTTTTGTCCTTAGGATCCAGCCCTTTTGCGTCTGACTTGGGGGTTGGGTGGATATAGCATCTGGCGAGGTAGGAACAGAGAATTATGGTCAAATGCTCACTGCAGTTTTCGTTTAAAAACTCTCTAGGTTTTTGCCTCCTGTACTTCCACCTGTGAGCTTGTTTTCCGAGATGTTGGCTGCATCGTTTTCCATCGCCGTGGTGGCCTATGCTATTGCAGTGTCTGTAGGAAAAGTATACGCCATCAAGTATGATTACACCATCGACGGGAACCAGGTATGGTCCCCCGTGTGCTGAATCACTTTTGTAGGGCTGAAGACAAGAAAAAAGCATAAACAGGGTAGATTCTGTTGTCTGCTAAAGAAGGGATTGGTCCCTCTCACTAGCCCTTATCAAGCTAGGGTTTCCCTCTTAAGCATGCGAATTCGAAATTAATTGGAAACAGGCATGTTGTATCTCTTTCCTTTTTAAGAAGTTGAAGTAACCCAAACTTTAAGAGTTAATTTAGTCAGGTCATAAATAACATTCAAAGCTAACGTGTTGGGTCAGCCTAAGATTTCTTCATGCAGTCTGGGCTCCCCTGGTATATTTTATTTAATGGCACCTATAGTATGGCAAAACAATGCAACAAACCCCATCGATGGGAGTTGTGACCACCTTAAATTGAGGTGGCTCATTGCAATTAATACACACAAACCTTTTTTGTAGGCATATGCTACGTTCATTGCAAAATGAGCCGGTTTTAGATTGCTCACAAATCTGTCAGTGTGGTTTATTTTTGAAAACACAGCATAGCAGTCACAGCAGCTCAATGATTAGTGGTCAGGCAGAATCATGGCCATCCTAGTCATAATATGCTTCCCAGCAAACATCCAACCACAGAAGAAATGCTTATGTGCGAACAGAACAATGCTTTCTGCGAGAGCTACAGATAAACCACTCGCCGGGAAGGGAAGTCAGCATTTTAACCAGTGACTATTCCTTAGCAACCTTAAAAATGATTGAGAGCCGTGAGGCCTCTCTTAGACTCTGTGGAGCCCCAAGTCCTGAATGCCTTTCAAGACCTCCAAGCACCTTTAACGGTAAAGATTAAATTGGGGCTACCAGACAGGGTGGTCTGGGGAGTTTGCTTTCTTATTATTCTTCCTTACACGGTTGGCGAGGGTCTTGCAAAGATTGTATGTGTTCGCATCACTGCCACCCGGTCTCTGCCTTAGGAATTCATTGCCTTTGGGATCAGCAACATCTTCTCGGGATTCTTCTCTTGTTTTGTGGCCACCACAGCCTTGTCCCGCACCGCCGTCCAGGAGAGCACAGGGGGAAAGACACAGGTATGGAACAGTGGCATGGTGGCTTGTGTCTCCTGCAAGGGATGAGCCGGGGAAGTGGCTCTCAGGAAGGCTGGCAGGAGAAGTCAGCAAGGGGATTACCTTGGATACATAAGTTTGTGCCTCCTTGATCCGGCTCCCCGCCCAAATCTTCTTCACATTTATGGTTCCCTAAAGCACAAATTCTCAAATTAATCTCTTTGTGTCACTGCTCAGCTGGCAGAGAGCTATACTTACCTGCTTGTCCAGGGACAAAAACAACTGACAAGGAATCAGTAATGAAAAATACTGATTTTTATCTATTTGTTATCTGGGGATAAAGAAGGCCTAGTGAAAGCACGTCATGGCTTAGGAGGTATTATATTTTCAGGAAAATCAAAAGTGTCTGTCTACATTTCCTTTACAAGGATCAGGAACTTCCTCCAGAGGCCTTTGGGCCCACAGAACAAGTTTGTTGGCCAAGAGTATTGTTGTCGTAACATTTCGGCATTTCTTCTGGAGTACAACTTGTGTTCCTGAAGTTCGGAACGTGGGTTTAAGTTGTCGCCTTCACAAAGTGACCCCAAATCCCTGAATAACCCTGCCTTCCATAGGCCAGAAAGCTCAGGAGCCGTTCTCAAAGGCTCTCTTTTCTAGCAGGAAATGGGGTCAGAGAGGCCCAAATAAGTGGATGGGGGCATGGGATAGGCTCAGGGGTGGTGTTTCTGCCATGCCTGGAGGGCTTTCCCCTCCCCACACACAGCTATTATTTAAGAGTAAAAAGTGTAATGAGGCTATAAAGGAGAACAACAAATCCAAAGGCAGTACCCTTAACACACACGGTCTTCAGACAGGGTTTTATAAAAGAGATGGGCTGAGAAAATTAGTGACTCCCTGCGGTGGCCCAGGGGGAGCTTTGTCCCCCCCAGGCACACATGATGCTCCCTTTTCATTTATAATGGATCTCTGTGCCGGGTTTGGAAGAATGAGCCTCTACCAGTTTCTTGGCTCCAGCGGAACAAAATTTAATTTTAATTTTCAGAATTTTGCTTTTTTTTTAAAAAAAAATGTTTATTTATATTTGAGAGAGTGTAAGTGGGGGAGGGCAAAGAGAGGATCTGAAGTGGGCTCTGTGCTGACAGTAGTGAGCTGGAGGTGGGGCTCGAACTCATGAGCTGTGAGGTCAACCTGAGTCGAAGTCGGACGCTCAACCGACTTAGCCACCCGGTGCCCCTAAAATTTTGCTTTTAATAATTGAGTTTCCTTTTTCGGGGGCTTGGGGATGCGAACACTTCTCGCTCTGAGGGAGCAGGTAAGACAGCGCAGCCCTTGCCAAGAGGCAGAGCCGTGCTCTGAGGTCCCCGGGGAAGAGGCCGGAGGGGACTCCAGAGCTGCCCCCGTGTTCAGGCAGCTGTCAGCACGCGGGTCCCTGCGGCTTTCACCTGAGCTGGGGCATTGACAGACTCCCATGGCAGCATGCGGGTGCGGGCAGGTCCCCAAGTGGTGAGGTCCACTCTCCTGCTGTTGCCCTCCGGCCTCCGAGGAGGCACGGGCCAGCCGCCCCAGGAAGAATGCCCGTGTAAAGTGATGCCTTGGCAGAGGTCTGGGGGTAATGGTGTTCTGGTAAGCTGACACCTGCCGTCACACACTGGCAGGTATTATATTTAGGAATGAAGGATGCCAGGATTTCAGTAGTGAAGAACGAAGCAAGCACAGACGTGACTTGCTCTTTAATTACTGAAATGTATACTAAGTTCAGGGTTAAAAGTCTAATAGCCTGGACTACAATCCAGGGACTCACAAACACACACACTGGCAGCTCTTCCCTCGTTGTGTGGCTTCTCATGTTTTCTCTGATGTTGGGACCTCAGTTTTCAGCATCTATAAAATGGGAGGATTAATCGTATCCCCCTCATAGGGATGTTGTGAGGATTTAAAAACAAACACACGCCACGTTTGTAAGGTGCTGGCACATACCTGTAAACGCTTAGTGTTCCCGTCATTAACTCCTCACGATAGGAAAAGCATCGTGGTACCTGTGATGCATATACTGTGCTCTGACGCAAAAGAAACACCCCGGCGAATACTTCCTGAATGAAGGAATGGAATAATGAGGGTTAGTGACCGTTAACTGTCTGCAGCACATCCTCAGATTGTAGAAGAGCTGAACATTGCAACCTGTTGTTTCTTTCACCCCCATCGGACTCCTGCTGACTCACTAAAAAGTAATTCTGATTGCAAACTTCCCTCAGCTCCGATTACCTTCTCACTTGTAACAGAATAATTAATTTTCTAGCGACTGAATGTGCTCATAGATATAAAATGTACAGCACCTCCCACAAACCAGCCTGATAGAGTGAGTGCATGTAATGGACCCCTCGCAGATTTTAATATAGCGACCAAAATTTGTCCCGGTCCCCATAATTGGCAGCTTAGTGTTGCATATATTTGGCGAGTGGGTGGCCATTCCCCTCGACATGGGGTGTCATCTCTGTCCCCAGATCTCCCTTTCCTTTAGCAATTCATAGAGCCCTACATCCACGGCAAGGTGCAAGTGGCTCATGATAGACAACAATGTTGGCTAAGCGATTGTATGGAAGAAAGGAAGGAAGGGAGGGAAGAAGGGAGGACATCAGCTGCTCTGCTTAGAGAGATGAGGGAAAACCACCAAGGCACGGGCATCCTGGAGCCGTGGTGCTAACGGGCAGCAAAGAGCCTAACAGAGGGCTCTGAATGTGCAAAGCATCCGGATGTGCACAGCCCATCATTTGCATGATGTTGCCTCAGGCTGAGGTAACCACGGTGGGAACCTGAATGATCAGTCTGCCAGGTGGAAAGACGGTGGCTATGAAATTTCCTGTGGTTTTCAGATCTCCTACGTATGTTGGCTTTATCTGTCTCTTTCAGCTCACACCTCCAGTACCAGGCGGACCCCTGCGCCTGGTACAATCTTCCCTGTTGCTTCTTCTCTCGTGGCTTTGCTTCTGGTGCCCTGTCTCCTTTTCTCCTTTGTTTCAGAGCTTCTGGTCTTCACCTCGGCCAGGTGCCAGCTGTCTCAGCAGAGAGTTCATTGGTCAGCTAACCAAACCAGAGAATAGCCCCACCCCCTCAGCCTCTCTCCTAACTATTTATGGATCTTAGGAGAGCTTTGTTTTGCCAGCGAAGGTAAAGTTTCTGAAGGTCCTTTAACCCCTGCTGTTGCCCTGTCATCACTTGGGCTGCTGGGGGGCAAAACTCTTGAGCCTGCGCCCAGGGACTGTTGGAGGAGGCAGGGGGTATGGTCCCACTTCTCATTATGCTCCTGTAGCATTTTGAATTTGCAGAAGGGCCGGTACACTTATTTTCTCTGAGACTTCTGTGCAAATTGGTGCCGTCCGTAAGATGTGTTATCAGAATAACTGCTATTATGACTACTGCTTCAGTAATGAGGAGGAATTAGATGTGTGCCTTGGGAATTTATTGCCCAAGAACATTCACGATCTGTTGTTGTGGCAGGGGAGAGGTCCATGTTTCCCGCTATGGCAAATAATTACAAGTGTGGCCTCCCCACCTGACACCAAGGCTATAGGTCTGTAATACATCCAGGCCCAGCCGGCTTTCCCTTAGCAAGCTCAGGCTTCATGTTTTCTTTAATTTCCCTGCCAGAGCTACCATATATACGTTTCCCGTTTTTCCTTCAGTTGTGTAGAGTTGTAAGAAATAATTCTCATTTGTCTCAACAGTACTGAACAGAAGGGGGGAGGCAGGGAGGTGCACCCAACGGCCAGGCTCTCCTGCACACATCCAGCAAGCTGGAAGACACGAGGGAGAGGGATGGACCCCGTTCATGGAAGGTGTGTGTCTTTCAGATTGCCGGCATCATCTCGGCTGGGATTGTGATGGTCGCCATTGTTGCCCTGGGGAAGCTGCTGGAACCCTTGCAGAAGGTATAACCCTGCTTCCCAACAGCCCGATTGCATAATTTCTCTTCACTGCTCTGTCATCAGAGAAATAACAGGAGATTTACAAATCCTCACATGGAAGACCATTCCCCTGAATAACACAGCCTTCCCTGTCCCTCTTGACAGTCGGTCTTGGCAGCTGTTGTAATCGCCAACCTGAAAGGGATGTTTATGCAGGTGTGTGACATTCCTCGTCTGTGGAGACAGAATAAGATCGATGCCGTAAGTCACTGGCTGCCCATTTTTGTCTGAAATGTTTGTTTCTTATGTGCTTCCTGCCGCATCACTATGTCCCCTTCTCTCCTCAATCTCACCTGCACTGTGGGACTCCCAGAGCGGAAATTAGAATTGGATGGATAAGCCAAAGCCTGCCAGGTGAATCAAGCTTTGGGAAGGTCCTGTATCCCTGGGAAGATGTATTTCCATCTAGGAAGAATCCCACATAAACACATTAAACACCAGACCAAATAAACACATTAAAAAAAATAATAAAAAGAAATGAGCTTTCTAAAAAATAATAATAAAAATGAAAAAATAAAAATAAATAAAAATAATAAAAATAAACCCCTCTGTAATATAGAAGGACAAACAAAACTCAAACAAAGCAAAACCAAAATACAAAACCCTTACTGAGTTTAACTCTGACCAAAGTAACCTTCAGAATTGTTCTGAGGAACCATAAAAGCCAGAAGCTAACTGGGTGCCTGGGTGGCTCAGTCGGTTGAAACTCCAACTCTTTTTTTTAATGTTTATTTATTTTTTAGAGAGAGAGAGAGAGAACACAAGTGGGGTTGGGGCAGAGAGAGAGAAAGAGAGAGGGAGACACAGAATCCAAGCGGGCTCCAGGCTCTGAGCTGTCAGCACACAGCCTGACACAGAACTTGAACTCCCAGACCGTGAGATCATGACCTGAGCCGAAGATGGATGCTTAACCAACTGAGCCACCCAGGCACCCTGAGCCTCCAACTCTTGATTTCGGCTCAGGTCATGATCTCAACGGTTTGTGGGATACAGCCCCACGCTGGGCTCTGCCTTGACAGCACTGAGGCTGCTTGGAGTTCTCTCCCTATCTCTCTGCCCCTACCCTGTTTGTGCTCTCTCTCTCTCTCTCAAAATAAATAAATAAACATTTTCTAAAAATTAAAAAAAATAAATAAAATCTTTAAGAAATGTGGGAACATAAAATAATGCTATGCAGTCATATTTGCTTGTACTTGCAAAAACTACTGGTGAAAAGTGTGCACATGTACATGCACACAGACACATGGAAATGTGAACACAAGTGAGGGTGTGGGACGGGTGAAGAGGGGAGAGGGTCGGAAGCAAGGTTTTCTACTGTACACCTTTTTAATATTACTTCCATTTTGAACCACGTTAATATATTCCCTATTCAAAACTTAAATTAAAAACAAAACATTGAAATGGGACAATTGGTCTTTGTTGGAAACATCAGTTTCTACTTCCATTGAAACATGAAATGAAGTAAGAATATTTTTAAAAAGCGGAATTTGTTCATGGACAATTGATCTTCTTGTTTTTACAGGTAGTGTCTCACCTGATGGTCCCTGACAGATTAACGAGGTTCTTTCCATTTCTGTTTTGTCCTAGGTTATCTGGGTGTTTACGTGCATAGCGTCCATCATTCTGGGGCTGGACCTCGGTTTACTAGCTGGGCTCATGTTTGGATTACTGACTGTGGTCCTGAGAGTTCAATTGTGAGTAATGTAAGACCCAGATTTCCCAAAAAGAAGACAACATGCCCTGAGATTTCTTTTTTTTTTTTTAATTTATTTATTTGAGAAAGAGTACAAGCGGGGGAGGGCCAGAGAGAGAGGGAGAGAGAGGCTCCCAGGCTCCGATCTGACAGCACGGAGCCTGATGTGGGGCTCAAAGTCACGAACTGTGACATCATGACCTGAGCAGAAGCCAAGAGTCGGATGCTTAACCGACTGAGCCACCCTGGCTCCCTACACCCTGAGATTTCTTATACCATTTTAATAAAATATAGGGAAACCACTCCCTTTCATAATAGTTACTATGTATTGAGGGCTTCTATGAATTAAGCCTATAGTGCTTGGCACACATGATCATATTTAGTCTTTGGGACAATCCCATGAATAGGTTTTTTAATTCTCATTCTACAGAAAAGAAAATCAAAGCTCCGAAAGGTTAAGAACCTTCCCCAAGATCACACAGCTAGTAAGTTGCAGAGTCAGGGCTTGAACCCGGATGTATCTCACCCCTAAATCTGTGCATTTAGTCACATGCTCTACTGCTGCCTTCTCCTTCCGGTCACAGTAAGAATAAAAGATGCGTGACTCAGTAAGGACTGACGTGGCTCTGTGGTTCCTTCTGCAAATGAGATGCAGTCTGTGGGGCACATACTGGCTTGGGACAAGATAGCCACAAAGTGTATTACAGCTCATTTTCTCCTGAAGCTAATAACTCAGAACAGGAGATTTTAAAAGCATTGACTGTAGCCCGATTTCATTCAGTCTGCCAAAGAAAACATGTACCCAAGAAACCACATGATTATATGAAATAGACGTAATTAGGTCATATACAGAGTGAAAAGAGCAAAGACATGGCTTGATGTCATGGAAAACAATCTGTGAGAGAGCCGGAAGGTGTATGGTTTTTTGTTGGTTTTGTTTTCACTCTTTTTTTTTTTTAATGTTTATTTTTGAGAGAGAGAGAGAGAGAGAGAGAGAGAGAAAATGCACAAGTTGGGGAGGGGCAAAGAGAGAAAGAGGGAGACAGAGAATCCAAAGCAGGCTCCAGGCTCTGAGCTGTCAGCATAGGGTCCGATGTGGGGCTCAAACTCTCGAACCATGAGATCATGACCTGAGCCAAAGTTGGACACTTAACTGACTGAGCCACCAGGCACCCTTTGTTTTGACTCTTAAGAGGCTTTTGGTATGTGCTCTTCTGTGTTTATGAAATTGTCTGAACAGAGAGGCAAACAGAGCCAGGTTTCTTCCTCAAAACTTCTGTGATCTTTCCAGAGTTCTGGCCTCTTCTCTGCCTGTGCTTGGGCCATGAAGGTTAAAAGAATCTGGAAAAACATCAGCTGAGACACCTTCAGCTTAGCATAAGCCCACCCTTGTTGTTCCACTGGCCAATTCTCCTTCTACTTCTTCCCTACCCTGGCACGTTGGAGTCTTCCCCAAAGCTTATGTTCACTGCCTCAGCACTCTTAACTGGTTCCCCAAGGGCCCAGGAGAGTTCATAAGCTCCCAAAGTACCCAATTTGCTTCTGGGAAGTAACTCAGAACCTGTCCTTGGAAGATGTTTCTTCTCATGGTCTGTATGCCACAGTGTGTGCTTTGCCTTGCGTGGGTGTGGTTGGGAGAGAAAAGTTTGTAGAGAGAGGCTCTATAGCTTATGAACACTGAAAATTTGGCACAGCCCAGTAAGCTGAGGAGAAAGCAGTGGTACGTTTTGGCCACTGATTTGGTAACTAGGCTTTTCGCCAACCAAAAATTGTATCCTCCGCAATATTTCATTTCCAGTAATTATACGGCTGATCCAGAGGGCACACAAACAGACACTCTTTCTTCGGGAATTATGTTTAGCACCTGTCCCTAGTCACACCTGAAGAATCACGGAAGTTATTTGATGGTACCAGGAACAGGAAGTGAACAGTCTGGTTGATGGGAAGGATGTACTGCTGGCTCTCCCAGGCTCCCGTTTCTAGAAATTGAGACTAATCTGATCACCGCAGACTCGCCATATTTCATCAGACAGTTGTTCTAACTCCCGAGTAAGTTCCAGGCACTGTGCCAGGCACTGAGGACCCCTGGGTTAAAGATAACCTAACCTAACCTTACCTCCAGGGCCTTTTTGGCCTTATCTGAACCTCAGCTTACTCAACCATAAAAATGAGGACAGTACTGCTGACCTTCCAGAAGTTTGGCGGCTCCTAGATAAAACTTAACATGTGTGAAAGCTCTTTGCTTGGCCTCTAAAGTGTTGTACACAGGGGAGTGGGATGTTCATGACTTCTCTCAGCCCTCAGGAAAATCCTCCTTCTCCAAGGACCCACGCAAACACCAGCTGTTCATTTCAGAATTAGCTGCAGGAAGATGTGATCGCTAACAAGGACACACAATGCAATAAAGAGCCAAGAATGATGGGCTCTTTCGGATCTGTGATGTCTTGTCATTTTTTATTCCAAAGTATGCCTGTTCCACAAAATCCTGACCTAATTTTTCTTCTTTTAGTCCCTCATGGAACAGCCTTGGAAGCATTCCTAGCACAGATATTTACAAAAGTACCAAGAATTACAAAAATGTAAGTGCCTTTGTGAGACAGTTGCTGCCCTTGGGTTGCTAGCCTGGATTTTCAGGGGGTAGCATATTTCTCTTTCAGTGTGTTAGGTACAAGGTAGCTAAAGGGGGAGGCTTCTTCCAGGAAAGTTTAGAAGTTCACTGGGGGTGTCATGAAAACTTTGACCTAATGTGCTCTCTGCTATCCATGGTTTGTATGAATTGTGTCCATGCTAGTTTGAATGTTTGTTTGTTTTTTAATGTTTATTTATTTTTGAGAGAGAGCATGGGAAGGGGCGGGGGATGGGGACAGGGGCACAGAGGATCTGAAGCCAGCTTTGTGCTGACAGCAGAAAGCCCAATGTGGGACTCAAACTCATGAACCATGAGATCATGGCCTGAGCTGGAGTTGGACGCTTAACTGACTGAGCCACCCAGGCACCCCTGAATGTCCTTTTAATGTAAAACCATTGTAAAAGGAATTTTAAAAAATAAGCAGTTTGATTATTTCCAGAAGTTGCATCAAAATTCTATTTCTCTGCTATGTAATCCTTACCCCCCATGAAATCATCTGAAATCCCTGTAAGATTATCTTCATTTAATGCTAACACAAGACTTTTAAGCTCTCTGATTAGACATTTTGCTCCAATCTTGGAATTGGAAGAAATGACATATAATATTGGAAGTGAAAACATAAAGAAAAAACACATCCCACTTATAGGCTTGTGTTCCTTGAAGTAGCTTAGCGGTCACCAGGGGAAACGGCGATGAAAAAGCAGAGAAAGAAAATCAAGAAAAAAACCAATTTAGCGTAAAAAAATGTTGGACACAGAATCTGGAATTCCATTAGCTGCTACTTAATTTATTTCCACATCTTTCTCGGCACTGCCAAGAGCTAAACAATGATGGTAGAGAATCTTTTGGCTCAGGGAATCATGGGCTGAGTTTGGGGGTTTGCAGTTCCAGGCTCCACTTTGGGGAGACTCTGTCCACATCACTCAGCCTCCCAACACCTGTTTTCTCACCTCAGGGGCTCGGACTGAAATTGCTATGATTCCTAAAGACTAGAAAAGTCTAGGATTTCGCAAGATCTACTTTTGGTCTGGCCACCATGTGCCAGGGTGAGAGCAAGCAACCGACATTGTTGGCCTCCATTCTTGCACATCCCCTCAGTTTACTACCTTTTTCTTGTTCCTTCTTTTTTTCTAAGTTTATATATTTATTTTGAGAGAGAGAGAGCAAGAGGGGGAGGGGCAAAAAGAGAGGGAAAGAGAGAGAGAGAGTCCCAAGCAGGCTCCCTGGCACAGAGCCTGATGCAGGGCTCGAACTCACAAACAATGAGATCATGACCTAAGCCGAAATCAAGAGTTGGATGCTTAACCCACTGAGCCACCTTGGTGCTCCAACACTCCTTTTTTTTTTTTTTTTTAAAGAATTTTAGCCAAAGAACAAATTGGGGTTCCGTGGTATGAACTGGAGGCAAATCACTTCCTCATTCTCAGCCTCAGTTTCTCCATCTGGAAATCAGAGTGTTGAATAATTGCTTACGAAGGCCCTTCCTAATTTGATCTTCTATGGGACTGTAAAGTTCCAGTAGTTTGAATAACCTATTGCCTCCTAAGTGGAGACAGACCCTGTTCAGGGAGAAGTGAGTGCTGTCGTCCAGCCCCTCAGAGTAATTGCAACTTGGCTCCTAGCCGAAAAGCCAGAAATTTAATTAATATTTGAAGGCTGAAATTATTTAACTTCACACATTTTGTTTTCTTAATGCCAGATTGAAGAACCTGAAGGAGTGAAGATTCTTAGATTTTCCAGTCCCATTTTTTACGGCAACGTTGATGGTTTTAAAAAATGTATCAAGTCCACAGTGAGTATTTTATCCCTAGAAATTTGGTTTATAACCTCCTTTGAGACTTCATTCATTCTACGGGTATTTATTGCCTCAAACTGGACAAGACCCTACACCCTATTCCGTTTGTATGGGGCTTTAAGAATTATAACATCCTAGTAACTTATAATCTGTTTGGCAACAGGTAAGGACCCAGAAATACCA
This sequence comes from Panthera onca, assembly GCF_046562875.1. Taxonomy (NCBI): domain Eukaryota; kingdom Metazoa; phylum Chordata; class Mammalia; order Carnivora; family Felidae; genus Panthera; species Panthera onca. The sequence goes on along the minus strand of NC_138340.1, from coordinate 77,109,382 downwards.
TACGTTAAAATCCAGGTAGCAATAACTATGGAAGACCAAAACAGTAGTTTAGACAGTAAATGTGAAGAGTTCAGAGAAGGGAGAAATCCATGTGAGTTGGGCTAATCACATAAGATTATGTCAGGTGTTTAGAAACTATGTGAGCTGAGAGTCAGAGGTAAAGACGTGTATTTGGGCAGGGAGGGTGTTTGCCCAGTTGGAGTAAAGAGTAGAAAATGTAAGTGGAATATGTAAGCCAGAAATTCTGGCCTAGAATGGCATGCCAAGCTTTGAAGCTGAGGTTTGCCCCTATATCAGTGTTTTTCTTAAGTGAGTTCCAGAGCAAACTGGTTCAAGGGAATGGTCATAGATTTTGCAATAGCAAAAGGGCTCTGTGATGTCAAGGAAATTTGTTAACACAGACTTAAAGCTAAAGAGGTTATTCTGTGTGGTGTTGTTGTTTTTTTTTTTTTTTTTGCTTTGTTTGTTTGTTTGTTTGTTTGTATTTTACTCTTTTAGAGCCTTTAATATGAGACTGTCTTCCCTGAGTCTCTGGCTAGGTGGGGTAGGGGTGATACTGGAGACCTCCACTAGACCTCAGAATTTCTTTTTTGGCAGGATGTCTCAAGGAATAATACCACTTGGGAAATCGCCTTTCCAGATAACAATTACCGTTAATGAGCATTAGGAACCAGATGTTTTAAGTAACTTGACATTTCTTTCCAAAGGTTGGATTTGATGCCATTAGAGTGTATAATAAGAGACTGAAAGCACTGAGGACAATACAGAAACTCATCAAAAAAGGACAATTAAGGGCAACAAAGGTGAGGCGACATCTTTCTTTTTCTTGTTAAATCCCTTTCCTTCTCATGTGAAAATGAAAGCAGTTAGACAGTTGAAAGTTAGATTTATTCGCTTTGGTACCCAGATGTGTTCAGGCAGTTGACAATGTATGTTGGACGACAGTTATTCTTGTAGACAAGAGGGAATGGGAGAGAATTAAAAAATCAGCAGAACTCTCTGGAAACACAGAGTGTGATACTTTTTCCCATAGAGAAATAAACCTTATTTTTACTGAAGGGAACAAAATAAATGCTAATTCAATGCCAGAAAAATGCTCACAACAGAAGGCAGCTAAGTTCATAAACTTTTAGATCTATTACCTTTTATTCAGACTCTCCTGCCTATGTATCTCTTGGCCAAGTTCCACAATCTTCCAGAAATCAAGAGTTTCCTGGCTCCTCTGCTCTTCCATTTTTCTTCTTAGGGAACATCACAGTTTGGACTGAGGTAAATCTCATTCCTTAAGAGTTCATCCCTTTGATGTTTTGCTAGCCAAGGAAAAGTGTATAGGACTTTTAAGTAATTTGAGATGCATTATTGCAAGGTGTCCCTGTCATTGGCAACTAAGTTGGCAGTGTTTTCTTTGTTTAGAATGGCATTATAAGGGATGCTGGTTCATCAAATGATGCTTTTGAGCCTGATGAAGATGTTGAAGACCCAGAAGACCTTGATATCCCAACCAAGGAAATAGAGATTCAAGTGGATTGGAACTCTGAGCTTCCGGTCAAAGTGAATGTTCCCAAAGTGCCAATCCACAGCCTCGTGCTTGATTGTGGAGCTGTGTCTTTCTTGGATGTTGTTGGAGTGAGATCATTGCGAATGGTAAGGTTTTGGTGCTTTGAATGACAGATTTGGAGCTTTGGCCATAGTACCATGATACGGGGTACCTGGTCTTGCAAAAGGGTGATTGTCGGATCTGTAATTTTTCTAGAGGAATGCTTTTGCAACACAGTGTAGTATTTTAAAGCATAGACTGCGAGGCCAGACATGTGGTTGAATCCTGGCTCTCCCACTTACTCACAGTGTGTCCATGGACAGGTTGCTTAATCTGTCTGTACCTCAATTTCTTAATCTGCAATATGGGAGTAATGATGGTACCTACTTCATGGGGTTGTTATGAAGATTAAATAGGTTTATATATATGGACATATTATATATGTAGCTAATAAAAAAGCTAATATATAATATATATATGCTATGTATATATAAAGAAAGAATGTTTAGAAGTATCTCAGCAAATATTAATATTTATTAGGTTTTATTTTTTTGAGTATAGAAAATGGAATATTTAAAAGAAGAAAAAATGGGGGCTCCTGGGTCATGGGACCAATTTCAGCTCAGGTCATGATCTCACAGTTCATGAGTTTGAGCCCCGTGTCGGCCTCTGTGCTGACAGCTCAGAGCCTAGAGCCTGCCTCTGATTCCATGTCTCCCTCTCTCTCTGCCCTTCCCCCGCTCACACTCTGTCTGTCTCTCTCTCTCAAAAATAAATAAACATTAAAAAAAAAAAATAAAGACAACCATGTGAAGTGCTCCAAAACAGACTAATTAGGGTCAACTTGACTTCAAGTGTCAAGTTTAGGTGAAGCTGCAGGTTGTAGTAAGAGGGTTGGAGACAAAAGCAGGGTCAAGGTACTGACAATCAGATGTAATAACATGGAAATGACCCCAATAGGTGAAGGGGATTAAGAGTACACTTCTCTTGATGAGCACTGAGGCATATATGGAACTGCTGAATCCCTATTTTGTACACCTGGAACTGATATGTTAACTACACTGGAATTAAAATTTAAAAATGTTTAAAGTCTATTTAAAAACTTCGGAAAGGAAACCCTTACTGAGGTTTAGCCTAGTTAGGGCTTCCTGGCTACCTCTGCAAGGGCAGGAAATGATTCCACGGGGTGGATAGTAGGCAGGTTAGGCAGAAAAAGTGATTATACTTGACAGAAGAGTTCAAGAATATGCTGACAGTTGCAGGGCGCCTGGTGGCTCAGTTGAGCATCTGACTCTTGATTTTGGCTCAGGTTGTGATTCCCAGGGTCGTGGGATCAAGCTCCACATTGGGCTCCATGCTGAGTGTGGAGCCTACTTGGGATTCTCTTTCTGTCCCCACTGTCCCTCTTCCTTGCTTGTGCTCTCTCTAAACACACACACACACACACACACACACACACACACACACACACACACTGACAGGTTCTATTCCAGTTCTTTTAGAAAACGTGGCTATTATAATGCTCATTTGAGAACATAAATGAAAACATAAATCTTATTCTTTATTGTGCACTTTACTCTCGCCTTTGGTTCAGATCCATTGTAGATTGTATTGGGCAAAGGGTTTAATGAATTACTTTTGGGGAGAGTACTAACTTACCTAATACCAGGATATTTCCCACACCCACACCTATTTATTTATATCTCCAAACAGAGGTCTTGATTTTTTTTCCCTTAAAATGTGAAGTTCTCTTTTATTATTGCCCATAGTTCTCATGTCTTGATTTTTTGTTTTTAATTTTTACATTTTTACTGAAATATAATTAACATACAGTATAACATTAGTTTCAGATGAATAATATAATGATTCAACAAATTCTATACATTATTTAGTGCTCACCACAATCAGGGTACTCTTAATTTCCTTTATTCACCCTTCTCCCCTCTGGCAACCCACCAGTTTGTTCTCTGCATTTAAGACTCTGGGGTTTTTTTTGTTTCTTGGCTCATTTGCTTTGTTTCTTAAATTCCATGTATGAGTGAAATCGTATGGTATTTGTCTTTCTCTGACTTATTTCACTTAGCATTATGAGTGATGTTGAGCATCTTTTCACGTGGCTCTTTGTCCATCTATGTTGTTGCAAATGGCAAGATCTCATTTTTTTTTTATGGCTGAGTAATATTCTAGTGTGTGTGTGTGTGTGTGTGTGTGTGTGTGTGTGTGTACACCACTTCTTTACCCATTCATCTATTGATGGACCCTTGGGTTGCTTCCATATCTTGGCTATTGTAAATAATGTTCAATAAACAGAGGGGTGCGTATATCTTTTTGAACAAGTGTTTTCATTTTCTTTGGGTAAATACCCAGTAGTGGAATTATCAGATCATTTGTTATTTCTATTTTTCATTTTTTTAGGAACCTCTATACTGTTTTTCACAGTAGCTGCCTGCACCAATTTATATCACCGTCAACAGTACACAAGGGTTCCTTTTCCTCCACAGTTTTTTTAATGCTTGTTAATTTTTGTCTTTTTGATATTAACCATTCTGACAGGTGGAAGGTGATATCTCATTGTGGTTTTGATTTGCATTTCCCATGATGAGTGATGTTGAGCATCTTTTCATGTGTCTGTTGGCCATTTGTAGGTCTTCTTTGGAAAAACATCTATTTCGGTCCTCTGCCCATTTTTAATCAGATTATTTGGGGTTTTGGGTATTGAGTTGTATAAGTTCTTTCTCTATTTTGGATATTAACCCTTTATTGGGTGTATTATTTATGAATATCTTCTCCCGTTGAGTAAGTTGCTGGGTTTTGAGTTTTTCTGTGTGTATGGTGTAAGGTAGGATCCAGTTTCATTCTTTTGCATGTAGCTGTCCAGTTTTCCCAACAACATTTGTTGAAGAGACTGTCTTTTCCCCATTGTATATTCTTGCCTCTTTTGCCATAGGTTAACTGACCACATAAGTGTGTGGGTAACCTGGGTGGTTGAGTTGGTTAAGCGTCCAGCTTCAGCTCAGGTCATGATCTCGCGGTTTGTGGGTTCGAGCCCCACGTCGGGCTCTGTGCTGACAGCTCAGAGCCTGGAGCCTGTTTCAGATTCTGTGTCTCCCTCTTCTCTCTGCCCCTCCCCCACTTGCACTCTGTCTCTCTCTCTCTCTCTCTCTCTCTCTCTCTCTCAAAAATAAACAAACATTAAAAAAAATGACCATTTAAGTGTGGGGTTATTTCTGGGCTCTATCTTGCATTCTTCTATATGAATACATATACATATTTCTTCTATATGAATGAAATAGGCATTCATCTATATGCCTATTTTTGTGCCTGTACCATACTGTTTTGATTACTAGAGATTCGTAGCATATCTCAAAATCCTGGATTATGATACCTCCAGCTTTGTTCTTATTTCCCAATATTGCCTTTGCCTGTATCTTGAGTTTTTTAATTAAATTTTTTATTTTGAGATAATTGTGGATTCACATGGAATTTTAAGAAATAATGCAGAGAGATCCTATGAAACCCTTATCCAGTTTCTCCCCCTGGGAACATCTTGCAATGCCATAGAACAGAAATCACAATTAGGATATTCACATTGATACAGTCAAAATACAGAGACCTTTTTAGGTCAGTTTTACATTTGGAATCCAATGGCCACATATCCATACGCCTGTATCTTCCATTGCAAGATACAAATGTATGCTCTTGTCTCTAATCAACAGGGACTATGTTAGGAAGCTTCCTGTATGCCCCTCTTTCCTTTCTTCCGCAAACATTCTTTAATTGCCTCTGTGCTATTGAGCCCTGTGCTGTTGTGCACTGGATTTACCACCTCTTGAGATGGTCTTTTCATCCCTAATCATACCATCACTGTAGGTTGAAAACTTCTGTGGTTTTCTAATAATGAACTTTCCTCCAGTAATCAACTTTCCTTAAAGTCCTGATTAACCATGAAAGTGTTCAAGTTTCTCCTGAACGAGTAATTGAATGCTACTGAATTACGGGCAGATGAAGTCACTCATTGTTACAAATTCTTTTTTAAATTTTTAGATTGTCAAAGAATTTCAAAGAATTGATGTAAATGTGTACTTTGCATCGCTTCAAGGTAAATGCATGCACAAACATATCTACCTATAAGACTTTCTGCTGAGCCCTTTCTTCTACCTTGGGAGTGTGGGTACATGATGTCCAAAGAGCCTTTTTTTCAAACTATTTTTTATTGTGGTAAAAGATGTATAGCATAAAATTTGCCATTTTGGTCATGCTCATGTGGACAATTAAGTCAGTGGCACTAAGTACAGTCACAGTGTTGCACAGCCATTACAGCTATCAATTTCCAAAATTTTTCAGTGCCACAAACAAAAACTCTACCCATTATGCAATTACTCGGAGGGCCTTTTTGAAACCTGGAAAAATATTACTTCCAATCTGTGCAGTAGAGCTGGTAATCCGTGGAAATGTATGTCCTGATAACAGTACAGGGCCAATGGAGAGAATTTACCATGGGGATGACTTAGGTTCTTTAGAAGCAGAGGCTCCTCTAGGGTCTGAGTCTGTGTCTCTCTATGTACGAGTGTATGTGTATAGGAAAATGCTAGTGCTCAGACTGAGTTCTCTAGAAATAGGCCCTGAGATAAAGATTCTTGGGCAAGTGACTTATTGAGAGTATACATGAGAAATTCATGCAGGACTGCTGGAGGCAGCATAGGGCAGGGAAAGAGGCTGGACAAAGACATTGTTTTAGAAGTCTACCTTAGCCTGAGTTTGAAAGGAACACAAAGCAGGAAAAGCATCAGAAGTTTATCCTTCCTTGAGGTAAGGGGGCCAGCATTTTTACCCTCATATCAGTCAGTAAAAGGCTGTAGGCCACCCAAGGTTGGGGTGTAAACCAGTGACCAAGGAAAGTTCTTCAGAGAATGGCACAGCTGTGAGTCATTAACAGCCAGGCTCATCATGGCAGCCTGAGGACGGGTACCCTGGCAAAACCACGTGCTTGTGAGTCGAGGCTGTCTCCCACAACCAGTTATGGCATAACCATTCCCTGTGCTTCTGGAAAAGAAACTCAGTCAGTTTAGAGCAGGGTCACATTTTGAAAATGAGGGGAACAAAATGAAAAGGAGCGGCTGACAAAATTTAGTATTGGTTGATGTTACGAACATGTGTTGTTTTGCTAGAGACTGAACGTCATCTCTTTCTTTTGAAGATCATATGATAGAAAAACTGGAGAAATGTGGTTTCTTTAATGATAACATTAGAAAGGACATATTCTTTTTGACGGTCCATGATGCTGTCCTCCATCTACAGAACCAGGTTAAATCCCAAGAGGTTCAAGATTCCATTTTAGAAACGGTAAACATTTAAGCTTTCTACATAAGTATCTTTCCTAAACTATGAGGATTTCTGTAAAGAGCAAAAGATTTTCACAAATCGACACTTGAATCACAGTCTAGTAGGATTTGGGGCCATCTGCCTGATTTCTCAGGGCCTCAGTTTTTTCATCAGTAAAATGGGAGTAAAAACATTTACCTCACGGGGTTAATAGGATGACTAAATAAGATAGTTTATAGGAAAGCACCTGGTAGTACCTGGTGCATACTTATTTTACAACGTGTGAGCTTACTAATAAAAGTAGGCATTCACTGTAATAATGTCTTTTTAGAATATAGGTGGCGAATCTTGGATTTTCTGTGATATGGGTATACAAATGCACAATTGTATATATAATTTAAATTTTCAGCCATCTGGAAAACCTCAGTGATAAATGTCTTTAAATAGAATCCTTTAGGTCATAAGTGATCTTTGAAAAAGAAAAAAAGAAAAGTCATGAGTCAGCCCAGAGTTAATAATTTCCCAGAAAATAGAATAGACCCTGGTTTCCCATGAGCTTCCTTATTTTGTCAACTATCCTGACACATACCCCGGACAGCCAAGCATTCCAGGCTGGCTCACTAGGCTGAGTCACTGGGCCTGGCCCAAGAACCTCTTCTCTCATGGACCCTCTGACAGTGAATTTGAAAAATTAAAACAAACACTTATAAAATAGCAACAATAGTAATTATTCCAGTGACACAATGTACTATATTTTTAATTGCTTCCTTCTTTTCTAAAATTCAGATGAGCAAGTTTTTATTGTATATTGGAAGTTAATGTTTGAAGTAAAACTAGCTTAGAAAACAATAGTGCATTATTTTTTTTAGCTCTTGTTAGTGGAGAGGCCTCTTAATGCTGGGGGGTGGGGGGTGGATATTAGCACTAAATACCAAGGTATGGATCTTACATACAAAAAAAAAAAAAAAAAAAAAAAGGTAGTAAAATCACAAATCTCAAAAAAAAAAAAAAAAGAAGAAAAGGAAAGCAAGCTACATGCAAGATGCTCATCTTAGAAAACTCATAAACTTTCCTCTACTTTCTAACTTAAAATCCTCTAACTCACAGGTAACAAAACCAAAGCAGGATCATCCAAAACATCTAAAAAACAAACAAACAAAACAAAACAAAAAAAGCACCTCACTTAAAAGTATCTAGACCTGAGGTGTCAAATTCTTTCTCAACCTGAAAATGGTTATTTTGTTATTTGTTTATACCCTACTTCTGATTCAAGCTCTCAGGCCAGGAGTATCACAGAAACCACTAACCAAGCATGCCCCTCCCAGGGGTAGACTCCATCTTGTCTGCCATCAGGGAGGCACTGAGAGTGGCTGAGATGGAATTTTTGACCCTGAACAAATGTTAGACTGCATATAAATGAGTGCTTCTATCATACATCTACCAGGTCACTGGATAGGAGGATGAGCGCTACTGGTGACCCATTATACCAGGAACCTTCTACTTCTATGTGACTTCAGTGTCTAGCACAAAGTCCCATATGTGGTAGATGTCTAGCAAATGATGATAAATTCTTGCCTGTGGTACTTTCCTTTCCTTCAGGAAGTGTAACTTGCATATTATGGAGATTGCGGATGCAGTGATATGACCCTCTCCCTGTCCCTTTATTTGACCATCACAGGGATTATCCCAGGATAGCCTCAACTTGTGGTTACACCCAGCCTCTAACTTTCCCATTATGTCATGACCATCCGCAACAGAGGACAACAAGTCCCTGATGCATTTCTGCACGAGCAAAGAGAATTGGGTTATTTATGTCTGAGGTGGAAAGTAGCTGAAAAGCACTTTGAAACATCACTCTTGCCTGGGTACGCGTTTGGAGTTGCTTTAGAAATAGCCTTCTTCACACATAAAACAAAGCCCAAATTGCTATTGGTTTCCTCTGTGTGGAAGGTTAAATTGCACGTTACTGCTAAAAAGCAGAACTTTCCCCCAAAACCAACTGGGTCCATACACTCTGGTCTTCCACCTCCAGTAAAATCTCCATCCAGTTCAGCGGGGGACTGTTCATTGTCATCAGTCACAAGCCCTCCGCTGGGCATTCGCTGTATACTCGAGGGTGTACTAAGTGCTCTCAGCTCAGCCATTGAAAGAAAAACACGACTGAGTCCTGAGTCATTTAGGCAGACAGGGTGACTCTTAAGAGGTACACACTTCAGAGGTTGGAGAAGAGAGCTGAAAAGGAGGTGAGACAGTGGAGAACGGTGCCAGTTCACACTTGAATGTGAAAAAATAGTATGGGGAAAAATTCTAAGGTGGGAAATGCAGAAGAACAGAAAGCTGTGAAGGATTTTGTGGTATGTAGATCATAGATGAGAAACACCAGCAAAGCCTCAGATAATTTTCTGTGGGGTATCATGTGGGCAGATGGGCTGATGTCATTATTGTTCCAATAAATATTCTCTGTTCTCTTGGTCAAGATTACGCTCATCAAAGACTGTAAAGATCCTCTTGAATTAATGGAAGCAGAGCTGATTGAAGAAGAACTTGATGTCCAGGATGAGGTATGGTCATTAGTTTCTTTCAAAGAAAATAATTTGGATTAAATCTTGAATCAACAGAATAACACAAATAGTGACTACGTCTGATTAAAACAATTCAGGGAAAATAATTAAGAAAAAATACCAGAAGGATGGCTTCATAGAAAGGGGAAAATGGTGGAAAACAAGAATTATCCCTTGGGGGCATTAAGTACTTAGGGACCCTTTGCCCCAGGTATGTAGGCATGATCAGTGACTAGAAGCAGCCAGCACACTGGTCCTGGTTTTCTACCTAAGCCTCCCCATACATCCTCTTCCTTTCCTACCTGAGGCCAGGGAGTTTCATAAGCTTCAAGAGAAGTATGTGAGGCACAGGACCCTTTCTTTATCTGACTGACAATGGTAAAGAGGACACTCCATTCAAGACTGATGCCATGTATTTCTCATGCTCTTGGGACATCAGACTCTTCCTAAGAACCTTGACCGAAGTGTAGTATCTGACTGAACTCTATGGTTCCACCATCAAGTAAGATGGGGCCCACAAAGGAAGAGCATAGAAACTTTAAGGTTGAAAGATGTCTTGGAATATCAAGACATCCACATACTAGCCCTGTGCAGAGATCTCTCCTAGTCCATCCCCAAGGATGTTGACTTAGCTTTTGTGTGAACATTTCCAGATATTGGCAACTGGTAGCTTTTCAAGGGAGTTTGTTACATGGTTGGATGTCTCCAAGTGTTAGTTTTGCTTACAAAACTAGATGCAGCCTTTCTTTAGTAACTACCCAGTGGACTGAGATCTGCCGTCTGTAGCAACACAAACCCTCCCACTGAACAGCCCTTATATATTTGACGGTAGCTCTCATGTTCCATCAGACTCTACTTCAGGCTAGATTCCTCCAGTTCCCTTTATTCCTCAGGCACAAAATTTGTCAATGCTTCTCTAGTCAAAAAGGGGACATAAGATCCCAGATGGAGTCAGGTCAGCATGGAGATTATGCAACCACAATCTACCTTGATCTTGTCAAGATATGTCTATTACTGTGACTTTAAAATGTGTTTATTTTCATTGCAGCCACATCAAAATCTTGGCTACTATTGAGCAAGGGGCCAACAACAAACTTGGGCATTTTACACAAACTATGGCCCAGCTAGGCTCCCCATTTATATTTATGTAATTGAGTTTTGACCCTAAAGCAGGGTTACACATATTTTTGCCAGACTACATCTTGTTGGTTCTAGTTTGTGGATACAGTTTCGAATTCTGAACTCCTCACCTGCATACGATCTCTCCATCCTACTGGCGTCATATGCAAATCTGATCAGCTTGCCTTCTCTGCCTTATTCCAGATCTTGATAAACATGTTGTTCTCAACATTCGAACCCCTATGGTAAAATCAGGTAGTGTGGAGGACAGGCGGAGATTTTTGTGGAGAAAATACATTGCTAGGGTGAAAATCAGAGGTCCTACCTCCTTAGTCCACCAGCTTAGTGAGTCTAAGAATGTCATTCTTAGCCCAACATGGGGCTTGAACTCATGACCCTGAGATCAAGACCTTGGCTGAAATCAAGTCAGATGCTTAACTGACTGAGCCACCCAGGTGCCTGGGGATGTCATTCTTGAGCTTAGAAGTACTTCCGGCTTTAGCAGTTTGTGATTATGGTTATAAGGCTGATTTAGTGGAGTAAACACTCATCAAAATTGGAAGTTAGGAAGATGCCACATTACAGAAGTTTTTTTGGATTGCCCTATAAACTAACGGCATCTTTATTCAGGTAATGGATTCAGGTAGGGTACCTGTAGCTAGCAAAGGAGTACAGTGGAGTGGTTTTAAAAGTATGAGCTTTAGAACGAGACAGATTTGTGTGCTAGTCCCAAATCTGCTACTCACCGGCTGTGTAGCCCAGGGAAAATTACTTGCCGAGTCTTCATTTTAGTTCCTTCATGTGAAATAGAAACAGTATAACAGAGTTGTACAAATTAAAGGATGCATGCAAAGGAATACTAGTCTCTTGTACATAGTAAGTGCTCAATAAACAGTACTTACTGTTTCTAAAGAAATCCAAGTGGAGAGTAATGAGGTACAAAATTAAGTTTTTACCCCATGCACACCTAGGATGAGTAGACGTGAGTAACCCAAACTATGAAATCCTGTTTGTAAAACACAGAGATAATGTAGACCAAAGGAGAATTCATTTGTATGAACGTTTCATTTCCCCTTTGTTTCCACAGGCTATGCGTAGCCTTGCTTCCTGAAAGTGGGCTCAGGAGGTTGCTATAAGCCACGACTGCAAGGCAGAATTTACCCACCAACGTAATTCTATGCAAACATTTTCTGCATGGACTTTTTCTTTGGACTTGAGACACTCATTCTCTTTCCATTCGATTTTTTTTTTAAAATCTTTTTTTTTTTTTTAACTTCTTAGCCAATGAAAGAGAACGACTAAGATTTATTTTTAAGGCTTGATTTATAAAGTAAATAGCTTACCTCTACAATGTGCAAAACGGTGAAGATTATCCAGGTGATTTAGCAATGTCCAGGATCTGCTGATGTTATGCTGCTGTTCCTTCATATCAGATTTGCTAACAGTGCTCTAGTGGGGACTGGTGTACCCCTGTTTAGTCGGGGTAAGTGTGCCCCAACAGTCTCTGTGGGCAGGTGAGTCGGGAAGGATTATCCTAAGAAAAAATCAATTTCTGACTGACCTCGATTCCCATGAGCTGCATCGATCACAGTGTATGGTGGCACTGAATAAATGAAGAAGTTTAATCATTAATGCTTTCGTCAATAAAGGTCTTCAAAAACCACTTTTAGTGAATACATCAACAAAGTTTTTAAAACGCAAATTTAGTACTCAATAATCAGTGTTATTATATGTGACCAGATTTTTAAAAAAAGGGTCACTTAAAAGGTTCAGAAACAGGCTGATCTATTTTAGGGGTGCCTGGGTGGCTCAGTCGGCTAAGCATCTGACTTCGGCTCAAGTCATGATCTCACAGTTCGTGGGTTTGAGCCCTGTGTCGGGCTCTGTGCTGACAGCTCAGAGCCTGGAGCCTGCTTCGGATTCTGTGTCTCCCTCGCTCTCTGCCCCTCCCCCGATCACGCTCTGTCTCTGTCTCAAGAATAAATAAACATTAAAAAAAATAATAATAAAAGTTTCAGAAACAGGCTGATCTATTTTTAGAAACACTGATTCAGAGAAGTGAAGCAATGAGATTATTGTGGCTTGTAGAAATCATATTTGATATGATAATAATCATGGATCACAGTTAAGATCAAATACAATGTATGACAGATTATCTCTAGCTTAAACATGCAGCTTTAATTTACCTGAGTTTATAGAAATGATCACTGTGTACAGGTCTATAGAGGTATGTTCTACTTAAAATCTAATGCAAAAATTGTGTTATTTTGAACAAAAAAAACCCCTAATTTTGATACATTTATAAGACTGAGTTGATATTTTTCTCTAAAATTTTAGGAAGATGTAAAGCAAGTGATCTTTAACAGAATTCTGACCACTTTTCCAAACACAAACAAAAATAAATAAATAAAAAGTGAACAGCCTGATTATAAATCTATGTTTAAAATGAGTTTTTAAAGGGGCGCCTGGGTGGCTCAGTCGGTTGAGCGTCCGACTTCGGCTCAGGTCATGATCTCACAGTCTGTGGGTTCGAGCCCTGCGTCAGGCTCTGTGCTGACAGCTCAGAGCCTGGAGCCTGTTTCCAATCCTGTGTCTCCCTCTCTCTCTGCCCCTCCCCCAGTCTCACTTTGTCTTACTCTGTCTCTCAAAAATAAATAAATATAAAACAAATTTTAAATGAGTTTTTAAAGATGGAGCATTCTAAATGAGCTCAATATCAAAAGAAAAAAAAACTTGTTTGGACTATATACATAGAAAATATATAGTTTTTTAAACAGTTTATATATTTATTTTTGAGAGAGAGGGAGAGAGAGTGTGTGAGAGCGAGTGAGGGAGGGGCAAAGAGAGGGGGAGAGAGAGAATCCCAAGCAGGCTCTGCTCTGTCAGCACAAAGCCCAATGTGGGGCTCGAACTCACGAAACCGTGAGATCATGACCTGAGCCGAAACCAAGAGTCGGACACTTAACTGACTGAGCCACCCAGACATCCAGAAAATACATAGGTTCGTAAAAATCCGTATTTTAAACCAGAACATTTTGCGTCTTTTATTTTTAATCTTCTCTGAGTGCCAACAATTTTCTAGGTATTATATATAATACATAGGCTTTAGTCCCAAGGACTATTACCATACATTTCACACTGGAATGAATGAAGTTGTACTTAAATTTGAGGGGAAAAGAAATACTCAGGTCCCCAACTGAGACGGTGTTTTGCCTGGTTGAGAGTTACATTGTACCTCTGGCACAAAACGTGTGAAATTCTCAAATGTGTTTGGCTCTTCAAAGGCAGTATGTCTTCTCCCCGTTTTTCTTCTTAAATACAATCAGAAACAAGTTATCTACTTCGGAAGAATTATTTTCAGTGATCACACCACACTGGTTACCTAAAGGTGGCCCCATCATCTCCCCTAACTCCCACACGTTCTGCTTCTGTGTATTGGAATTCAAGTGAGTTGCAATGGATTGGGATGTTGCAATATTCTTTCATGCTCATGGGTTGTACTGTCCTCCACTAATTTAGAATGATGTCTCTTTTGGGAATACCCTAAACAGGATTATAATATTATCTCATTTCCACATCAATACCTGCCTATAAAAGTGACAAATCTTATAAGATTGAATATAACAGTCTTGCAAAAAATGGATGAATGTCTCTGTTCAATTGAGGAAATATGCACTGCCCTTTTGCTCATTAGTTGAAGGACATACCAAACTTAAATTTTACAATAAGGCTAGAGTTTTGTAAAATCTTGGGTCCCACTTGTAAGACCACAGTCTATCTGACTTGTTTCCCAAGGACACTCTAGGGATGCTGTCTTTTCTGTGCATGTTGTGAATAGTAACCATACTTTTAAATTTGTGTTGTCAATGAAAATTTTACTTGAAATTAAGGTTGTCTTTTGTTATGTTTTTTTTTAACCTATAGGATAAGATTCCAGTGTTGTATGTGAATGTCTATAACAAATAAAAAAATCAAATTGTGTACATTTGGAAATATTTGCACATATTTTTTATTAAATGTAAAGTTGCCTTTGAAACTACTCCAATGTGTCCTTTCTGAACAAAACTATTACATCTTATCAAAATGCTACCTTTTAAGTTTGCCATTACTTTTATCACCCCTCATTTTGATGTATTCTTTATAGCTCCAGTTCTATTTATGTGCAGTGTCTTTTAGGAAAGACTTACCAATGCAATAAACAATGTTATAAATAACCTCAGTTAATTCTTGTAATTCTTACCCAAGTGATTCTTATTTTGTGCAATGTTGATTATTTTAAGCAAACTTTTCACGTTTCTACAACATATGTATCAAAAGGATACAAAGTATAATGTACCCCTTGGAATTTTCACAAAGCAAGGACACCGGTATAATCACCATCTAGGTCCATAACCAGCAGCCCAGAAACCCTCTCACGCCCCTTCCCAGTAACTGCCCTAAGGGCTAACTACTAACACTTGTGTGGTGTTTGTCCGATTGGATGGGGGGCCCCCAAATGTCAGGTGACAATCATGCTCAGCCTGCGGCCTGAGCACTGAAAGGATTCACCCAAGGCAGCCCAAAGGAAATAGAAGTTTATGGAATACACCACAAGGGAGTGGTGGGCAGGACAGCAGGGGGCAGGCTGCAAGGAGGGAGTGGGTGGGGGGTGATTTGAAAGGGGGAAGATGACAAAGTATGCTGACTTATGGAACTTTCCCTTTTTTGGTACCTGTGCCTGGTTGTAAGTAGTCCACTGGTCAGTTAGGAATTAAGGGTATTTCCGAGTGGGTCACCCGATTGTCCTGTCTGTTCAGCCAGGTAGTCGCTGTGGCCCTCTCTGCATTCTATTACTGCTCAAACCTGTTTGCCTAAAAGCGGCCTCTACAACTTGTTTTTTGAACTTCAAGCAAATCAAACAAGGAATCAAACAAGCTGATTTCTTTTTTTCCCCTTCTCTTTTGTGTCTCCCCCTATTCGACATTACGAGCGATTCATCCATGTCACTGTGTATAGCAATCATTCATTCATTCTCACTGCTGTGTTCTGTTGTCTGAATTTACTACCACTTATTTATCCATCCTACTGTTTGTGGACGTGTGTGTCATCATTTTTTGGCTCTCATAGATATTCTCGTTCATTTGTGTGTGTGTGTGTGAACATGCACGCACAATTCAGTGAAGTATATGCCGGGGGATGGGGTGGCGGGGCCGTGTATGCATGTTTTGCTTCAGTAGATACTGCAGTGGACTCATCTAACATCTACAGCAGACTGTTTCCCAAAGCCTTGCACCAATGCATGCTTGTATCAGCCGGGACATTAAGAGTTCCAGTTGCCACATGCTTTTCTCAACACTTGGTTTGTGTCCTCTCCACATTTGCATGTTGCTGATGACTAAAGAAGTTGAATGCCTTCTCAGATGTTTATTATTATTTAAATATCCCCTTTTGTGAATCATCAGCCCAAGCCCTTTGCCAATTTCTCTTTTCAATCATCTGCCTTTTTCGAATGGCCTTGTAAGAGTTTACATAGGGAGGATACAAATCCTTTCTTTTTTTAAAATTTTATTTACTTATTTATTTTTTAATTTACATCCAAGTTAGTTAGCATATAGTGCAATAATGATTTCAGGAGAAGATTCCAGTGGTTCATCCCCTATGTATAACACCCAGTGCTCAACCCAACAAATATCTTTCTTAATGCCCCTTGCCCATTTAGCCCAGCCCCCCAACCACAACCCCTCCAGCAACCCTGTTTGTTCTCTGTATTTAAGAGTCTCTTATGCTTTGTCCCCCTCTTTGTTTATATATATATATATATATATATATATATATATATATATATATATTTGCTTCCCTTCCCTATGTTCATCTGTTTTGTATCTTAAATTCCACATATGAGTGAAGTCATACGATGTTTGTCTTTCTCTAATTTCATGTAGCATAATACCCTCGAGTTCCATCCATGCTGTTGCAAATGGCAAGATTTCATTCTTTTTGGTTGCCGAGTAATATTCCAGTGTGTGTGTGTGTGTGTGTGTGTGTGTGTGTGTGTGTATACCACACCTTTTTTATCCATTCATCTGTCATTGGACATTGGGCTCTTTCCATACTTTGGCTATTGTCGCTAGAGCTGCTGTAAACATTGGGGTGCATGTGACCCTTTGAAACAGCACACCTAGAACACAAACTCTTTGTTGTGTAGGGGCCAAGGGCAGGCCGCTTCAGAATGGGCCACTTTGGCATGAAGATTATCTTTGAGTTAAAAGCAATCAAAACCCAGAAGATTCGGGAGAAGCTCCTTTACCTGCCCCACAACAGCCCAAAAAGAATTGAGATAGAAGACCTACTCTAGGAAGAGAGGTATCACCAGGGATAATTGTATTATGATATGAACTAGGTAGGGTAGACAGTGAGAAACTTGGCAGCTGTTTGATCAACTGTATGTCCCATTGTTTCTGAGTGGCCCCGCAAACACTTCACAAACATTTACTCTTTTTCATCTTCCTGTGAATTGTATTCTGTCCCCTTGAAGCACCAGACCCCCTACCCAGTTCTCCTTAGTTCGGAATGTCATAGGTACCTCTTTTTGCCTCTCCGTGTCTGTATGGACTCCCTGTATGTACGAAGTTAATGATTTGTCTTGCATCGATTCGATTCTTAGTCCAGCTGGAAGGATCTGGAAGGGCGGAGGAAACTCGTTCTTCCTAGCAGGCAGATATATGTAGTGCATATATCTTATTCCATTTGATGGGAGCATAAAGGACAAAGCTGGACTTTGCTGTGGCTCATAGTCTCCAGGCAGGATTCCTGAAGCATGCAGATTCGAGGATCCCTACAGCTCCCTCAAGGACTTCCTTTAATGTTTTACCACTCTAGCTTTGCTCTGGTGTGACTTCCCTCTGATAACTGTAAACCCTCCCCCCACCAACATATGTTAGCAATCATCCTTCAAATACATGGCCCACTGGTACACATTTGAAGGGTCTCTTGACTAGTGACTTACTAGGCAGTATTAAATAACCTTATCTTAACAGCAGCTAGCCCCTTAAGGTCCTGGAAGCCTTGCTTCCAAATTCCTTAGTGGCTTACACTATCCCTAACTCCCACTAACTAAGGTATATAATCAGTCACTCCTCACAATCCCAGTGCAGCTCTTTCTGCCCACAGGCTCTGTCCCTGTGCTACGATAAAAACACCTTTTTGCACTGAAAACGCCTCAAGAATTCCTTCTCGACAATTTGCTTGCGGCCCCACAATGTATTCTGTGGATCGGCTTTTCATTCTTAATCGTGCCTTTTAATTAAAAAGAATTTTTTTTACATGTTTATTTTTGAGAGAGACAGAGACAGAGCACAAGCAGGGGAGGGGCAGAGAGAGAGAGAGAGGGGGAGACACAGAATCTGAAGCAGGCTCCAGGCTCTGAGCTGTCAGTACAGAGTCGGATGTGGGGCTTGAACTCATGAACCGTGAGATCATGACCTGAGCTGAAGTCGGACAGTTAACCGACTGAGCCACCCAGATGCCCCAATATGCCTTTTTAATTTTAATGTAGTTCAACTTATCATTTTTCCCCCTTAATAGTTAACTTTTTTTTTTTTTTTGAATATAGCTTAGGAACTCTGTGCCTAAGATAATGAAAATATTTTCCTATATTTTCCAATAAAACCTTTGACTTCTTACATTTAGATGGACACTATATCTGGAGTTGGATTTTTGTATATGGCGTGAGGCAAGGAGTGAAGAGTGCCAGGTGCACAGCAGGTGCCTGATCGACACTGTTGGAAGGCTGAATTCAGCTGCGGTGGTGCTGAACAAGGCCAGTATGGTTTGGGACTGGCAGTCGGATTAGTGTGCAGCTGTTCAGAGTTTCCTGGGCTTGCAGGCCTATTTCTGGGGCCCACCACAGCTCCCCTCCCCATTTGCCCGCTCACCCTCCAGGTCCCCAGAAAAGGGGCTGGGTATTCACGTGGACGCACACAGAGGTTCCAGGAGCAGAAGGCCCTCCTAGACTCCATACTCATTTTGAATCTGCCCACTTCATCCTTTTCTTCAGGGACACCTTTGGGCCTGGACACACAGGAACTGCCTCTGCATCGGATCTAGCTTAAAGGCCATCCGCAATGCACTGTTTTAGATCAAGTGCTCCAGTGTTCTGAGTACCCCTTGCCCAACTCAAACAAACAAACAAACAAAAACAAAAAACAAAAAAACCAAACCCAAACAAAACACTTTTTGAAATAATTATAGATTCACACGAATTTGCAAGTAAATGTGTGGCCAGGTTCCCGTGTACCCTTCACCCAGCCTCCCCCAGTGTTCACATCTTGCCTAAATATAGTAAGTATAATATAAAACTCATGACATTGACACTGGGACAAACCATAGAATTTATTCACATTCCACTAGTTATACATACTCATTTGTGTGTGTGTGTGTGTGTGTGTGTGTGTGTGTGTGTACCTCTATGCAACTTTATCCCCTGTATAGCTTCATGTAACCACCATCACTATTGAGATGTTTAACTGTATCTTCAGGACAAGACCCCTTCTGAGGGCCCATTTTAGAAAGCACTCCAATCGCAGATACACCCCTTCACGTTACACCACCCTCAGACTTAAGGCGGAACAAGAGCATCCTGAGTCATTGTTTTATTTTATTATTTTTTATTTTATTTATTTTTTAATGTTCATTTTTGAGAGAGTGAGAGACAAAACCTGAGTGGGGAAGGGGCAGAGAGAGAGAGAGAGAGGGAGACACAGAATCCAAAGCAGGCTCCAGGCTCCGAGCTGTCAGCACAGAGCCTCACCCGGGGGCTCAACCCATGAACGGTGAGATCTCGACCTGAGCCGAAGTCAGACACTTAACCGACTGAGCCACCCAGGCGCCCCCTGAATCCTTCTTTAGAAGGGGTATCTCTGATAATTGCACTTCCCACAGCCCAGAGAAGTTGGCCCCCTCATATTCTATTTTAGAATTTGTTTGCATTTTTTTTTTTTCATTTTTACTCATTACCGCCCCCAGTCATGGAAGTCTACACCTCACAGCAGGAGCATCTGCAGGTCAGCTTTAGATGTCAAAGAATGGTACAAATCCCTGACCAACCAGTGCGACAAGTTGGTGGGGACTGACTCTTCGGGAGGGAGACCAGGTATGGCTTGTCTTTGTGCAGGCTGCCATACGCTGGGTGGCTTAAACAACAAACATGGATTTCTCAGAGTTCTGGAAGCTGGAAGTCTGAGATCAGCGAGCCAGCATGGGCAGGTTTTCAGTGAG
The DNA here is from genome assembly GCF_046562875.1 of Panthera onca. Taxonomy (NCBI): domain Eukaryota; kingdom Metazoa; phylum Chordata; class Mammalia; order Carnivora; family Felidae; genus Panthera; species Panthera onca. The sequence goes on along the minus strand of NC_138340.1, from coordinate 77,089,588 downwards.
CGCCCTCTTCCTGGTTTACGGAGGGTTGCCATCTTGCTCTGTCCTCACCCGGCTAGCTCTCTGGCCTCTTCTTGTAAGGACGCTGATCCCATGGTGAGGCCTCCACTCTCCTGGCTTAATTATCTCCCAAAGGCCCACTTCCAAATACCATCACTTTGGGATTATGGTTTCAACACATGAATCTGTGGGAGATGCGCTGGGTTCACTGCAGCTCTCTTCAGAACGCCTGTGAACTGGGTGGCACTGTCACATAGCTGAAGACGGGTTCTGAGCCCTGCGTGTTGATCAAAGCAGCCAACCCCATCCATTCCAGGTGAATTCACTTCCTCACTCATCAGTCAATGGGTGGTGAGTCTCGCGCAGCAGAATCCTGGAACGCATTCCCTCGACTCTGTGCCATACATAAAAGGAGGCCTGAGCGTTCCTCTACACCCCGGCACAGAAGTGTTCAAGTGCACACGAGACATCTGCACCATCAGAACATGCCCGTGAGCCTGTGACCTTTCTCCACTAAACGTAAGGGAAGGAAGCGGTGGGCAGTGAGGGTGGGGTGGGGCGGGGAACTGGGCCCGGTTATGAGGGGCCTTGTATAGCACATTAAGGAGCTTGGATTTTTATCCTCTGCTCTGGTAAGAGATAAAGGCCAAATGGCTGGGTCACATTACCTAGCTAATCCAATCAGCTGACCTGGACACCTAGAGATAAATTCCGAAGGTGAAATTAAAGTAGAGGTGAATGCAGCTTTGTTGTTTAGTTTCCAAGGAGAGAGTAACAGATGAAAGCAGACGCATTAATTAGCTTTTGTGACTTAAAAAGCTTGTTCAGGGATGTGATTTTTAGTTCTCTCGTTTATCCTGAAGGCAACTCGAGCATTCTGTTATCAATAATGACTAAATGTAATCATAAAAGTCATGCCTCATTACTTTTATGATTAGGAAAACATGTGCCATATTAAAACGTTTAAGGCAGAAGCGGATACTGATTGGAGACTGTGGAGTCAACGTTCCTTACAAACGTGTTGCCGTTTCTGTGTGGGAGTCACTGTCTCTTCTGGCGTTGCTCGCTTGTTAAAAAGGAAAAAAAAAAAAAAAAAGAACTTCTGGTCTCTAAAACAAAGGGAGAAGTGTTGGCTTCATATTTCTGTTTAAACCACTTATTAAACGTCCCTGACAAAATACAAGGTCTGGCAAAGCGCTCTGTGCCTGCTGCCACTTCTTCCCAGAAAGCTCGAGGCTCTGACCCTTTGGGAGTGATGTTTTTTTGCTCTTCTCTCCCTTACCTTCTCTTTTCCGTATTGGGAGGTTGGCCTAACCAGAGACACAGCCAACCATACAGTGAGGAAGCTCAGGATAAAAATCTAAAGTCTATAGTCGGGGAAGAAACAAGACGGAGACCAAATCTGCCTACTTAAGTAGTTGAGGGTAGTTTCTTTTTTTGGTTTCATTTGCCTTTTTATCAGGACACTAGTCTTCCCATTAGTTCCTTATTCATCCATTCACACATTCATTCATGCATTCATCAAGTGTTTACTGTGCACCTATGTTGTGACGTGCACAGAACTAGAAGCTGGTAGATAGTGATGGTGAACCAAACAGAACAGACACAATTTCTCCCCTCACGGAGAGAGGGTCAATACACAAGTAAACATATGGTGTCAAATATATGGTGACTACTTGTGGTAGAAGCTTGGAGGCAACAAATGGAGGGACTTCTGCAATGGAGAAGAACAGGGATGGGAAGGCTGTGCACTCCCTGAGGAGTAACGTGTAAGGAAAGAATGAGTGTGTGTGGATCTGTGGGGAAACCATCCCAGCAGAGGAACAGCCTAAGAGTCCAGAGGCGGGAATGATTTCAACAGAGAAGATGGCTGTCTGGAATTGAGAGGTCAGCAGGACTGAGAGGACTGCTAATGTAGGGTCCTAAGCCTTCAAGAAGCTGTAATGGGAAAGCACTTAAAGGTTTTAAACTGGGGGATGGTCAGTTTTGTGTTTCCGGAAGATTACTCTGAGAGATATATTGACTTGTTTCTATGTGCAGCTATATCTGAAGGGATCCACAAGGATCTGGTCATTCGGGTTACCGATAGGCAGAGAAACTAGGTGGCTGAGGGACAAGGGTGTGAGGCAGTTTTACTGCAGACCTTTTATTAACTTCTGAGTTTGACAGTATCATATATATCCCAAGACCGGGAGCAGGAACAGGAAGGCTACTGCAGATGTCCAGAATAAATTTCAGACACACTTCAAGAAACTCGGTGATCAGACTGTGGGAGTGAAGAAGGGGGAGGCATTAAGATAATCCCTGCAACTAAGTGGATGGTGATGATAAATGATATTGGAGAGAGGTGAAGAGGGACAGTTTGGGGGCACGGACAGTTGCAGAATTTCTATTAGGAGAGGCTTAGGGGTGGTTAGCGAATTGGAAGCAGGGGCTGGAAGAGATTTGTCTGCAACATGCATTTGCGTAGCCTTTATATCATCAGGATAAGTTCGATTATCCAGCCGTAACCTAAACAACACACACAACATGCACACACCTCAGAACTTAAAACAGCAAAAAAACTCGGTGACTTATATAACAGAGATTTTTTTGTTTTCGTTTTTGTTTTTTTCCTTGCTCCAAGTTTGCTACAGGTCCAAATGACTCTCTGGGCAATTTTCCTGCACGTGATGGCTCAGCATTCCAGGCTGCTTTGATCTTAGGGATCTGTATCTCAACACATGATAACTTTGGGACAAAGAAAGGGGGGAAAAAAAAAAAGAAAAAGAGAAAGAAAAACAGCAAAGAGAAATTGTGCACCTGTTCCTAAATATTTCCACCCACATGCGAGATGTGTAATTTCCCCTCATATTCTGGTGGCCAGAGTAACTGCCATCACCCAGTCTCCCTTCAAAGAGATGGATAAATATAATTCTCCCAAATGTCTAGGAAAGCAAGGAGAGCTAGAAGTATACTTATTGGTAAAGCACAAGTGCTGTCACTATGATACTTTACATAAGAATGAAAAAACTTCTGGGGCACCTGGGTGGCTCAGTTGGTTGAGCGTCTGACCTCAGCTTAGGTCATGATCTTGCACTCTGTGAGTTCGAGCCCCGCGCAGGGCTCTGTGCTGACAGCTCAGAGCCTGGAGCCTGTTTCCGATTCTGCGTCTCCCTCTCTCTCTCTGCCCCTCCCCCGCTCATGCTCGCTCTCTCTCTCTCTCTCTCTCTCTCTCTCCGTCAAAAATAAATAAACATTAAAAAATAAAAAAAAAAGAATGAAAAAACTTCCAAAGTTTGTATCAAAGAATGGGGTACATTAAAAAAGGGGCTCCTGGCTGGCTCAGTTGGTAGAGCATGTGAGTCTTGATCTCGGGGTCATGAGTTTGAGCCCTATTGTGGGTGTAGACATTACTTTAAAAAAAAGGAATGGGGTACAGGTTATGAAGAGAGTCGAAACATGGGCCATCAATGAGCACGTTCCCCCTCCCTCCCTGTCAGTGCTGTGTTGTGTGTGTGTGTGTGTGTTTGTGTGTGTGTGTAGGGATGACTGAAAAATTCCAATATTGGACACATTAAATTCAAGATGCCTCTATCCAAGTGGGTGTCAAATAAGCAGCTAAAAGAAAATGTCAGAGGACAGATCTGGGCTAGGGATGGAATTTGGGGAGATTTTGGGGCGCCTGGGTGGCTCACTCAGTGGGATGTCTGGCTCTTGATTCCTGCTCAGGTCATGATCTCATGGTTCATGAGTTTGAGCCCCGCATCGGCTCTGTGCTAATGGGGCAGAGCCTGCTTGGGATTCTGTCTCCCTCTCTCTCTGCCCCTCCCTGCTTGCTCTGTATCTCCCTCTCAAAAGAAACAAAAATAAACAAACGAAAAAGAGTTTGGGAGATTTAAAAAATATCTATGTATATTTGGGTCTGAGAGTGGGAAGTCCAGGACAGGGGTCTAGGCTGGTGTGGTTGGGGAGAAGATGATCTAAGGAGGATGCAGAGGACAATTCAGACAGTTGTGGACAGAACCCTGCCGCCGACCAAAATTAAAGAGGGGTCTGAAAAGGAGACAAGAAACAACCGCAGAAGGGAAGAATCAAGAGTGACGTTGTTACACCTAAGGGGAAAGGGCTTGAAAGGGTACGTGTCTTTCTTCTGAACTTGTCAGAGCAAAATCCTCCGACCAGGGCGATGGATCCCTACCCCTTCCGTATCTCCACTCCTGTCTCTCCATTGAATTAGAGCTGTTAGCACTTAACGTGCTTTAGTGGCTTTTCATTGTGTGTTTACATGGTGGACGGGGGCAAGGGATCTTTGTGGGGTCTTGTATTAAGGGCACTATTCCTATTCGTGAGGGCTCTGCCCTCAGACCTTCTCGCCTCCCAAAGGTCCCATCTCCTAACACCATCACCTTGGGGGTTAGGATTTCAACATATGAATTTGGGGGGGGGGGGACATGAACATTCAGATTATAGCAGCGCTTCACGTCACACTGCCCTGCTGTTTCCTTCGCAGCATTTACAATTCAACACTTGATCTTAGAAAAGGCCAAGCAATGCTACAGCATTTACAATTCTAATTATTAATTAGATGTATAATGTATACTGTGAGTCCCCAGCCCCAACACAAAGCAAGCTACTGGAAGATATAGGAAAGCTTAGCTGGGGGAAGGGATGTGGATTGGCAAGCCTAAGTGGTGGTTATTTCCTTCCAAAGTATCACATTTTCACCAATTGTATGATAGTGTCTTGATAAGAGAGTTGTCGATATGATGAAAATAACATTTGAGCAAGCAGTCTGAAATTCAGATTGTGAAGCAAGCAGAGGAGTTAGTCAAAGTTTGGCACCTCAAAGTCATGGGCTCACCATCCCCCTCGACATGGCCCCGGGACAGACAACTATGATGTTACAACCTGGGTACCCCCTTGAGACAGGACCTCGTCTATCTGTACATCACAGGGCCTAGAATGGTGCCAAACACATAGTAGGTGCTCAATAATTACTGAAGTTGTATTTACACAATCTTACATAAATTATTTTATTTATGCTATAATATGTATAATTATATAACATACATTATTTCATTATTTATACAATAAATAAACAAAGTTGCAAGTATTGTGGATAGCTTAGTTAGATTCAGGCTGAAAACTCCCCGGTGATTTTGACATGAAGTTCACTGATAATCTCAGAGGGAGCATTTGTAGTCAGGTGTTGGCAAAATGGCCACAGTGCAGGGAAGGAACAGTAAGTGGAACCGGGGAGACTGCTCTTTCTAGAGGCTGGCAGCAAAGGGAAGAAAACAAGACAGTAAAACAAGAGTTTTTGTTTTGTTTTAAAAGGTAGAGACTTTAATGGGGCGCCTGGGTGGCTCAGTCGGTTAAGCGTCCGACTTCGGCTCAGGTCATGATCTCGCGGTCCGTGGCTTTGAGCCCCGTGTCAGGCTCTGTGCTGACAGTTCAGAGCCTGGAGCCTGTTTCGGATCCTGTCTCCCTCTCTCTCTGACCCTCCCCCATTCATGCTCTGTCTGGCTCTGTCTCAAAAAATAAACGTTAAAAAAAAAATTAAAAAAAAGGTAGAGACTTTAACATCTTTTGTATATGTAGAGAACAGAGCCAGCAAAGAAAGAACTGAGGGGGCTTAGAAATGACAGCTGATGGTGTGTGGACAAGAGGAGATCTGGCATGTATAGAACCAGGAATTCCCTTTCCCCTGGGACAGAAACGAAGGACGGGTTGGGGGCCTGCCAGTGGCCTCTATCATCTTTCCGAACACAAAGAGCTGAAGCGTGACCTTTCCAAACTGCTCTTTTCAACTTGCCCTCTTCCCCAATTTAATTTGGTTCCACATTTGTTTACAGACCCTCTTCACTTCTGCCCACTTATGCGTCATCTGTCAACTCCTCCCTGTTCTGGATCCACCTGCAGCCCCGAGGTTTTCCACCGGCCTAGTGTATTACCATGGCCAGTTGTCTGGGATTGTCCTGCTCTTTGATACCCAATTGACAAACTCTTGCATCCCGTGGAACTGTAGGGATTCCAGGCTTTTATCTGCTGTCTCTGAGTACAGGTGAGGATCCTCATGGAGTGCCCTCACATCTCACAAACTCTTAGCACCCTACTTCTGTAGCTCAGTTCCAACTGGTCTAAAAATTCCAAAGATGGACAAACCTCTCCCTTTTTTCCCCAAAATATAACTAAGAAATCTGAAACATTTTATTTGAAGGCTTAGGGATAACAGAAAAGAATGACAAGAAAGTAAAAAAGTGTTGTAACTCAAATGTCCAGGCCATTTTGTTCTTGCTGTACCTTGAGGTCATTTTCTCAGATGTCAGAAAAGCAAATCTCATTGCAAAAGCACTACTGATATTCCTTATCACATAGAAAAATCTGCTAAAACCCCATTTGAACACTTCCGTACTTCCAACCAAGTTTCTGTCCCCATGTCATTTCTGTCGTTTCCCTTCTCTGTCCTTGCAGAAGGTCCCTCCCACAGCGCAAAGTCTCTGGCCTTCCGCAGGGTCCTCCGATCATGCCACCTCAGGAGAACAAGAGCTGGAGGAACAGACGTCTGCAAAACAAAAGCCCCAGTTGTTACCTAAACCTGACCAAGCGTCACTCCGCTGTACCTGGAAACAGAATAGGAGGGTTTTTCAAAGTTTCTCTGCTGATCCCCAGCATCAGAATCTCCTGCAGTCAGGGAATCAAACCAAAACGATTTGACTTGTACTGGTTTTAGACAATTGCTTCAGGACATTATTATGAGTCAAACACTTAGTTTGGGGGCCAAACTGCATTTACATCTATATATGTGCATAGCCTTATCACCACTACAGTTTTATTGGTCTCCTCACGGGACTTCCGAATTTACGAAATAGTGTTATGTGGGAGATTTTATTTACCTGTGGTTGGTGCCACCTAGTGGACATCATCTCCTAAACAGCTTAGAGTCTCGGATTTTTATCTACCTGGCGAAGGTAGTGATGAAGATGAAGGTGGCTAACACCAAGTTTTGTTTTGTTTTTGTTTTTTGTTTTTTGAATGTAGGGCTCCACATCCGGTGCAGAGCCCAATGCAGGGCTTGAACTCACAATCCTGACATCAAGACCTGAGCTGAGATCAAGAGTCAGAAGCTTAACTGAGCCACCCGGGAAGCCCAAACACTCTCCTTAAGTTTTCTATTATTTGTTAGGCATGGTGTTAGAGGTGATGCTAATCTATTTAAATTCATCGGCTCATTTAATCTCCAAAACAAAACTAAGAGGAGGGAACAACGATTCCCATTTTGCAAAATACAGAAACTGAGACAAGGAAAACTTGAGAGTTGCCTCTCAGGAAGTAAATGGCAGAGCTACAATTCCCGAGTCCAAGCCCTTAACAACTGAGCCAAAACACCGAGTAAATTCTATTAATGAGAGATTTCAGTACAATGTGTGTATATATCGGGAGGTGATGTTGACGGTGTGGGGTAGCACCTAGGAGGTGGCTGAAGACTTAGGTACGTAGTACTTTGTTAGGTACTAACACATTCCAAGGAAGTAGCTCAGTTGTCCCTTGAGGCATTAAGAAGGGGCCAAAGAAACGTCCCGCATGGGCCACTGGGCAGACAGGATTCATTCTTCTGTGTCCTAAATTCCTCTGGTGTCCACGATGCAGGCAGACCAAGCCATCATTTTTATTGCCTTTCATCATGAGAGAGAAGCAAATATTCACAGCAAGTGGGACAACTAAAGTAGGGTGAAGAATGATGGATAGTCTCCCTCCCCACACATCAAATCAGAAAGCTCAGACGCTGACAACCTGGTGTCTTTATTCCTGACAAGGGAAGAGTGTATCACTCTCTAGCATCTCAGTGAGAAGTCCGATGCACTCATGAGGACTTTTTCTGTGGAGCGGACCTTATGGTGCTGTCAGGGCTTTTCTGTGTAACTTGGAAAAGTTAGGTCATTCCCAGATGTCTTAGTCAGCTGGGGCTGCCATGATAAAATACTATGGCTTACACAGCAGAATTCATTTCCTCACAGTTCTGGTACACTAGAGGTCCGAGAACTGGGTGCAGGTTGGTTGGGTTCCGGTGAGAGCTCTCTTTCCGGCTCACAGAGCCTTTCCTGAGTGCATGTACCAGGAGAGAAAGAGAGCAAGTTCTCTGCTGTCTCTTCATATAAGGGTACTAATCCCATCACCAGGGCCCTACCCGCAGGACCTCAATCTAATCCTAACTACCCTTCAAAGGCCCCACCTCCAAACACCATCGCACTGGAGGATAGGAGTTCAGTATGACTTTGAAGAGGGCACAGATATTCAGTCCATAACATCCTGCCACTGGACCACCAAAATCCACATCCTTGTCACATGCAAAATACATTTATTCCATCCCAACAACTCTCAAGTCCTGCCTCATTCTGTCAGCTCTGAAGTCTAAAGCCCAGAGTTGCATCCAAATATCATCTAGATCAGGTAGGCGTGAGCCTCTAGATAGGATTCATCCTGAGGTGATATTCCCCTCTGGCTGTGAACATGGGAAACCAGACAAGTCACGCGCTTCCAAAACACAATGGGGGACAGGCAGAGGACAGACATTCCCATTTCCAGAGGGAGAAACAGGAGAGAAGGAAGGGGTGATGGGTCTCAAGCAAGCCCAAAACTTAGCCAGGCAAACTCCATTAGCTCTTAAAGCTGGAGAATAATCCGGGCGCCTGGGTGGCTCAGTTGGTTAAGCGGCCGACTTCGGCTCAGGTCATGATCTCATGGTCGGTGAGTTCGAGCCCTGCGTTGGGCTCTGTGCTGACCGCTCAGAGCCTGGAGCCTGTTTCAGATTCTGTGTCTCCCTCTCTCTCTGACCCTCCCGTGTTCATGCTCTGTCTCTCTCTGTCTCAAAAATAAGTAAGTGTTAAAAAAAAAAAAAATTAAAAAAAAAAAAAGAAAGCTGGAGAATAATCGACTTTGGCTCAATGCTCTGCCCACCCTCCAGGTCCACTGAGGTGGCAGTGCCACCGTATCACCGCCCCCCCCCTCCCCCCATGGAGCAGCCCTGCCCACGTGGCTCTCCGTGACTGCACTGTCCATGCAGCACTGCTGAGCGGTCCCGCCCTTTGAAAACGAGGCCTTGCCTGTGGAGTAGCAGCCTTAATGATCTCTGAAATCCCGTGCGGTCCTTCTTCCCTGTTCTTGAAGGACAGCACACACATCCATGGCCAAATGGCTCCATGGTCTCGTGCTGTAAATCCAAGAAGCCCGACAGCCACCCCTCATTCCATCTTGTCTTCTCCCTTCCCTTCCGCTCACGCCAGCAGAGCCTCTGCTGGTACAATCCCATCTCTACGTGTGGCTTCTGTTGAGACGGCTAAGTCCATGAACTGTTGTACCGATGATCTGTATCTAACGGCTGTTCAGCCGCACCTTTAGTGATCACTTCAAAACCAGTTCTCATTTTACGCAACACGGACAGGCTGAGAGCTTCCCAAATCTTCCTTTTCCGGTTCCCTTTTGCCTAACGACTCCATCTCTCTCATTTTGCACGTCACTAGGAGCAGTCAGGAAGAAGTGAGCTGCTCCTTTCATAGCTGCTTGGGGATCTCCTGAGCTAAATACCCGGTCTCATCACTTGCAAGTTCCACCTTCTACGAAACACCCAACCACAGTCTAGCCAAACTGTCACTTTACAAAGGATTGCCTTTTCTCCTGTAAACATATTCCTCCAATAACACGTTCATTTGTCTCCGACCTCACCAGAACTGCCCTTAGCGTCCATGTGTCTACTGTGCACTTCAAAGTTCTTCTAAAGCTGCCAAAGCCACTTCTGCCCGTTTAGGTATCTGTTACAGCAGCACCCACGTCCTGATACCTAAATCTACACTCATCAGCTGGGGCTGCCGTAACAAAATACGGCAGACTGGCTGGCTTAAACAACAGAAATTTATTTCCTCACTGGTCTGGAAGTCTGAGATCAGCATGCCAGCATGGTCAGGCCCTGGTGAGAGCCCTCCTCCTGGCTTCCCTCTCACTGTGGGCTCACGTCGCCTTTCACTGGTGTGTGTGTGACGAGGGAAGGAACACACTCTCTGGGGACTCTTCTTGTAAGGATACTGATCCCATCATAAGGGCCCCACTCTCATGACCTCATCTAACCTAATCACCTCCCAAAGGCTTTACCTCCAAACACCAACACACTGGGGGTTAGAGCTTCAACATTTGAATCTGGGGTGGGGAATACAAACATTCAGTCCCTAACACCAGATATTATTTTAATTGCTTTTATTGCTTACATTTGTTTTTATTGCAAATGAGTCTGTCTCATTTTTTTCTAACTTTTCATTAAATAGTATTTTAAACACCAGAAAAGTTGAAAGAACACAACAGTATATCACTGCTTAGATTCATTAATTACCACATTTGCCATATCTATACGTCTACATGCCTACCTAGCTACATACTTCTTTTCAAAGTAACTTGTGGACATCATGGTATCCTATCCCTGTCAGCATACATCTCCTAACCAAAACATCATTATTACACTTAGGAAAATAATTCCCTTATGTCATCTTTCAGCCAAGTCATATTGAAATTTCCCCAATATCTTTTATACCTGTTCCCCTCTGAATTTGGATCAAATGAAGACTTAAAAAAAATTTTTTTTAAAATTTAAATCCCAGTTAGTTAACATATAGTGTAATAATGGCTTCAGGAGTAGAATTAGTGATTCATCACTTACATAGAACACCCAGTGCTCATCACAAGTGTCTTCCTTAATGCCCATCACCTATTTAATCGCTCCACCCACCGCCCCTCTAGCAACCCTCAGTTGGTTCTCTGTATTAAGAGTTTTATGGTTTGCTTCCCTCTCTGTTTTTGTCTTATTTTTCCTTCTCTTCCCCTTGTTCATCTGTTTTTTTTTCTTAAATTCCACATATGATTGAAATCATATGATATTTGTCTTTCTCTGACTTATTTTGCTTAGCATAATACATTCTAGTTCCACTGGATCAAATGAAGCTTTAAGCATTGCATTTAGTTGGTTCAGCTCTTTAGTCTCATTAATCTGAAAAGCCCTCCTACACATTTTCCCCCCATGACACTGACTTTTTGAAGAGACAATGTGATAATAGCTTTGTGACCATGTTAACTCTTTGGGATATACAAAAATATTTGCCAGTGAAATGGGGGAAATGCTGTTACAAAAATACAATGCATACTTAACTGGCCTCAGATTTAATTTAGGCTTCTCACCTGAGTAGAATCTGAAAGCTTATCAGTTGAGATGCCTGGGTGGCTCAGTCAAGTCTCTGACTCTTGGTTTCAGCTCAGCTCATGATCTCCTGGTTCATGGATTCGAGCCCTGCTTAGGGCTCTGTGCTGGCAGTGCAGAGCCTGCTTGAGATTCTCTCTCTCCTCCTCTCTCTCTCTGCCCCTCCCCTGCTCGTGCACACACTCTCTCTCCCACTCTAAATAAATAAACACTAAAAAAAAAAAGCTTATCAGTTGCAGAAACTGACATATTATTACATGGTGAGAATACTGGAAAACACATAATTCTAGAACTCTGCCTAAATTTACCATAGTTTTAAACCAATGTTCGTTGATGGTTCGGCTTATCAAAATGTGGATGAAAATTTTTAAAAATCCAACCTAAAAAAATTCTCAGTGCAGAAAAATATGAAGTTGCCAGAATCACTCAAAATCAGTCTACCCATAAATAACTGTTATTGCCACTAGGTAAACAGCACGTGTAGCTATCTATACATCTCTACGGGGAGATAGGTAGCAATACTTTTAAAAAATAACATGGTACTCTATATTCAATGCAGGGCCTGTGTGACCGTTCCTTGCCCTATCAGCACAGGGGTTTTGACCCTACCAGGCTGCATATCCCGGGCTCCTACGTTGGCTAACATCTGGCTGGGGTCAATTAATGAAAGACTGTTGGGAGACTAGAGGGCACAAGAAAGAGGGAAGTGAGGGCTCTATTCTTGACAGTGGCTGTGTTTTTTCTAGCTCTCTACGATTCAGGTAACGCTGCTTTCTCCCCTTGTCCCCTCAGCCTACCCTCGGTGGCTTCTGGCTCTTGTACTAATCACCAGATTATCTCATTGGTCGTATTTAGCTTCTTAGATTTTCCTTTACCTGTATAATCAATTCCTTGCACTAAATTCCCTCACTGAAAATACTCAAAGCAGTTTCTGGTTAGACCCTGACTGCTCTATGATAGATGCCATTTTTAATGAAAATATTCTAATTTTAATGAATTTTACTTGAATTTGATGCAACAAAAGAACATGAAGTAGAAAACTTTTTCCTTTAACGTGAAGGGTGTTGTGTTCTAAAAGCTTTTTCTACGTTAAGAAAGGAAATTCTGAAAAGCTGTCAGAAGTTGGAGTTGTTAGGCTTCATATTTTTAACTACTTTCCAATTTTAGACAGTTAAAGTAGACAATTCATGAAAACTAGTATTCACATGCTTTCTGTGACCTCTTCACAATTTTTCAGTTATGTTTATTTTGCTCAGGTTTATAACATTCGTATTCTATTCTGTAACCATAATTTCCATAGTTGCTCAGTATTGGTGAAGATACATATTCAAATCATTAATTCCTATTTCACTTGGAATTGGGTTTCACACAGGCAAGTAGGCTTATTTACTTTGTTCACTGATAGATTCCTTTTTTTTAATTAAAGAGTTTACTTTTAAGTCATCTCGACATCCAGTGTGGGGCTCAAATCCCCAACCTCAAGATCAAGCGTCACACGCTCCGCTGACTGAGCCAGCCAGGTGCCCCATGTTCACTGATATATTCAAAGCAGCTAGAAGAGCGTCTGACCCAAATAAATACTTGTTGAATAAATTATTTACCAAAATTATTCACTTTCTTAGTTTTAATTTCCCTCCTAATTGGCCGGACTTCATGGTTGTATATGTTGATATGTATAAACACACACACATAGTTTGTCACTCAGGAAAAACTCAGGCATGTAGTGCTGTTTGAGTTTCTTCATGTTTGAAGACCTAGGCTGTTGTCTTCTGGCATTAGTGTTCTCTGTTCATTTTATTGAATGAACTCTGAATACAGTCATAATAAGCTGTTACTAATTCTTGACAATCCTACTGGTCAGTGCCCTCCTATCATACTTATTTTATACTGTAAGCTTTTATCTAGTTGTTTGCCACATTTGTGTGCAGAACTTCTAAATGTTTGGTGTTTTTTTTTTTTTTTTTTTTTTTTTGACAGGGCCACACTATCTTTGATGATATTCTTTGGTAAGTCAAAAAATATTTCGTAAGTGCCTTCTGCTAAATACTGTGTATTATGTGCAAATATAGATAACCGATGGACCATATCCTCAAGGAGCCTGTCCCTGGAGGGTAGATAAAATATGCCTGCTGCTATAGTATGAAGCAGAGTGAGGTCTTAGGAGAAACACAGTTCCTGGATGTTTTGAAGAGACGGTAATTACCAAGAGGAATGAAGGAAATGAACACTTAGAGAAGGCCTGTTGTCTGGCGAGTAAAGGCAACATAAAGAGCCTTCATAGATGTTATCTCCTTTGATCTTCAAAACAATTCTGCAAGAAAAATGATCATTATCCCCATTTCGGTGACACCGACATTGAGGTTAAGTAGTTGTCCAGTATCACACAGGGAGAGTTGAGATTTGGACCCAATTCTGCCTGATTCCAAAGCTCATTCACTTTCTGTACTATATATATTACCTGTGGCAAGAATGTCAGAGAAGGCTTGATGAAGAAAGTGGCATATGAGCAAGAACCTTGATGGGTAGGTAGGTTTTAAGGTAGGAGTAAGAATTCTAAATCTACGCCCGGCGTTTTCCTCAACTGAGGTATAAGTGGGTGTTAAATCTACTGTCATGAAATTGTTTTTGTTCACGGGGAGGCCCAGTTCTGAGGAGGTAGCTATTACCAGTTACAGGAAAGAAATTCCCAATAGCCTTGTTCTTGAGCTTCCTGGCATTCTTTGGTCTTGGATATCTATCTTCTTCCTCCTCACCCCTCTGCACAGCCACACAAGAATTAAGTCCTCCTGGGGTTAAGATTTATCCTTCCTCTCAGACGTTTCTAGAATAGCATAAATTCTTCAAAACACCATGGGAGCTATAAAGCAGTGGTTTCCAACTTAAATTCCAAGTCATTAGTGCACTTTTAGACATTTTAGTGAGTCATAACCAGCATTTTTTTTTTAAAGGGACAGAAGAGAAAACAAACAGCACAGGGAACTGCATATAGTTACTTATAACATTTACATGTGTGATATGCAGGTGTGTTTGTTTATGTACTGTGCTATGATGTAAAGTACATTTCTGATAGTGACAGACTCTTGTTTAAACAGTAACAGGGCCTATTTAAAAACCATGTACGGGGCGCCTGGGTGGCGCAGTCGGTTAAGCGTCCGACTTCAGCCAGGTCACGATCTCGTGGTCTGTGAGTTCGAGCCCCGCGTCAGGCTCTGGGCTGATGGCTCGGAGCCTGGAGCCTGTTTCCGATTCTGTGTCTCCCTCTCTCTCTGCCCCTCCCCCGTTCATGCTCTGTCTCTCTCTGTCCCAAAAATAAATAAAAAACGTTGAAAAAAAAAAATTTAAAAAAAAAAACCATGTACACCAGGGAAACCTGAAATCCTTTTCTAACTGGGATGGAGCGGCAGCTGGGCTTAGGGTCAGGGAACCCTGAGATGACAGCTTTCTCAAGTCTAGGAAAGTTATCACAGACTGCTTGCTTAAAAACATGGCACAGCTATCAAGCAGTGTTAATATCCTAAGCATTCTTTCAAGAGTAAGTTGAACAGAAATGTAGAGGACAAGAGGCAATTATCTCTTAGCAGAGGCTCTGGAGGCTCTGGAGGCTCTGGAGGGAGGCTCTGGAGGCTCTGGAGGGAGGCTCCGGAGGCTCTGGAGGCTCTGGAGGGAGGAGTAGGTCCATCTAGCTCAAAGGTTACCGAGTACAAAATGTGCCTTCTCAGAAGAGAGAGGCTGCAGGACTTCTTTAGATTAAAGTACTCCTCTCTGAATGGGTATATATATTTCCAGAATGACAGTGGGGAAATGCCTTCAATCAGCAATATTTAGTCCTTGTTAGTCTTTACTTCCTTCCTATTCCCTGAATCTGTCTCTTGCTCAGTTTTTGATGGTGTTTGGAAAGCCAGCTGCCATATTTGATAAGGCTTGCCTGGGGTAATATGGTATTTAGGGTTCAGTTCCAAGAGCCTGTAGGGAGAGGAGGAAGCTGGGACTGTGTGGGGCTAGAATTAAGGTTACTAACCCGATTTAATTAAACTGCTTCCAATATAGAGAAGTCAGAGTCTTAGCTAAACATCAGTTTTGCTTTGTGTGTGTATCAGTATGCTGATAGGTGCAAATTTGCCCTAGGAACTCTATCTCCGAAACCTATTGCCAACCATTTTAATAGGTAATAATAAAATTGTAGCTAACATTTAATATTCATTTAATAATGTGTCAGCTGGTATGCTAAGTATTGTCTCATTTAATCTTTACTATCACCTCAAGAAGCAATGACTCTAGCTAACTACCCCGGTAATAAGAACTATTATTTCGTGACGGCCTACTGTGTGCCAGGAGGTACTAAGTGCTCCAGATAGGTCAAAACATTTAGTTTTCACAACTCGAAAGATAGGTGTTATCATCATTCCCATTCCACAAAGGAAGGAAATCAGCCACAAAGATTAGGTAATCTGCGTAAAGTCTCACAGCTGGGAAATGACGGCTCTGGACTTAGAACCCCCGGTTGTTAACGCTCAAGTTCATCTAGCCAATCACTATATTCTACTGCCTTTCCCGTCTACTTCTGCTGATCCAACTTGTTGATGTATAGTGGACACTATCCTGATCAGTTCTTCTCTTACTAACAGTCCATTCATACTTACTAGCAATTTGGACATCACAGGAGTCTCTGGCTGGCTACTTGGTCAACTGTTCTCTCTAAGATTTTGTTTTTAAGGAATCTCTATGCCCAATATGGGTCTCAAACCTACAACTTTGAGATCAAGAGCTGCATGCTCCACCGAGCAAGCCAGCCAGGCGCCCTAGTGAACTGTTCTTCTCTTACAGGCAATAGTATTGATTCACTCCCCTGCCCACCCCGCCCCCCCAAAAAATTTAAGTTCTGCTCATCGTTTTCAAATGTATCTTGCTGAACTATGTTGCTTATATGAATGATATACCATGTTAGGTTTTGTTTATGTGCCTTTTTTTTTTTCAATTAAAAAAAATTAAGTAAACGCCACACCACAGGTGGGACTTGAACTCATGACCCCAAGATCAAGAGTCACATGCTCCACCAACTGAGCCAGCCAGCCTAGGTGTGCTTTCTTAACTGTTACTCTGGAATCTTCTCAAGGTTCTGCATAAGCACACCTAATTTTCTTTTTCAGTACTCTCAAATGAGGACCAACAACACAAGTCAACCTGATTGCTGTCCTCTACAGAAGTTACAATAATTCTCTATCTGTGCTCTCGCTCTCACCTGTTTCATATGCCTTATTGCTGTCCTACTCTCCAAATCCTCCTCATTCATCAAGGCTCAGCTTAAATCCCTCCAGAGTCTACCTAACTACCCTTGGTCCTACTGCTCATTATTTTCTCTGAATGTATGCAGCACTGCATTCCCTCAAAACACTTAAATTATATGTGTTTTTAATTATTTCTATAAATGCTAGCCAGTGTAGTCGTTGTAGGGACTTTTATTTAATACAGTTCTTGCCCTTTGCAGTGTTAGGCACAACAGGGTGGTATTACTGAAAGAGCATTAAGAAGACATCCTGACCTGCTATTGAGGAGTCTCAGACAAGCTCCTGGGAAACAAGCTCTCTGCTACCCACTGTACTTTTCTCTTAGCATAAACTAAGTGCTATATAAATGACAGGCTATTAAAACATCTTAAAAACATCAGCTTATAAATGATGGGCTGGCAGACAGTTTGTCCGTAAGATGAATATCCGCACCTCAGTGCTTTAGATCACCCATTACTATGATGTTTTGTTTTTATAAACCTTAGGGCAACACGATGCTACAAAATGAATATGAATGTCGGCTTTTTTTGTTGTTTCAAATCATGCTAATTTTATTTTTATTTAATGTTCTCCATTTTATAAAAGTTGATTAAGTAACAATCAACATAATGATAGATTATTACATAGAAGGCACATGGAGGGGATACTAATAAGAATGTCGACTTTTAGGGGTGTTTGGGTGGCTCAGTTGAGCCTCTTGGTTTCGGCTCAGGTCACGAACTTGCGGTTTTGTGGGTTCAAGTCCTGCGGTTGGGCTCTCAGCTGGCAGCACGAAGCCTACTTGGGATTCTCTCTCTCTTCCTCCCCCACTCATGCTGTCTCTCTCAAAATAAATAAATAAGTAAACTTAAAAAAAAAAAAAGAATGTCAGCTTTTAAAGAAATTGTGACTGGTTATAGCACAGAGATCACCAGCAATGGATACCAGAGGGCAGTAATAAAAATGTAAGTACAGTTTCACTTATTGGTTTATGTGAAGAGATAAATTTGTCACACTGCTACTGCTCTGGTAAAATGAGGCAGCTACAGCTAAGGGGGTAATGAATATAGAACACAGATGCTGCAAGCAATGCATGAAAGCAACACATGTCAAATAATTCGACAGATCTTTACCTAACATTTTATCAACAGGAAATCTAATAAAAGAGTGTCCTGTCAGTAAATTTTCATAACTTCATGCACCATAAGAATGCAGACACAACTTCTGATTTACAGACTAAACTATGTAAAATATACTTTGAAGCCTCTTTTTTGTTCTAATTCTTAAATATGCTTTTTTGCTCTAATTCTTTAAACATGAGCATCAGCAGACACGAATAATATCATTATGAACCTGGATTTGCATTAATCTGAAGTATGGCTGACAGGCTAAATATGAGAGAAAAAAATAAAAAGAGCGCTTCCTAGGTGAAAACTACCTTCTTCTATACCTCAAATAGGTGAGAAATGACCCATCGTATCAGCACTGTATTTAGAGAAGGGGGAAGGTATGGTTAAGCTTCCTTCCTCCAAACCTCCAAAACAAAAAATAAGCCCAGCAATTGAAAGCATCTTGGAAACCACTTACTAATACAGAAATCTACATGTAAACAAAAGCAGGGGTGATTCTGATTCACAATGGTCCTTGGTTGTAATTGTACCTAAAAACTTGTTCATAAAGCTTCAGGTGTAGCGGGGCAGTCTTTTTAAAGACCCCAGTACAACACGCCCCAGATCAGCACAGAGCACTCATAGTGCTGATCTTTATGACTCCAAGCTGTTACTGCCTAACTACAGATACAACGCATCGCTGCACATACTTAATCCAGAATTCGGCACCGTGACAACATCTGTCAGAGGGCAATATAGTAATCTCCTATTGATCCAGGAACTCTGGCACCGAAAGCGTGAACAACCCAAGGTACTGATGTCGTCACCAGGGGACGACAGGAATAGAACCCAAATCCCTAGGCTCCCAAGCTCGTGTTTTCTACTAATTGTGCTCCTTTCTACTCATCCGAGAGCATGAAGTGTAGAGGGCTGGAGAAGGGAGTGGACACAAATGAGCCAAGTCGGCGAGGTGGAGACCGCACTGAAGGTCCCCAGGAACCACTCTGTGGTACTTTCCTTTGTTTTGGTTGAGGACGATGAAGGCAGCCGCAGCCACAACCCCCGGGGACCAAGAACTGGAACTAGGTACTGCCTGTTGTGCTAACTCTCTCTTCCTCATTTTAGGCCTTTCCTTTTCAACCTCTCCCTTCCGGCCAGCCCTGCCGTTCCCTCCACCTCACGCCGCGTCCGTCCCGTCCCCCGGCTCCGCGTCGCACTTTACAGCCGGTGTCCCCCGGGGAAGCGGCAGCTGCGGGGCACTCACCCGCCACCCGGCCCTAAGCCCAGTCCTTAGGTGGTCGCGGGGGTTCCCAGCGCCACAACCGTTTGCTCTAAAACAAAACAAAACACACAAACGAGTGCTAGTCAAGCATTTTGTGTTTCAACGATCAGAAACTTAATTAGTGGGAACGGGGGTATATACCAAGTTGGCTCTGCGTAGCTGGTCAGGACAAAGCAAAATTTAGACAATACGCAGAGAGCCTTTCTCTTCTCTCGTAGCTCGACCATGCCCTGGGCAACCTCCCACTGGAGGACGCCTTCCGGAGCGCGCGTGTTTACACTTTCCCTACCCTGGGTGCAGGAGACAGCGCTCGCGCACTCCGGGGGATTCCAAACCGTTACTCCGCCCGCCGGGGTGGGACCAGCCCAACGGCCGAGCCTGCGCAGTGAGCCTGGCCGGCCCCGGGGCCCCAGCGCACTACAAGTCCCAGAAGGCAGCGCTCCCCGGGGGCGGGCGGCCGCCTTACCTGCCGCGAGCTTATGCCTCCGGCTGTTACCGCTCTCCCCCTCCCCCGTTCCCGTCGGTCGCCTTTCCACAGTTAAAGGCTACTTTCTCGTGAAGCACGTGAGGAAGAGTCTTAGTAACCTCGACCTGGAAGCTCTTCGCATGTCCTTTCTCTCCCCGAACTATGCCTGACTCCCTCACCGGAGTTGGGTAGTAGACGAGAGAAGGAAGCTTTCGGAGGCCAAAGCCGAGGCAACTTGGTCGCACTTCCGCCTCCCGGGCTCCGGAAGGTAGCGCGCACGCGCTCTCTGCGACTCCGGCGCGGTTGACTTCCGCTCCCACTGTGCCCTGCGAGCCGAATCATGGATCACACTGGTAAGGAGGCGGAGGCAGTGGGGGTCCCAGTTCCATGCCCCCTTGGCCGGCCTGGGACTTGCTGCCCAGTGGGCAGAGAGGGGATACGCTCGCCCTACAGCACTGGGGTCTGGCGGTGAGAAGGAAATCTCACAGACCCCTCCCTGTGCCCGGCAAGGGCCTGCTGCGTCCCGGCCTACCCTCCGGTGCGGTACCTACCGCCTCGGTGCCGGCAACAGCCACTTCTCTGGTTCTGCTGAGCTCCCAGCCCAGACGGTGGGAGGCGGGGGCCTCGTGGGGAGGAGAGAGCTCTGCTCCTTTTTTCCTCGTCCCGGGTGCTCTGCTCTCAGTTTGGGGGACTGGCGGGTAGATTCCAGTTTTGGAGTCGGGGAAGCCTTGTTACGCTGGGTGTCGATGCGCGGGAGTGGGTTAGAGACTTCCTGCTGTCTCAGTCAGTTTTGGGCGGGTGCTGCGGTGGTCACTGCCGGTCGTTATTGTCTCTCCGGTCCTTCACGGATTAGAGGTGGGAGAAGGGAGTCGGATATGGTTTTCGGAATCATACTCGGAGCGGCTTTTCTGCCTGAGCCCAAAGCATGCCCCGCGCTACGGCTGTGGTTCTTACCCATCATTTGGGGGCGTTTACAAAGGAGAGCTTAAAATCAAGATATTCTCGTCTCTATGCCCAAGTAAGAATGACTCCGCTCTTCGTTACGTCTTGTTTGGCTTTTTCTTCTTTGTGGTTTTTGGATATTGAATGAGAGTGCACTTGGAGTTAGTTAGTGTTCCGTATAGTTATGTCAGCCATATCATAAGTAGGAAAAAAAGGATATTTCTTGTATTAAGCATTGGTTAGGGTGTTCTCAGTCATCAAATACCTACTTAGTTTTCTACATATAGATGTAAAATTATATCTATATGGTTTTAGTGAGTGTTAGTCAATGTAATATATGCCAGATACCTGTAGGTCTGGAGATGGAATGGTGCAATGGTAAGCAAGACGGTCTGAATCCCTGACCTCATGGAGATTACATTCTGTTGGGGAAGACACCATAAACAGGGCTTTTGTTTTTGTTTGTTTGGTTTTTAAAACCTAAAATTACAGATCATGATGAGTGCTTTGAAGAAAATAAATGGGTTCTGTGGTAAAGACTAATAGGAGGAGGCTTCAGAGAGAGTGGTCAGGGAAGGTCTTTCTGTAAAAGTAGAACTTATAAGTTGAGATCTGATGCATGAGAAGAATCCAGTCATGGAACTGATCAGGAGGAAAGCATTTCTAGCAAATACAAAGACTCTGAGGAAGGAAAACTTAAAGAAGATCAGTTAGCTGCAGCTTAGTTAGCAAGACGGAAGGAACCCTGAGATTGAAAAGGAAGGCAGGAGTCAGGTCCTACAAGACTTTGAAGTCCATGATAAAGATTTGATTCTAAGTGCTGTGCGAAGCCATTGAACAGAAGTGGAGGAGGAACATAATTTCTTTTAAAAATACAATAGCTTGTTCATGGAGATGGTGTAAAAGAGGGAGACAAAAATAATAGAAAATAGATGATTTAGGAGGTGATCGCAGTAGACCAGAAGAGAGACTCGACTTAGTTAAGTTGGCTTGGTTTAGTAGAAGGGGAGTGGACAAATTCAGTATTTTGGTGGTAGAACTCAAATATGAGCTTTGTGAGAGAAAGGAGAGATGCCTGGGTTTCTGGTTTGATCACCTAGGTAGTGCCCATTACTGATTTGGGGAAAACACACTTTTTAAAAAAGGGGTAGAGGTGAGACCTGGGAATTTGGGAACAAAATTTTGGGCTGCCAAGTATGAGCTGTGTATTGGGACATACAAGGGAAGTTGTCAGGTGGAAATCAGAGGAAAGATGTGGGTGAAAAATACATACTTGAGATTTAGTACCAGAGAGTTAATATTTTAAGGATGGATGAGATCACTCAAGGAATGAGAATACAGAGGGCCAAGAATCAGGCTGTAAGAATCTCTAGTATTTGGAAATTTTGTAGAATTGAAACTCTGGGACCTTGGTGTTAGAGTAACAAATGTGCAACTTTAGCAAAATACTTCTCATTAGAGCCTATTACTGGAATTGGTAGTTAAGCCTGTTCCACAGTTTACAGGATGTTATGTTAAGAAGTTGTAGTATCGCTGGGTGTGTGTCTTGAGTATTTATTATCCTAGTTCTCTAAGTTAAAATATTGCCAGAGAAAGTAAGAGTCATCCTGACATGAAAATATTCACAAATGAGCTGACCATTTAAAAAAATTAGTTCCTACTCAGATATCCCTGGTAGATATTTTCTATTCTTTTTTTTTTTTTTTTTTTTTTTTTTAAGATTTTGTCTCTGAGTAATGTCTACACCCAACATGGGGCTCAAGCTTACAATGTAGATCAAGAGTCACATGCTGTACTGACAGCCCTTTGTCTCTTCGTTTAATTTCTTTATAAGTCATTATCTTTGCTTCATATCAGGAAACAGTGTCAAATACTGTATATTGATTGTGATTACAAACCTTGCAAAAGATTCAGGTTTTTTTTTGGAATTCATAAACATGAATTTGATAACTATTTGAATCACAAATAAAATCCTTGGCCAATGAGGAAATTCCAGTCAGCCAGTTGATTGAGGATGTTATGACAGGGTAGGTATTTTAAGAGAAAGATTTTAATGTCAAAGGATTAAGAGAGGCTGGCTCTTGGGGAAATTGATAAAACCCTTGAATATTATGCAAAAGTGACTGATTTTATGATCATGCTGAAAAGTCAAACATAAAATGAAGGCTATCCTCTAGGGTTCTAATAGAATTTTGCCAGAAAAACTACTCCAGGAAACGCCCAGTTAGCACTCGATTCATTCTTTGGTCATTTTAAGAATTAGCACTTAGTTGTAACTGCAATCTAAATTTTATAAAATATTTCTTGCTTCCTTTAATTCAGGATAAAATTCTAAATAAATCTTTAAAAAACTATAATATAAAAGTGTTACTCCTTTTTAAAGTGGATTCACCTTAAATGGCCAGTTATAGGGGCTCCTGGCTGGTCCAGTTGGTAGAGCTTGCGACTCAGTCTTGGGGTTGTAAGTTCGAGCCCCTTGTGGGATGTAGATTACTTACAGTCTTTAAAAAATAAAAATAAATGACTAGTTATGTCTTCAGTTCTCTTTTTTTGTGTAACAATATCCATGGGCTTTATGTTTTTAGTTGACATATTCAAAAAGAAATTGTGCTGTATTTTCTGATTTTTTAATTAAAAAAAAAAAAAAAGACAAACCCAGAATGATATCACTATTGAATGCTGTACTTTGTTTATGGACTTGCAATCTGAGAGGTAGGTGGCAAGGTGTTAAAGGGCAGAGGACTCCTGAAAGTCATGGTAGGCTAAGCAAGCAACTGTTGTGATCTCAACTGCTCAAGGTGGAGGGAAAGGATTTGCAGTGATGAAGTGTTGGTATTTTGGTCATTCACCTAGTTGTAAAACCATTGAGTCCTAATATCAGAAGGAAAGCATTGAACTGTCAACTGTCTACATCAGCTTGCTTTGTTCATTTATTGAAAAATCAGGAATACATTTTGAGCAAAAAAAAGATTCTGTCATATCCATCCTTTGGCTATTACATTGCTTGTAGGTACTTTTACGTAAGTAACTAGAAGAAAGCAGATGAAATACATTACTCAGCTTGGTTTAATACATTTGGTGAAGTGCTGAAAGTTGATCCAGTTGGGTTTATCCTAACTCAAGATTTTAGCTACCCATATGCTTCCTTTCCATGAATTTTTTCTTTGAGGATTAGCTATTGTAAAAGTAATAGTAGAAAGTAGACTGAAAGATATTTAAATTAATCATTAAGAATTAAATTATTATTTTGAATTAAAATTATTTTGAATTAAAAAAATAATTGTTCAGGAAGAGTGCAAACTGATGTGAATTTAACATGTGTCTGTAAACCTAGTAGCATTGGAGAGGAGGTCATTAGTACTAGGTTACTGCTTTCAGATTTGGCTTTACTGAATGTAATGTGGACAGTGGGCCTATCAATCTTGGTTGCACTATTTCCTGCAGGGACAGTTCATTCAGTATGTCATATTTAAAATGTTACTATTTTTGAAAATTATTTTATTTGCATTTCCTATTTTGGGACATTTCCCTTTGTGCCTTTGGTGGGTAAAAGTGAATATTTTCTGTATTATAATATTCTGTCATAGACTTTAAAAAAAAGGAGACTATTAACCTTCAAGTGGAGTCAGTTCTATGAAATAATCCTCCTGTTACTCATGGGAAATGAGTTAATAGCTAATAACAAGGAGGGCCTTAGAAAGTGTCCCTTGTTTAGATCTAGTTGAATTACAGAAACCTTGCATCCTTCTAAACTCTATTTTTCCATTACGATGCAGCTTAGAATAACACACTCACATGTATATATCTATAAAGGTTATAGCCCAAATACATCATGGTGTGCTTCTGCTACTAAATAGTGTAATAATCTTTACTATTCCTGAATACTTTTTAGAAAAGCTATTTTACACTTAAGGGAATAATCACTTTCCTTAAAACTAATTTCATTTTCAATGCATTACTTTTTAATTTTTTTATTTATTTTTTATTTATTTTTAAAAATTTTTTTTAACGTTTTTATTTATTTTTGAGACAGAGAGAGACAGAGCATGAACAGGGGAGGGGCAGAGAGAGAGGGAGACACAGAATCGGAAGCAGGCTCCAGGCTCTGAGCCATCAGCCCAGAGCCCGACGCGGGGCTTAAACTCACGGACCGCGAGATCGTGACCTGAGCTGAAGTCGGACGCTTAACCGACTGAGCCACCCAGGCGCCCCTGCATTACTTTTTTAATTTTGCTATTGTCACTGTTAGTTTTTTGTTTGTTTTATTGATTGTCCTGATGTAGATTCACTTTTCTAACTTAACAAGTGTTTTGTGTGCTTGTTGGAGATGTGGATGGTTTTCTTTCTTTTCCTCCTCCTTCCTTTTATTTATTTTTTTTAAAAAAAAATCTCTTATAGTTCAAGATAGAAGTTCTTGGGCTTATAAAGGTTTTATGTTTTTGTAAACTCTTCTGGAATCATGGAAATTTTTATTGTCTACTTTTAGAGAGAGGTTCTGTAGTTTTTGCCAACTCTTTAAAGGGTTCCATCTCAAAAAACATTGCTTTAAGGGTTTATCTAGTATAGAGAAAATTAATGCTTAAACATATATAATATAATATTTAAAATCAGAGCCCAGATATTCAGCCCTTGATAATGTTGGATATGTTACTTTAATACCTGTAGCAGAATAATCTTCAAAAAGGAAAACTGAAAGAAATTACAACTTTTTTTTTTTTTCTGACGTAGACAATGAGTTACAAGGCACTAATAGTTCTGGATCATTGGGTGGTCTTGATGTTCGAAGACGAATTCCTATAAAGCTCATCTCCAAACAAGGGAACAAAGCCAAAACTGCACCTCGAACTCCAAGGACTATAAACAGGATGCCTGCAAAGGCTCCACCTGGTGATGAAGGTAATTTGTTTAAACTGACAGATCCAAAAGTCTATTGTATCTGATTCCACCAAATATTCCATGTGGTCTTATTTATTTAAGATCTTTTTATCTTACTGTTTCATTTTTCATGCACTTTTCTCTTGCTGTATAATATTTTTGGTTTTTCTTTTGTTATTGAAAGTAACACTGCCTATCATTAAAAAAAAAAAAAAAAAACTAAATAACATTTCAGAGAGCAAAATATTAAAAGTGAAATTTGTCTCCCTACCTTGACAATCCTGTACCAAAATAATTTCTTTTACAACTTTTTTATAGTAACTTTTTAATATATAACTGCCCTTTTTTCATGTAAGATGCAATTAAAATTTTGCCTTATCAGTGTGTACAGTTGTAGTCATTTAAGAAAATAGGCTTAGGTATTTCATTTATAGATATACTATAATGTATCGAGAATTTTTCTGATTTTTTTTTTTTTGCTGTTAAAAACAATGCTGCAGGAAATATCCTTGTACATATAGCTTAGCATGTATGCTTGGTGTTGAATTTAAACTTTGCATGAATTTGGGTATTTTACAGCTTGATGGTATCCATCTGTACATCTTAGAATTTAACAGATATTGTCAAATGGCTCTGAAAAAAAACATCCATTTATATTCCCACACACTAATATTGGGACTATTAACCTTTAAAAATTTTCATTTTGATACACATTTCTTTAATTATGAATGGAGTTATGTGGATATCTTTACATAGTATCGGTTATTTCTTTTGCCTAGGGTCTACCTGTTCATATCTTTTAACCATTTTTTTCTGTATTGTAGTCTTTCTCTTGATTTTTCTGAGTTCTTTACAAATTATTAAATTGGCTCTTTGTCACATAGTGTATATTCACCATTTGCCTTTTGCACTTTATATATCCAATTTTTATTGTGGTGAAGTTTGAAGATTTTGTGTCATCAGATATCCAATCCAGTCTTCTGTTATGACTTCTGGGTTTTATAAAATTCTTAGAAGGGCCTTTTTTCTATTTCATGAACAGAAAACAATTTTCCCATTTTACCCGTTAGTATAGGGTCAGCAAACTATGGTCTGTGGACCAAATCCAGCCCTGTTTTTGTAAAGTTTTTTTGGAACACAGCCATGCCCATTCATTTAAGTACTGTTTATGACTGCTTTCACACTATAATGGCATAGTTGAGTAATTGCAAGAGACCATATGGCCTACACAGCCTAAAATATTTGCTAATCTAGCTTTCTACAGAAAAAGTTAGCTGATCCCTGCTGTGGGACATTTATGGACGTGTATTTGGTTATTTAAAAAGAAAAAAGTGGAGTCTGGCTCTATTTATTTTTTCTCTAAAACAGCTAGCTATTTGTCTTAACCATTGAATAATCTGTCTTTTCTGTGCTGAATAAGAATCCCACTATTATCCTACATTAAAGGCCTAAAGTATTTATGTCAATTTCTAGATTTTCCCTTCTATTCCAGCAATCTATCTATTTTTTTTTTTTGGAATCAAAATGTTTTAATTATACCTCATTTTATGGTTCCTTTTATTGTAGGGTATCTCTCCAAGTTCATTTGAAGTCACATGTTCTAAATCATGGTGGTAGTAACTTAGGGCGATTGCTGCACTCTTCATAACGTAGGGTGCCCTTTCTTTGATCTTTTTGTTTCTTTTAATAATTTTTAAAAAGTACACAGTAATGTGCAAGTACATTCTTGTTATCAGAATCCAAACAAGGCAAAAAAGCTAAAATCCCCCTTTTTTCTTTTTCCTCTCAGATATCCCCTCATTCCCTCCCCTCTCATCCCCTAAGCTTACACCCCTTTCTAGAGGGAACTACTATTACCAATTTCTCTTTTAAGAGAACAAACTGAGGCTGGAGATAACTTTTGATTACTTTTGATTCAACTAATTCAGGTAAAAAATAATAAGTGATTGGTGTTTTTTCTAGGCAGATCAAAATAGGGAGATGTGGGTACTAATATGGTATTATACAATTATACATGTATACTTTAATGGTGGGAGTGCAGGTTGAACAACTTTGAAAAATGATTACTGTGCTCCTCATTTTGTTGGCTGTTGTTCAACACAATAACTCAGCATTTTAGATAAGAAGAACTGATCTTCCTTATTTTGAATTTTAGATGACAGAAGCTTTTTATAAGGTATAAATGGGCCATACAAGAGGCGAGGGTCACTCATTTGTAACTTTTAAGAATACTCCTTGAACTGTATACTTTGTATTGGAGATGATTAGTGCACTGGGAAAGTCTTGCTTCCCTGTATTTGTGTGTATGTCCATATGTACATCCATACACAGGTACTGTAATTTAGCCACGTGGGTAAAGTTAAAACTTGTGCGCTTGGTCTACACTGTTGACCAGTTCTAGGGCCTAAAGAGTCATGAGAAGCCTGGCATT
This sequence comes from Panthera onca, assembly GCF_046562875.1. Classification (NCBI taxonomy): domain Eukaryota; kingdom Metazoa; phylum Chordata; class Mammalia; order Carnivora; family Felidae; genus Panthera; species Panthera onca. The sequence continues at coordinate 77,062,001 of NC_138340.1, read as the reverse complement.
TTGGAGGGACAGATTTGCCTTCTCACCTTTACTTTAGGTAATTGGATTCTACCAAGAATTACCATTGGACTGTCCATTGGTTTTCTCTTCTTTTGTATGAGATGAGATGTTTACCATCAAGGTCAGAGAAATTGAGCCCATATGATCTTCATAATTTTATTGATACATATAGTGGAGAGGAGGATACTTGTGACTAGATATGATATGGCTTCTGCTGTTTGGGTGATCAACCAGAGAGAGGTTTTAATTGAAAAGATGAAGTATGAATATGTTCTTATTTCTAAAATCAGTTTCAGTTTTAAGACTGAAGGAGAGGATACCTAATTTGCTTAGTTGTAAGAAGAAAAACCTGCAGAATTCTTTATATTTTCATTGTATGCTTTTGGCAATAAAATCAGCCTCTTGCAGCATGATACCACTTTTGTAGGTAGATTACAGTAAGTGATCAGTATCTTAAAAGTTTGTGCGGCAAGTGTGACGATGGTAATTAATAAAGGTTTATACTAGAGAGAGTTTGGTGAATTAATAAGAGCACTTGAATGGGAGTGAAGTGTTCTGAAGTCTGTTCCTGGCTCTCCCACTTAATCTATGTATTGAGTTACTATAGGTCTCCATACTGCAGTATTCCCAATTATAAAATAAGAGAGTTGGAGTAGATGGTTGCCAAGATCATTTCTAGCTGATGTTATAATGACTTAAACTAGTCTTGATTATCTTGTCCTTAGAAGAGCTTTGAAAGGCATCAGATGGGCTTTTGGGTGAACAGGTCTGTGGTGCCATGTACATGTACTTCCAAAATGAAATTTAGGATTTGAAAAGTTTCTTTTCTCAGAACACTTTCTTTTCTCAGAAGGATTTGATTATAATGAAGAAGAACGGTATGACTGTAAAGGTGGCGAACTGTTTGGAAATCAGCGAAGATTTCCTGGACACCTTTTTTGGGACTTCCAGGTAAAACTAAAAATAAAAAAATTTATTAGAACAGCAAAATATTTTATTATATAAAAAAATATTTTCTTTAATGTTTATTTATTTTTGAGAGAGAGACAGAGACAGAGAGTGGAGGGGTGGGGGCAGACAGAGAAAGAGACACAGAATCTGAAGGAGGCTCCAGGCTTCGAGCTGTCAGTACAAAGCCCGACACGGGGCTCGAACTCACAGACCACAAGATCACGACCTGAGCCAAAGTCAGGTGCTCAACTGACCGAGCCACCCAGGTGCCCCAGAACAGCAAAATACTTTAAATACTTTATTAGAATAATCAGAATACTTAAAGAATGGTATGAACTTTTATTACAGGTATTACGCTTTTTTTAAGCACACTCAAATCATCTGTTTATTAATGCCCTATTTCCACTATTTTCAAAAATAATTTGAAATAATTTTCAGTAAAGTCAAGTAAAATCAATAACCGTAAACAGAAAAAAGAAACTAATGGGGGCACAGCTAATCATGTGGAATTGTGGGAATTATGCCAAGAAACCTTTATTTCTAATTGTATTAACAACTTTTATAAAATACTAACCAATTCATTGCAAAAATTATAAGTACAATTTTTAGAGATGCTTAAAAAGAAAATTTTAATTATATCATTCAACAGATAAACATCTTAGGTGAAAAGGATGATACGCCAGTTCATTTCTGTGACAAGTGTGGATTGCCTATTAAAATCTATGGGCGAATGGTAAGTATAACTAAATTAAATGTTTTAGTAAATGTAAACTTTTGTGTAGAGATGAGATTCTGAAATTTAAGTAGGTGGGTTTATCACTGTTTAATGACTAAGTTTGTGACATTTTAATTAAGTATGGAATAGACAAGGGAAATTTGGGGATACCATGCATTTAATATAATTATCTTGACAAATTCTTGAATTGCTTGAAAATTAACTAACTTCTGAAAACGAATTTCTTTGGACTGTTTGATACATGTTAGTGGATATTTATTCTGGTTTATTAAGGAAAAATTGTTTTCTTGTTAAACAACAAAGTCAGTTACTTATTTCCGAAGGCTATAATTTTTAATGTAAAACTAATAATACTAATAATTCAAATAGAATTGAATTCTAATCATTAAAAACAATTATAACTCTAGTTGTAATTTTATAGTAATTTTGACATATCCTCCTTTAAAAGATAGTTTTGTATTTGTATTTGAAAAAAATTGAATTCAGTAACGTCTGCCTGGTAGAGGGCATGGATCGGGCCCTCTTGCTTTGCTGTGTAGCGTAGCTAAATAAGAGTAATGGACTATGAGTTTTAAAATGGTCTAACATCATTTTACTGTGTCCTGATTTATTTTTAGATTTTTATAAGTTCATTAACTGCCAGGGAAGAATGCTACTTACATTAAATGTAGGAGGTGTTTGTTATTTCACTGCTTGACACAGTTTCAGGAGGAACAGGATAAGATAGAACATGGTTATGGTATTCTTCTTTGGGAGTTTTCTTTTAATTATTTTTTTTACTTTTTACTTTATAAATTTTTATTGAAGTATGGTTGATCTATAATATTAAATTAGTTTTGGGTGTACAACATAGTGATACAACAATTATGTACATTACACTGTGCTCACCGTGATAAGTGTGGTTACCGTCTTTCAGCATACAAAGTTACTACAATATAATCGACTGTATTTTCTATGCTGTACTTTTCATCCCTGTGACTTCTCTGTTTTTTAACTGGAAGTTTGTACCTCTTAATCACCTTCACTTTTGCCTCCCGCCCTAGTATGTTCTCTGTATTTATGACTGTTTCTCTTTTTGTTGTTGTTGTGTTTGTTTTGTTTCTTGGGTTCCACATATAAGTGAAATCATATGGTATTTGTCTTTCTCTGCCTGACTGACTTTACTTAGCATAACACCCTCTATGTTCATCCATGTCATAAATGGCAAGATTTCATTCTTTTTTATGGCTAAGTAATATTCCATCGTGTATATGTACCGCATCTTTTTTTTCTTGGCTATTATAATATGCTGCAATAATGGTGCATATACTTTTTTTGAATTAGTGTTTTTGTTTTCCTCAGGTAAATTCCCAGAAGTGGAATTAACTGAATTGTATGGTACTTCAATTTTTAGTTTTGAGGAACTTCCATACTGTTTTCCATAGTGGCTGCAGCAATTTACATTCCAACCAACAGTGCGTGAGGGTTCTTTTTTTCCCTCACATCTTGGCCAACATGTTTCTCTTGTCTTTTTGATACTAACCATTCAGACGGATGTGAGGTGATATTTCATTGTGGTTTTGATTTGCTTTTCTCTGATTAGTGATACTGAGCGTCTTTTCATGTACCTGTTGGCCACCTGTATGTCTTCTTTGGAAAAATGTTTATTCAGGTCCTCTGCCCATTTTTTAATCTGATTATTTGGGCATGGGGGGTTTTGGTGTTGAATTGTATGAGTTCTTTATATATCTTAGGTATTAAGCCCTAATTGAATATATCATTTGCAAATATCTTCTCCCATTCAGTAGGTTGTCTTTTCATTTTGTTAATGGTTTCCATTGCTTTTGTTTTTCCTTGCCTGAGGAGACATCTGGAAAAATGTTATTAAGTTTACTAAGAGATTGCTGCGTATGTTTTCTTTTAGGAATTTTATGGTTTCAAGTCATACATGTAGGTCCTTAATCCATTTTGAGTTTATTTTGTGTTGGGTGTGAGAAAGTGGTCCAGTTCCAGTTCATTCTTTTGCATGTAGCTCTTCAGTTTTCTCAACACCATTTACTGAAGAGACTGCCTTTTCTGTATTGTTTATTCTTACCTCCTTTGTCGTAGATTAATTGACTGTATATGCATGGGTTTATTTCTGGGCTCTCAATTCGGTTTCATTAATCTGTGTCTGTTTTTGTGCCAGTACCGTACTGTTTTGATCACTATAGCTTTATAGTATAGTTTGAAAGCTGGGATTGTGGTACCTCTAGCTTTGTTCTTTCTTAAGATTGCTTTGACTATCTGGAGTCTTTTGTGGTTCCATATAAACGTTAGGATTTTGTGTTCTGTGAAAAACTGCAATGAATCTGTAGATTGCTTTGGATAGTGTGGGCTTCTTCAGGAGCTTTACCTCTATAGGAACCACGGATGAAATTCATAGCATTTATACTTGGAGAAATGTAAGCAGATGCATACGTATATATTTATTGGGGGAAAGGCCAAATATTTCATTATATCTCAAAGGGCTCTGTTACTGAAAAAAGGTTAACTGTTGCTTTTCTGTAATTAGTACTTAATAAATGTTTATCATAGTGAGCAATTCTCAGGTGCCTTTTATGTCCAGGTTACTGTGCTTACAGTTATTTTTTATGGAAATAGCTTAAGTTGTTCTAGTATGCTTAACTGTAATATGTCTCTGTTCACAGATTCCGTGCAAGCATGTGTTTTGCTATGACTGTGCAATTTTACATGAAAAAAAAGGAGATAAGATGTGTCCAGGGTAAGGTTATTAGTAGATTTATTTTTATTTTTATTTTTTTTAACATTTTTATTTATTTTTGAGAGACAGAGCACGAGCACGAGCGGGAAAGGGGCAGAGAGAGAAGGAGACACAGAATCTGAAGCAGGCTCCAGGTTCCGAGCTGTCAGCACAGAGCCTGAAGCGGGGCTTGAACCCACAGACTGCGAGATCATGACCTGAGCTGAAGTCGGACACTCAACCGACTGAGCCACCGAGGCGCCCCATTAGTAGATTTTTAAATAATAAAAGTTTGTGATGTAATGAATTGTAATCTAGGTTAAAGATCAGAGTATGATGTAAGTCAGCAGCAGGATATCAAATATGTAGACATGGCTAACCTTTCTTTGTGAGCCTAGAGTTGGCCTTAGCCTTCTCCTTAGGATAAGGCTAGGTAGCTATTATCTGAGTGTTCACATTAGCCCAAACAAGTACATGTGTCATCACAAAATTAGTGTTATAAACCAAAACGGTTGTTTTGTTTTGTTTCTCTGATGGGACACTAGAGAGGTAGTATCAAGCAGCGATTGGAATTACAATTCCTGGCTTCAGATCCCTAGTCTGCCGCTTATTAGCTGTGTGATAGATTGTTTCTTCATCTGTAAAATGGAGTTAATAGCATCTACGTCTCTGTGTTGTTAGAACTAAACTAGTAGGTCCATACATCTATATTTATAGTACCTAGCATATAATAAGTACTAGGTAAGTATAAGCTCTTATGTACTACCTGCAAATCTTATTATTTATGTCTTGAGTATATCTTAGGGCACCATCATGGTATTGGCTCAGACAAGTTATAAAGATCTAGAGGTATTGGTTGATACTGATCCAGTTCGGTATGGTCTTGAAAGATCCAGGATAACTTTTTATACCAGTTTAGAACCCCTGATAGAAGACTTGAGAAAGCTTTGAGACCAACTTCCTTGGAACAGTTGTAGACTTCTGAGATTCCTTATGACCTGTGTCAGAAGCTATCCCAAGATTTGTAGTATGGGTTGATAACACAATTATGGACACTTATAAGGGATGATTTCTTTTTATGGTGTAGGAAGATTGGCGTCACGGGGAGAGAGAGAGAGAGAGAGAGGATGATTCAATAAGTGTTCTAATGGTAATATGGAAAAGGGAATTTAGTTTTCAAGATATTGAAAGTAACTCCAGTAAGCACCTCACTGGTCGGCACTTAGCTATTTGAGAACATAAGCCTATCTGGCTCAACTGACTCAGATCAGGAAGTGAAGAAATGGCAACCCAAGTTGATACAAATATTATATACTGTTGCTTTTAAACACCACCCAAAAGAAAGTGTCTTACATTCCTGTTACCGTGGAGACCTTTCTGAGTTTACAGCATATTAGAAGCAAACAAATGAGAACTGTGCCAAATGGCCACTAAAGGGAAGCCTGCTAGTCTCAAGGAGTGCCAGCCTTACAGCAAGGGTGAAAATAGAGACACAGCTCAAACTCAGGAATATAGAGCCATTTAACATAGTCTCAGATGACCTGATACACATATTCCGTGATAATAGCCTGTATCCATGCATATGTAGTGATTCCTTGCTTAACTAGTGATTCGGTTCTGCCACTTTCATTGTTTTCAGTTATCCCAAGGATATTCTTTTAAGTAGGGCAAAGTAGATAAAAAACAAAAACAAAAAAACATTGTTAGAGTACATATTTTAACCCATATTGCAGATGAAGAAATAAACAGAAAGATTAAGTGACTTCTCCAAGATTACAGAGCCAGCACTTGGTCCCCGTTCTTCTGATTCCTGGTTCAGTCCTCTTTCCACTATTTCAAAAGACTCTAAAGGCAAGTGTGGATTAAATATAGTGAGTGAGAAAGAGTTATAATTTTGACCCTGAGTCATTAAGAAAATGCTGAGTTAAATTTAGTGCTTATGGTTTAGAAAGGAGGGGGTCATACTTTTTTGTAGTAAAATTGTCTGATAATTCTTCCCTAAGGGACTCCTGATAGTCAGGGTTTGAATTTAAATAGTTTACGTTGCTTAATGTCAAGAACCCTGTCGATGAGGATGATCTTACACATTTTTGCAGTCCTTGCAGCGTCTTTTACTTCATATTGTTTGCTCAGCAAATCCTTATTGCTCCGTAAATACTGTACAAGTGTGAATTCCATGACTATGACAGACCTTTGGTTCATCCTTTCTGGCTGTTTTTGCAAATGGATGCAAAGCATAGAGTTTGTTTGAGACAATCAGATAATTCTGTGTCTTAGGAACAATAGGTCTTTTCTTAAAACATACTCTTGTTTGATAAACAACTTTTAATTTTTACTTGTATGGAGAGTTCCAAGGTCGGTAGAAGGGTGGATGCTTAATGTGAAGCCAACAGACCACAGAGTGGCAGTGATTAAAGGTTCACTTACGGTCCCTGCAACTTGTAATTGTGAACTTTTGCAGTTCCTACAACAGATTTCAAGAACAGGCATATCTGTGAGAGTTTGTACAGTATTTTTCTGGTCTGCTTTTAGTAAATCGTTTTTTCCCCTTCTCGTTCAGCTGTAGTGATCCCGTTCAGCGGATCGAGCAGTGTACGCGAGGTTCTCTCTTCATGTGTAGCATTGTTCAAGGGTGCAAGAGAACCTACCTGTCTCAGAGAGACTTACAGGCGCATATCAACCACCGCCACATGAGAGCTGGAAAACCTGTTCCCCGTGCTTCACTTGAAAACGTCCATCCTCCTATCGCCCCACCACCAGCTGAAATCCCTGATCGTTTTATAATGCCGCCAGACAAGCACCACATGAGCCATATTCCGCCAAAGCAGCACATCATGATGCCGCCACCTCCGTTGCAGCACGTGCCACACGAGCACTATAACCAGCCACACGAGGATATCCGTGCTCCGCCAGCAGAATTGGCCATGGCTCCACCTCCTCCTCGTTCGGTCAGTCAGGAAACCTTTCGTATTTCAACAAGAAAACACAGCAATTTAATAACTGTCCCTATTCAGGATGACTCCAATTCAGGTGCTAGAGAACCACCACCTCCTGCCCCAGCACCTGCTCACCACCATCCTGAATATCAGGGCCAACCAGTGGTCTCGCACCCTCATCATATTATGCCTCCACAGCAACATTACGCACCCCCCCCACCTCCTCCACCACCAATAAGCCATCCAATGCCACATCCTCCCCAGGCCACAGGGACTCCTCACTTGGTTTATAGCCAAGCTCCACCTCCACCAATGACCTCTGCTCCACCACCAATAACCCCTCCCCCTGGACATATTATTGCCCAGATGCCACCTTATATGAATCATCCTCCTCCAGGACCTCCCCCGCCTCAGCACGGCGGCCCACCTGTAACTGCACCCCCTCCTCACCATTATAATCCTAACTCTCTACCCCAGTTCACTGAAGATCAAGGAACTCTGAGCCCTCCATTTACACAACCAGGAGGAATGAGTCCTGGTATATGGCCTGCACCAAGAGGGCCACCTCCTCCTCCACGAATGCAGGGTCCGCCTTCTCAAACCCCACTTCCTGGACCACATCATCCAGATCAGACAAGATATAGACCGTATTACCAATGATTAATAGTGCTTTGAACTGAAGATATGATGAGGAGGAAAAAAAACAACAAAAACTTATGTATAGTCAATCTTTTAATTAAGCTTTGACTGTTCTGGGAAGGAGAAGCTCCTCTTCCTGAGGTGACCGTAAAACACGTAGGGTCTTGTCTCTTAAAAATGGTTTTAAATCTTGACCTTAGGATCGATTTCAAGTACTATACTGTAGTGCAGATAAGTGGCTCAGTTGAGCACAGCTATATTTTAACAACTTTGTTCCCCTAGTGTGGTAAATTGACCCAGAGGTGACCATTTGTAAAGAATTTGGGAAGACTTTTTCATTGTTCCACTTTCAAAAATAGTGCTTTTGTTCAATCCAGTGTTCAGTTTTTCTTGTGATACATTTTGTTAACCTGTGTAAAAGGATTAAATTTCAAAATGGTTGTAAAAATGCTATTTTTATGTGAATTTAAGTGCAGCCACATACTGTTTTTTAAAAACCATATGTTTTACCACTAATTTCCCAAAGTTACAATAAAATCCTAAAAGTAAAAATCTACTAGAATTTACTGTAAGGCAGACTGTTAAGTGGTAGAGAATTATTTCACATTTTAGGCACTGAAAGTTTGAGGTATATTAAGTATATAATGCACTTCACTTGGATGCCTTTTCATTTTTAGGCAGCCTCAGGAGCACCAAAATACATTGGAATTCCAGTACTAAGATATATTGATGTTCATAACATTAAAAGGCATTAGGAATTCTTTGGGAAGATCTGGCCAAAGTAATTGACTCTACAGGCTCCAAGCTATTGGGGGATATTGTTACTCATTAACGTTTTTTCCTGAATGGTTGGAATCACATGATGCACCACATTTACTAATCTTACGTAACATTATTTTATAGAACTGTTTAAATTGTGTTCTCTAGATAAAGTGTTCTACTCTGCTCATTGTCTCAAACTAAGTATTTAGGGCTGAATAGACTTTATGTAATTCCTCATTTCGTGGTGGAGTTGGATCCTGTGCTCTAGGTGGGTTCTTGTTTATTGGGTTTTTAAAGTACAATTTGAACGCCGTAGAGGAATATTGTATTAATGAGGGACATTCTTGTAATCACAGACTTGCATTGCTCAGGTTTCATTACCGTGTGATAAGGTTTTTTTTTCTCTAACTTGAAATTTTAAGACTATAATTTCCTGTTCCTTTTATGGGTTAAGCAGTATGAAACTGGGAACATTTTAAAATGGAGTCACCAGTGAAGACTACCAGATGATTTTGTTTGTATTGGAGAAAAGTAACGACTAAATTGTGATTTTCAGAGCTTTATAACGTGCCTTTAGAGTCAGCATTTGCATTATAGGGGCTTGCTACAGTCCAGCTAAGATGACCACTTACATTTTATATGGAACTCATGTGTATAAATCAACATTCTTAGGGTATGGTCCTATATCCTTTGAGTAAACCCCTGTGAAGTATTTCCTCCCCCCTAAAATGGTGCATAATATAAAAATGAAAAACGTAGTATGCAGATGTCATTTATTAAATAGTTTGTAGTGCGTACATTTAGAACATTTCTTTTTGACAAAGGGTGAGCTGATGGCTAATTTACCATTGGATTCTGTCAGACACAGGCAAAACAGTTTCCCATCTTGGATAATGAGATGCAGAGTCGTCTCTGAACTTAGAGCTGAAGTTAGAGATAGGCGAAATGATTATTTCAACCTTGACCAGCCGGAAATAACTAAGACGCTTTTTTCTTTTTTTTTTTTTAAGTTGAGTGATTTTTTCACATCTAGCAATTTGAGAGTCCAGTGTTAATGCAATATATCTAGTGAGAAATTCTTGTTATTAGGAGCATGGGAGTGAAATAAGAAATAGTATGAACTGGTGGTGGTGAGTGCTTCTATCATATTACTGTAGGTACTTGGACTGGTGCAAACTTGATTCCTTTTCATGCCCCTATTTAGGAGCTGTTAAAATATTACTGTTAAAAATCCAATACCATTCTTTGTTTCTTGTGATAAGAAAATAGCCAAATTCCTTTTAGGGCTTCTCAACTGTTTATGAGGAGCGCTCCTGTTTTTATTGAAATTCACTAGAGTCGAATGTGGTATGAAACCACTTAGCCTATGTATTGGACAAAATAATTAGTATCATGATAAACTTCCACATGTTTAAGAGAATTCTCGTAGACTTTTTAAAAAATGATTTATTTTCAGTTAGGTTTAAAAAATACGTGTTATGCAGGGAGGCAGATCAGATGAATGTGTTGTAGCAGACAAAATTTTTAAATGGCGTTAGACTTGAATTCATCCAGTTATTGTTTGAATGAGGGTTGGTGGGTAGAAGGATAACAAAATTACTGTTAGTGTTTATTTCCTCAAGGAAAAAGATGTGAATCCCAGCCTTATTTCAGGGAAGCCTTTGAAGCTATGATGGACATAAGTCTAAATTAAATGTATGTATGTTTCATTATATTGCTCTTAAGACTACTGAGGTGGCAGTTTAATTCTTAAAAACAATAAAATGGAAGCATAAATACTATTTTGCCTAGGTGGATTTTTACCTACTGATGACACATTTGGGAGAATGCAAAATTTTCTGTGTGTCTGTGTCGGTACAACTTTTATAGTAAAATTAGCTTCACTTTTGTTGAGATTGAAACCAGCAAGTCGAATGTTAGTGTTTCTTCAGTGGCGTGCCCGTTCACAATATAACCTAGTATTTGGGAAATATCAGTTGCAAAAACCATAAGAAACTATATCTGTTTTGCCCTGTAAAAATCATTTGCTCAAAATCATTGTGTAAATACTAACTCGATACCACTGACGTAAATGGAAAAGACATTTGAACGTATTTTTAAACGCACAATTAAGTGACTTTATGAGGTATACAGAGCTGCTGACTTCTGTTCTAACATACTGGAAGGGTATCATACCTCTTTTTTTGAAAAGTTCTATAGTCCTTCCTATGTCATGAAAATTTTGGAAAGGTCCTATGTTATAAGTACAGTTGACCCTGAACAACGTGAGAATTCGGGGTGCTGGCCCCCCTGCACAGATGAAAATCCATGTATAACTTTTGACTCACTGAAAACTTTAATAATAGCCCGATAACATAGTTGATTAGTATATCTTATATATATTTATATGTATCCTACGCTGTATTCTTACCATGAAACTAGAAAAGGTGTTACTAAAAGTTCTAATGAAGAGAAAATACAGTTCTGTGTAGAAAAACACTCCGTGTATAAGTAAGTGGACCCGTGCAATTCAAACCCCTGTTGTTCAAGGGTCAGCTGTACATGGAAAAAAATCACAAGTACCAAGAACAAAAAATATACTTTTCTAATTATTAGATTAGCCACCAAATATTGATGTCAATTGAGGAAGTTTTACATAATCATACTCTATTTTGACCAAAGTAGATTTGTGTTTCTTCACTGGTTTGTAACTAATCTGTTAAATTTTGGCCTAGAAACTAAGTAGCATTTACTTATTACAATATATGCACAGTCTAATAAAGCAATATTGGATATACTTCACTTCGAGGGGACAGAGAGATAAGCCAGTGAAAATACTTGATAGTGATACTAATAAAAACATTTGGATTTTCAAACATTTTTTTTTTTGATTCATGCCCCTTCAGTTTTCTACCATTGAGGGGAAAAGTGCTAAGACAATTCCGAGGGCAGGATTTTAGTGTTAAAAGCTTAATTTTCCCATCTCCCTATCTTTAAGAATTAAGACTTTTTAGGCAGTACAGAATCCCACAACTGAAATGAACAATGCTAGGTCATGGGTTTAGGTCTCACACTTGGGCAGGACCATGTCTTAAAAAATTTGGTATTTTGAAATGTTAATCGATTCTGGTACTCCGAATATTCCGTTTCCATTCCAAGTAGTTGTAAGCACTAACTTCATGTTGCATTAAGCCCATTTCTATTAATCTTCCTTTAAAATTGTTCTTTTGCCTTCAGAGTGAAAGATTCTGCTCCCTTTTACTTTTCTTCCCAAGTGTTAACTTTGAAAACTTAAAATCTTTTGTTTTACAATTGGCACTTCAGTTACGTAAGTAATAAATCTCTTGGGGGAAGCGTAATATGTTAATGCTACGAATAAAGCTATAGATCCCCTTGCAATGAATATTTCCCTTCCAGAAATAAGTAGTTATAATTTTGGTGTATGTTATCAGTAATCAGTTACAGAGCTGATAACTAAGTAGGCTCCATGCTCTGGTTTAGCATCCTAATTCATGGGAAATGGGAGTACTTCATGACCGACACCTCATAAACATGAGCACATACCATATGGGATATAAATCATTCACTCATGCACTCATTCGTTCAGGTATGTGCCAGCATTCTAAGCACCTGGGGTTCACAAGTCTTTAGAGATAGACGATCAACAAATTTCATTAAGTTACCTAACATGTTAGGAGTACGATAAAATCCTATGGCATGAAGGAAAAATAAGGATAATGGGGTGGAAGGAGGTTCGCAGTTTTAATTAGGTCTGGGTAGAATCCACTGAAGAGATGACATTTGACCCACGATTTGAAGTGGGTGAGAGTTAGCCACGTAGGTAACCGGGGGCAGACTTTTCTAAGCAGACATAGTCTGTAAAAGTCTTAAAATGGGGGCTGCACCTGGCATATTTGGGGACCAGCAAGGAAATGGGAATGGAATGAGTGAGATGAGCAGGAAGAGGAGGTCAGAGGTAATAACAGAGGGAATGAGATCACAGGCTTTCTGGGCCATCGTAAACTTTGACCTTACTCTGATCTGGGAAGCCATCCTGGGATTCTGAGCAAAGGTGTGGAATGATCTGGCTCTTTTTAGGAGGATTCTGGCTGTGTGTTTGGAACAGAGGAAGAAGGTAAAGATAGACCAGTCAGAGGGCTTTAATAATTTACACAAGAGATGATGGTGGTACTTGTGGAAGGATAAATATGTAAGATAATAAATATATATTATAATGTAATAAATTTATGTACATCAACTAAGCACTATATGTGAGATATGGGTATCCACTGATGAACAAAATAGTTATGGTCACTGACCTATAGAAGCTTACATTTTAACTCTTCTAGGAATTGTTCTTGGTAGTCATTCCTAAATTTTCCTCAAAAAACTTCTTAAATTCTTTTCCAAAGGATAGTGGTCAGAAAAAAAGGGAATTACATTGGAAAATGGATTACAAAAGTACACATACATGTACAGCCATAATGCGAGCGTAATATTAAGTTTATTTGATTCCGGACATTCCTGTTTCCTAAAAGCTCTTCTGGGTACATTTTCAATGTACAGTACTGAATTACCGACTTTGAAACAAATCTGTAGAACACAGCTATATTGTTCCTGAGTTTAGTCCTGCCTTAGGCTAGATCGGTGTTTAGACAGGTGTTCATTTATTTTGTGAGGTAATATTTCCTAATGATTAAGAGCCTGGCTCTGGAGTTGGACCATCTAGACTGAATTCGGGCTCTGCCACCTGCAACTACATAACAGACTAATTACTTATCCTCCTTGGACCTTGATTTGTTTTTCCCCAAAATGGGGTTAAACCTAGTACCTACCTTATGCGGTCTATTTGGAGAATGAAAGGAATTGATTCTAGATATATTTTAAGGGTAGAGACAGTAGAATATCCTGACAGATTTTTCAACCTGAGCAGTTAGAAGGATGGAGTTGGCGTTAGCTGGGGTGGAAAAGATGCTGGGAAAGCAGATTAGGGGGAGAAGGTCAGTAGATCAGTTTTGACATGTCCAGGTGAAGATGGCAGAAAATGAATTAAAGGTTCCTGTTGTCTGTCCTTTATGCAGTGTAAAGCCAAGCTTGCATTTAAAACCTCTCATTTGCATCACTAAGTGGTAAGCTACTGCATTTAGATAAGAATGTGTAGCATTCTTAAATAATTATTGGCAAAAAATTTTGAGGAAAGACTGGCACATTATTAGCTTCAAGCTTTCTTAATTTCAGTAATGTGTCTGTCTCTTCCCAAGCTGTTCTGTCTCCTGGTTGCAGTACTGGGTATCTTCTCCCCTTCAGTCTTGCTCTGATTTATGTCGCTTTTATTTTTATCTTCCAACATGATCTCTTGGCCTCTTCCTAAATCAGGGATCAGATTTTTGTACCAATTTCCAATAATTGCTTTTAGGCAGGCAAGTAGAGGCCGAGTGCCACGTATACCCAGAGCATATCCACCTTAGAGGCCTAGGGAGAAAAAACATTTAAGGGTGGGGATAAGGGAACCTCTAAGATGTTAAGGTTGAATAGGCTGAAATGGGGGCACCATGCTTGGAGTGCTCCATGGCTCTTTGGTTAGCGAGAAGGGTGTAAAGAGTACCTTTACTTGGGAAGATGCAGACATCAGCCACGATCCCGTGTGGGGCTTTGGCCTCACCCCCAAATGATGGATGAAATGGGCTTATGTTTCCAATTCCTATTCCCTGACCTCTACAGAGAAAGAGCTCTTAATCTGACATTCATGGAGTATCCTATACAAATGCATCATATATAAATCATGTCTAAAATGTGTGTGTGTTTCCCTAAAGTCTGCAGGGCGCAGGAAGCTCTATAAGGTACGCATGACTCAGAAATTTAAGAAACGTGCCTTCAAAGAGTGCTTACGTTCCAGTTTTTAAGACTAGCTATGTAAATAAACTTTGTTTTACCTTACTGTAATTGGTTTAAGTCTAATAGACAAGCCCTTTCAGTAAAGACAGTAATAAAGAGTGGGAGGGAGCTTTGACAATAAACCTTCAGAGGCGAGATCTAGAACAATTGGGATTTCCCCATTGACAAAGTTATTTTTTACAAAGTTACAAAATTATCTGTTACATAAAATAAATACAAATTTGTACCGAGAACAATGCCAGCAAAACAGAGAAGCACGTATGCGGAATCTTATTCTCTAGCCAAATTGAGCTCTAGAGTGATTATTCTGCCCTGTGTGTTACAAATAATGACCAACAGTGAAGAAAAAGTCAAACTGGGTCCTACCATCTTTTCTTTTCTCTAAGACTGGAAAGAACTGTTTACCCATCATGTTTTCTGTTGGTTTTTCACCTTCTTGCCTTTTCATTTTATATCTTCATTAACTTATACAATTTGCATACTACGAGGTGGAAGAAAAGGACTTGCCTCCAAAGCTTATTATAGTTACAGATATGACATTAGAAGGATTGTGTCAAAGTCTGGATAGGAGGTTGTTGAATGCGTTAAAAAGCTATAGTGATAATCACAAACTCTGGGCAAAATTAAGGATCACTGCAGAGGTTTTAGACGATTCTCATGTGGCAGGTTTCCAGCCAGACCTCTACCAAGGGGACCCACAACAAGCATATTCCAGAAAGCTAACAAATTTAACAAAACAAGACATATCCACTGTACAATGGAATTTTTTTAAATGGAGATATATCAGTATGAACTGTATACAGTTCTGTATAAACTGTATACAGCATGAACTGTATACAGTATGAACTGTATATAGTATGAATTTATACAATATGAACTGTATAAATTACGAGATTCAAAGCAGTGGTGTAAATACAGTGCAAAACATATGCATGAAGGTATAGTGACCTGGAGGGAAATCTGTCAGTGCTATAAAAATACATATAAACAAAAAATTGTCTTCCTTTGAGAAATCTACAAGATAAAAAATTGAGAGTATTTACAAAATTTTATACTAGATAGGTGAAAAATATATGATGCTAGAACAATCTCGTTCCAAAGTCTGAAACATAATTCTGCTGAGTAAAAATATTCCTCATACAATGTATGAACTTATCAATAACTTTCTGGGTATAAGGTTGTTCTTTATGTGACAGTCAGATGAGGGTCCTTCCGAGTTGTGTGTTGATTAGAATTTTGTTTCAACTGGTACCTGGAAGAAGATAGAAAGTTCTTGTTTTAAAAGATTTGTTAATTTCTAACCCTTTCAATAATCCTATCTTGTATTTACAGTCCATTTTATTAAAGTTAAGACCTAGAATTTATCAGAGTCATTGACAAATTTTTCATCTTGATTTTTTAAAATTTAAAATGTTTTTATTTATTTTTGAAAGAGACAGACAGAGTGTGATCGGGGGAGGTGGAAAGAGAGAGGGAGTCACAGAATCTGAAGCAGGCTCCAGGCTCCAAACTGTCAGTACAGAGCCCGATGTGGGGCTTGAACCCATGAACTGTGAGATCATGACCTGAGCTGAAGTAGGACACTTAACCGACTGAGCTACCCAGGTCCCCCTCGTCTTGAATTTTAATGATCATGTACCTTCCATTGCAACTTGGTTCATATAGACCCATGGGATACCATGTTGTGATATGTGTATCTTTCAAAGGCCTGATTTAATTTAATCATCAATATAATGGTTGTAGCAATATATTTCCTTCACAACTGTTTCAGAGGCCACACAAGCCCCAAGGGGCTATGTGTACTGGCTTTCAGCTTTTCTGTGAATCACCACTGATGACCTTATTTATCTTCCTCTAAGTGAGGAGGTAGGGAATTGGTGTTAAATTTTTTGTTTGTTAGTTTTAATATGGGAAACAGGTACAGGATGGTACTGACCACATTCTGCTAGACAGTTAGTTCTGAAGCTTTGATCAGGTTGCAGGTTGGGGAGCCTGGGTGGCTCAGTCAGTTAAGCAGCCAACTTTGGCTCAGGTCATAATCCCATGGTTTGTGACTTTGAGCCCCTCGCCAGACTCTGTGCTGACAGCTCGGAGCCTGGAGCCTGCTTCAGATTCTGTACCACCCCCACCGCCCCACCCTCTCTGGCTCTCACTCTCTGTCCCTCCCCTGCTCGCACTCTGTCTCTCAAAACTGAATAAATGGTAAAAAAAAAAAAAAAAAAAAAAAAAAAAAAAAAAAAAAAAAAATTAAGATAAATAAATAAATAACAAGTAAAACTTGGTAACAATTCTGAATCCAGCCATTGGGGAGAGGATTTCTAGTAAGGGTCTCCTTGTAGGGGGCTCAGGCAAAGTGCCACATGTGGATTTCTCTAGAATGCAGCCATGAGAAACATGGCTGGTTAGAAACATGACTGGTGCTCTTGGACGCTGGGATCTGGGCTCTCACTGAGACCTATCTAGCTCCTGGGATGGCTTTTTCATAGAACCTTTTTCTATTTGACATAATTTTTTTTTTTTTTTTTTTGAGAGAGAGAGAGAAAGCACACATGTGAGTAGGGGAGGGGCAAAGAGAGTCTCAAGCAGACTTCATGATGTCAGCACAGAGCCTGAAGTGGGGCTCAATTTCATGAACCACGAAGTCATGACCTGAACCAAAATCGAGATTTGGATGCTTACCCGACTGAGCCACCCAGGCGCCCTATTTGACATAACTTTTAATAATGGTCTCGGGTTATTTTATGAAATATACTTCTTCATTTCTAATGTAAATTCCTTTTTTTCTTTTCTTCTTAATCCTTTGTTCAAATAAGAGAAACACCACCAGCCACCTCCCATACTTGAAGAGAATCATTAGATTCTTTCTTAGGACCTTAATTCCATTAGTCTTTCACCAAAGGATAGAGCCAGTATGGCCTGGTGAGTAGAGCCCAGGTCTTGGCATCAGACAGATCTTGGTTCAAATCCTGTTGCTGTCACTTTGGTGTGTGACCTTAAGCAAATTAGTTAAGCTCTCTGAGCACTTCCTAATTTTCTCATTTGTGAAATGAAGATATCTTCTTTGCATATTGTTGTAAGATATGAGATATTGAATGTAAACTACCAGGTACCTGACCTGGAGCAGATACCCATTTTGACTTGTGATTCTGGTTTTACCAAACTGGAGACATTTCCTTAAAAGACTGAATATTCTAGAAATGAATGTTCTAAAATGAAATAGAACTATTCAGTTAAGTGATTTGACAAATTTTCCTAATAAGGAAGGAGAGGAACCTCACTTTCATTGCTGCACTAGGCCCTGTGCTAGGGACTTCCTGGGTGCATCTGGGAGTCAGGAAGTGGGTATTGGCTTCTCAGCACCCTCACTAATTCATCTGTAAGTGGAAACAGCATCCCTTTCTCTGCCCCAAGCCTAGAGTAAGATTTTAGTTGTAAGTACTTTAAAAACAAAGAGATCTCTCTCTATATGATCAATATTGCACTAAGATCTAATATCATTATTTTCTATCCTTTTTTGTCCTGTCTGAGTTTATTCCTACCCACCCCCCACCCCCCCACCAGGTCCCTGTGAAAACTGGCATTGTTTCCATTTTCTAGGGAAGAAGCACAGGGGCTCAAACTAGTGCCGGACTTTCTGCAGCATGCTGGAAGAGGCCTTACTGCTTTTCAGCTTTGCTGTTGTGTTGTCCAGACAAAGCTACACTTGTTGAAGAATCTTACCCGACATTCTCGATTACGTAATCCTCCATTTGTATTTATGGTAAAATCAAATTTCGGTTGTTTTTCCTGAGAAAACCAGAACGGAATTATGGATTAGGAACATTTTTTTTTTTAAGGTTGAAAAAGAAAGGCAAATGTAATCACAGATGGTTTTTATACAAACAAGAAAACCACCAGAGAGCTGGTACCTGACTGGAATTAAACTTTGAAGCACTGTAATCCTTCTTCATCAGAATGTGCAAAACAGCATCATGGATTGTTAAGAAGAAGATGGAGTCCTTGACTTCATCATCAAAAAATTCACACTGTACAAGCTTCTCGATGAAATCATCTAAAGAGAGGAAAGGAAGAATCACAGGAAGAAGCACCTGTGTGGCCACGGGCTTCTTCCTGAGACGGCAGATTTGAACTTCCACTCGCCAAGGTGCAGTTCATTTGTATTCGGTTAGGTGTTTGGGGATGGCAATGGTGTGATACCAGTGTGCCATTGGTTTAGTGTTTTCTGGAACAAAAGGATATTTTTTTATTATTTGTTTATTTATTTATTTATAGCTTTATTTTTGAGAGAGAGAAAGGGAGAGAGAGAGGGAGACACAGAATCCGAAACAGGCTCTAGGCTCTGAGCGGTCAGCACAGAGCCCAACGTGGGGCTCGAACTCACAGACCGTGAGATCTTGACCCGAGCTGAAGTTGGATGCTTAATTCACTGAGCCAGGTGCCCCGAAAGGATACCTTTCTGGTAAAAGTATACATTGAATGCCCCATTGTTAAAAGAATGAAGGAAAAGATTGAAATGAGGAAGGCTTTTGGTACTTCTCAGAAGAAAAGCAATCTGTTTTTGCTCTAGTTGGGAGCCTAGTGGATTCTCTCCCTGGCTAATGACGAGAACAGTGAGTGTGGCTTATAAAAAATTGGGGTTCTGCCAAAATAGAACATATGCTCATAGACCAGTGACATGCTCTTGTTCTGGATTGCTGGACCTGTTACTTACCATAGTCTTGTTTCCTTAAAGCTGCTGTGTTCCATCAGAAAACACCTTCCGTGGCACCCTGCATTAACTCTCGAGTTATCTTTGAGAAACCCCCTTCCCGTAGGCACTAACCAGCACTTGTTTGTACAGATCCCTCAACCAAAGATTACCTCATGTGAACTATGTGCAGAGCCCTGGCTGGGTAATGGGGAGGATGAAGAGATAACTTAGACAGACATATGAAACTCACCATCAAGGAAGGTAGAACTTGTATATACACCTATAGTAATGAACGGAAAAGTGTTGTGGAAGAATAAAGACAGGAAGCGATCAGAGTTTTTTCTTGAACGTTTTCTTGGTTCTTCAAATCATGACCCGCGCATAGTAGGTCCCTGGGGTTTTGTTGAACGAGCAAGACAGGTACAGAAAACGTGCTATGGAAACTCAGAGAGAGGAAAGATGGTTTCTTCTTGATGGGCGTCTGGGAAAACCTGACAGAGCAGATACCATTGCCAAGAATGCCCAGGGTTTGGAGAAAGATGGAGGAGGGAAGCTACAAAGGCGTGGAGGTGGGCAAGTCTGTTCACAGGCAAGCTTCCGACACTGGCAAGACTTAGTAGTGCCTGCAGGGGGAGGAGACAGGAGCACAGTGTGGTCTCCAGAGCCTGGATGGGACTGTGTGGTGCGCAACGGGCAGGAAGGTGATGATCTTAGTTCAGGGCTAAGAGAGGGATGCCAGGCAGCTGAGGCAGCAGGACAAGACACTTTCAAAGAGATCTGTGATGATGGGGAAGGAGTATAATTGTTTAGTAGATTAAAGGGTTACTGAGCTCAACGGAGTATTTTTAATTATAAGCAAGCCTCGAAACTAGAACATATCTATAGATTTTACGGGCAGGAGCCAGTAGAGAGGAAAAACAGAAGATGCCAATTTCATGCCTCCCTCGGGACCCGGGCACTTGTCCCCTCTCCTTAAAATGCTTTCCCCCAAACTAGTGTATTATGGGCTGAGGAATCAGGGGAGGGGAGGAAGAGAGAAAGCAAGCCTTCTTTCTCAGGAAGATGAGGGTTAAAAGTGGTTGTATCTTCACTCTTCTGCTGCCTATTGAAATAGGCCTCACCTTGTAAAGTGGATTTAATTACATATCAATACATCTAAAATATGAAGAGGCTATTTCTGTGGGGATTTCTGTTGGTTTGGCTACACGTTGGATTTCCTTCTTGATCTATAAACAAGCTCTATACTTTGGAGAGGCTGTCTACCTTGACAGTTCGCCATGAGCCTGAAGTGATTGTCAGAACAAAAAAACCAAACAACTTACCGTCACTTCCAACAATATACACATCTACGTTGATCCTGATAAATTCTTGCAAAAGCTGTTAGAAAGAAAATAGATCTTCCTTAGGGAACAGCGTTACTTGCGAGAAATATAAAGAAAACTCTCATAATTATACCTTATGGGGGATGTGTTGCTTAAAGAACCTTTTACATTTTGAAAAACGACGATACTGTAAAGAGAGACTAAAGTTAAAAACGAGACTCTGACAGAAGGAAATAAAACCGAAGGAAGGAACTCTCCTCCTCAGGAACAAGTTAAAAATCACCATTCTTGCGGGGAAGGACAACAGGGAAATCTTCTGCTTCAACTCACATGATGAACTCTGATTTAACTTGAAAGCTGTTTCTTTTATGGGATGACCTTGGCCAGAGTTTTCTAGCTACACAGAATTAGAAAAAACCAAAGCCCTAATGACATCATTGTCCCTGCCCACAGTGACTAGATGTATCTAACACCAATGAATCGTCATGTTTTCCAGGTCTCTAGGCTAAGAATAAATACCAGTAGTGATGTAAGGTCATATAAAGGTAAGAAAAGTCGCTTGTACTATTGATCAGTTTAGATGATCAATAAATTATTGTCATCATCAGTGAACACCGAACTTCTACTAGGTTCTGAGTTAACAATTAGGGCTTTAAAAAATCACAACACAGAGTCCCTGTTCTTTCTGCTAAACTGCTGGGATTTTGTGTGTGAGTGTGTGTGTGTGTGTGTGTGTGTGTGTGGTTTCTCCTTGAAAGCTAAAACAAGCCAACACAAAGACGGAGAAAGAAAATAAAAGGCAAGCAGTTGTGAGAGTTCTGTGATGTTAAGATTTTTCTTTTTTCAAGCTTGAGGGAAACAAAATTGATTCCATTTTCTAATTTTGTATCCAGTTCACCCATGTTTAATAGATCTTATCTTAGCTCAGCTTTTATGTAGGCAGATTTCTGGGAAAAAAACAAGAAAAAGAGTGGTAAATGTGGAATTTCTTAAATTTTCTTTACTTCTGTTTGTGCATCTCCTTTGGAAACTAATTTATTTTGAAATGCTGACAGAACCATGGAAAGAGAACAGAGTACAACTGGAAGGTTCCAGTCCTATTTTTAAATCACATGTGACATCATTTCTTTCACATAGCTACTTTTTTGGCAGAGTGGTGGGGGCGGCGGGGAGCAGATTTTATACAGCCAACTCAAGTTTCTTCGGTGTATAATGGGTAAAGACAAAAACGAAAGGATCCACGATTCTACTTTGGTCCAAGACCTTCTCAAATATTCTGTATTTCAGGACAACTTAGATCCAGTGCCCAAAAGGGTCGGAAGGTCCTGCAGAACTAGAATTTGGTAGGAATGTCTAGTGACAGTTTCAGCATACATTAGACATATAGGTGTGGTTGTCTTCAAAATTATATGCCACTCTCCTGGGAAATGCTCTTTGAAAGACTTCACTAAACATGCCCCACCCCACTCCCTCTCTCTCCATGGAATATCCTGAGATGTAAATCCTGACGATTTACTTCTACTTAAGTGTGTATTACCTAAAGGAGGATCTTTCTACAAATAGAACTTTTTACCTTTGGTTACTGAATTTTTTTCCCATTTTTAAAAAAGTTTTTTTTTTTGATGTTTATTTATTTTTGAAAGAGAGAAAGAGACAGAGTGCAGGTGGGGGAGAGGCAGAGAGAGAGAGAGAGAGAGAGAGAATCCGAAGTAGGCTCCAGGCTCTGAGCTGTCAGCACAGAGCCCAAAAAAATCACAAGCCGTGAGATGATCTCACGGCTCGTGAGTTCCAGCCCCGAAATCGGCCACTTAACTGACTGAGCCACCCAGGCGCCAGTGATTGGTTGTTTTTATTAGGAAAAAAGAAATTACCGTTTTGAGACCTCTCATTGAAGAGATGTCAAGAAATGACACAGCTGAAAAGTCGAGAATGAGGCTATGCAGGCTGATTTTAGGGACCATAGTGTTGAGAGGAAGGTCGGCATTCCAGTCTATCTCGAAAGGCAGGTCGGTGGTATTGATCGGTTGATCCAGTCCTTCTATCTGATTGTTGTCCAGCTCCTCGTCGGAATCTTTAAAGCCATCATTGGTACATATAATCCCTTTCTTCGAGAGAAGACAATAATATGTATGATAACTCTGACCAAGAAAAACAGTGCATATGTCAAAAATAACCAGTGGGTTTCTGAGGCACAGATTCAAAGTTAGGTCAAGCAATGACCTTTTCTCTGGAGAATAAACACATTCCCAGAAAAACAACAGTTTTAAGGAGACCCTCAAAGAAGCCATTTAAAGATATGACATCAATTGACACATGACAGACCTTGTTACTTAGCATTTCATTTAAAGAAATGGAGCCAACACCTTGAACTACTACGTTTTATATACCTTCAGCTATAACACCCAGAAATGTGGTCAAGAAACTTACTGGTTTCATTTCCAGGAAGTAGATCTGATTCTCACGGGACTAAAGAAGCCCTTAGGAGAATTAAGGAGGCCTAGAGGGTTTTTGAGAAAATGCTCTAATTTGGTCAAATTGTCAGGTGTATACATACACAGTCAATGCTGGGCTAAGGTTCTGTTGGTTCCAGGAATCAGTGCATAGCTGAAATGATAACCCACGTGCCGTTAAATATAAAAAAAAAACTTTCTCCCATTAAAAAAAAGACATTTACTGGTGTCACTTGCAGCAAGCCTTTTTTCTGCAGTTTTCGGATTTTCTTCAAAGCTTTGTTGCGCTTGCGTAGAATTCGTAGTGGATTAAAGCCAACCTGAAAAATCCATTGCTGTGTTACAAGAGTGCTGGATATTATACTGCTGAATATTATAGCGCAGAATTCTAATAACTGTAAGTGGGATGGGTTGGGGTTGGGGCACGTAATAAAGATACTTGTAATAAAATTTTAAAATGGTTCAAACGACGTCAGTGATGACATTGTGTCCAACTCTGGTCTGCTCAGGCTGTGTGCTGTTATCAACATGCAAAAACCTCTGTGCTGCCCCGGGTTTGTTATAAATTATCCATCAGTAGGTCTAAACTCTATTTAAATCTGTGTGTGTGTGTTTGGCTTATGCAACCCTTGGGGGATTTTATTTACTTTCTATTTGTTGGATATGGTGACACTTAATTAGTACTCTGCTTCTATGTAATTTTGATTCTATTAAACTTTATATGATTGTATTTTATGATATCTATCATTTTATGATTTTATAATTTTAGCATTAGATCTGAGGGCAACCTTCGTTTCCTCTTTTTCAAAGTAAATGTGTTCTGTGGCCATATTTAGCTCCAGAGTCATAGGGAAGAAGAATCACATTATGTAATAAAAAAAAATCCTTGACAAAAAAATGTAGTTAGATGGAAGATAAGATTAAGTGAAAAGGACAATATAAAAAGCCATATGAGCAATATAATAGCATCTTTGAAAAAAAAATAGCTGGGTAGGAAAATATTTGATGCACACCAAATGAATAATAATAGGGCTTAAGGCAGAAGCTCTATGCAAAGTACAGAGCAGACCAAAAGGCAGGTTAGAGAATAAGTGCTGATCTTTTGTTTCTTAACCTTAAAGTCTGCTTCTCTGTCATCTTCTCTTCAGCCCATCAGGGACATTCAGCTGTCCTTTGGTGTTAAATATTCATGTAAGTTATATTTACTCATTTCCATTTAGATCATAAATATTCACTTGCTATCCTGAATATCTTCAATGACAGTCAAATAATAAGTACTCTCTTGTTTCTGAAGTTGGTGCCTAAGGAAAATCTGTAGGTTACTATCTACGAAAACCCAGCAACCCCAAATCCTGTGATACGTCCTTTCATTCTATAGCAAAATTGGATAAAAGTTGGCTCTGTATTGAATCTCATCCAAAGGGCCTTATTTCCCAACATATGCATGGGCCCCTTACAAGGTAGTTTCACCTGCTCTGGAACACGGGACAGAAAAATACTAACACAATCCGGCGTCAACATATGTGAAATCATTAACCCTCTGTTGGCAGAACAAACATTTCACTCCTAGATATTCAGTGGAGTTACAAAAAGTATATATATATGTAACAACTTCAAACCTTACAGCATCGATAAGTTTCTGCTTAAAGAAATGAATGTTTGCAAAGTAGATGGGAGATGGACACCTGAAGATCTTCACCCCTTCTGGTTCATACATCTGTAAGGCAGAGAAGTACTATGAGATGATGCCCATTGGGTTCATATTGATATCTTTCATCAAGTCAAAGTCAAAAATGAATCTTCCTTACGTCAGAGTAATCTTTTTTATTCTTATAGACGTTGCTCCTTCCAACATTCGCCAGTGTGCTGCATTTTGGACTGTAGGGGAAAATCAACACCAAGTGAATCACTCGTGCGTGTTTGTTAACATGGACCTTTCCCAGCCTATCAAAGACGGCTCACTTTCAAAATTTAAAAGGCTGGGGATTCATCATGCCATTAGGCACCCTGGAGGGCAAACAACTCGTTGCCCTCCCACGCCTCCTAGAACAGGGCCTCCCACTTACCACCTCCCACTCTACAAAGTGCTTCCATATGCTTTTGCTGTTTGGATCCCGAATATCACAGTTATTCAGTGAAATAGACAGATGCGGTTACCCATTTGTAGTGATAAGGACATGGTAAAGCATAATGTTTTGCCTGTGACCACTTGGTTTGTCTCTATGATTGATGGGTCCCCAAGAAATGAGTGAAAACATAAATGAATAAGAGAGTGCAGGAACATTTCAACATAAACGTATTTCACCAGTCAGGTATTAACGTTAACTATACCACCTTCTGTTCTAGAACTCTTAAAGCAACCAAGAAGCCTGTTTTTCTGTCACACCATGTCACCTAACACAGGCTGAGTGACCACATGGTGGTGACACTGTATGGCAGAGATGTAAGAATCAGGAAGATGTTTGGACTGGACGTTAAGAATCAAGAATGCTAACTAGCTTTTGTGTCCTTTTCAGACAAGAGGCGACTTGGAGAAGTTCTCTAGTCCGGCTCCCTGTTTTTCAGGTGGAAGCACAATCTAGCAACCCCTAAAGAGGAACAGCCCTCCACTAGACGTGGAGAATCCCACAGTCTTTGTGGGAACACATTTCCATGTCCAGCAAGGCTAAGGCAAAGACATGAAACCTGCTCAGAGGATAATGACTTTCGGTTTACAGCTGGGCAAACAGGCTCCATGATTTATATGATTTCTTTGAATTTGTGGCAAACCCATTGGCCCGCCAACAGCTGGTGGGACCTGGGCTGACGTTCTGGGGTCACCTTGAGGTGAGTGACATGAGGAAGAACAGACTGGCCCATCTTGATAGATAAGCATGCCTGTTAACCAAACTATATTCCCCTTAATCAGTGACAAGTATTTTTCCCCTTCCAAGGGCAGGTTGAAGTCTGCAAGGATGCAGAGCATGACAAACACTCACAACTGGGTCCTGAACACAATGGTCAGGAGCTGGAATGCCACGCTGGCCGCCAGGCCCAACCCGAGTCCCAGGACAATGGCAAAGATGAAGGTCATGATCCATATCAGCTGTAAAGAGAAGACAACGCATGCAGCACAATTTAGTCCGACTCAAGTCCAGTGTCTTAGGTCCGGAGCTCTGAGAAAGCATGAGCTTCTAAAGTCAAAGCAGAGGCTGGACGTGTGCAGGACAAGGGACCTGCCTCGAGAGGTCATTTCTGTGGGTTCATTCGGAGCCGCAGAAACGCATGCAAATATTTTTACAAGTCCGAAGAGAGTGGGTCCATTTCTAATCCCATCCCTGAGCCAGTTAAGGAAAGGACTGAGCCTAACACCGTGGAAACAGGACCTGTTGGTTACGGTCAGCAAACTAATGGGCAGCAAATTAATTTCTTACTTGTGGCCTGCTGTTTTAATCAATGGCTACTATCTGTACAAGAATCATAGCTTGCCCAAAGGGTGTTAAGATCCCCAACAATTATCTATCAGGAACTAAAGTAAACCAAGTGTAGCTGATTACTTTATTCCTGTTAAGTACCATAGGAGATGTAAACAACCTTTTTATGCCCCAGACTTTGATCCTGATAAAATTATGGACTCTGCTTCTCCTCCTCGCAAGGCAGGCCAAGTGCGAGGGGAGTCTTTCTAGAGCATTTCCAAGAGGAATGTTCAGAATTTAAATTCCTCCCAGATCCTCTGGAAACGAACGTGTGATCTAATGAAGAACAGGAGTACTAGTGTTTCATGGGCATTTCCTACTTGCAAGTGGCTCATTCTTTTAAATTAAAATCCCTGAGGATGATCGTTAGCGTATGCAGTTTAAAAGCAGCAAGTGAAATAAGCTCAGATATTTGAACAGACGTAGGGAAACAACATTGCACTTAGCTTACACTACGAACACGCACTTCCCATCAGCATCAGGACGGCGTCCCGATTCCTCCCTCTTTCAAATGTCGTTGCCTCTACTCACACAATCATATTTATCCTTTTGCCACAGTCTTCGTATTTCTGTGAACTGCATCAGCATTCCCTTCAGGTTCCCAAGTGCTAACGCTGCCAGGACAGACTGCAAAAAAACATTGAACAGCAGATGTACTGAAAGATAATCAAAGAAGCCATGCAAAGCAAAGGTGAAGGCTGTAGATAAGTTGTGTCCTTTAAAGGGCCTCGAAGCCTATCACAGAACACACCCTTTTCCGGTATACAGTGCCATCAAGATGCACCAGGTCTGAGACTCTGACCTGTTCCCAGTCATGGCTTTGTCTCCACCATAGTGTCGGCTGCAGGCTATGGATGGGATGAAAGCACTTACTAGCCTGTCCTTTGGGACAGAGCCAGGCAGCTCTTAAGACCTACACCTTGAAGAATTTTTCCCAAAGATAACCTGTTTGGTGATGGGGAGGCAGGTTGCTTTTTGTTAAAAACAAAAAACAAAAAACCTTGGGAAGCTTGGCACACCTGGAATCGTAATTCAAGCCTTTGATGATGATCAGCATTCAGCCATTTGTTAAGAGGAAGCTGAGGTTAGCCGAGATTTGAGGCACCCTCTCTGGCACAGCATAAGCCATGTCTGTCTTGTTCCCTGCTATATCCCTGGGACCGCCAGGACTGGTAAACAAATGCATATAGGATAGGTTTTGATACTTATTCGGTGAGTGAGTGGATATGCTAATGAATTAATATTTCCCAATATTAGCCAGCCCTAACCACTCATTAACACGGCCTCTTTTAAGAAACCCTGATGTTGATACAACTTGATTAGTAGATTCACGAAGAATGATCTGGGTGGTAAACTCTCCTCTAACCCCAGCAACACCTGGGGCTTCTGCTTCTCCACGTGCCAAAATGAAATCATTTGTCTTGCAGGAATTAGGATAGTTCTGGTAGAAAAAAAAAATGCGGACTAGGCAACTATGCTCTCTTCCTTATTTGGATTTTAACACAATGGTAGGAACATGCTCCCAACACCCACCCCCCACCCCCAATTCAAGCTGTTCGTTCTGAATGGACGATGGCATTTGTGTATCGACCGCTGTTATGCCGTCATGGCGCAGTGCGTGAAGAAGAGCCCGACATCTTTTATTTTCCCATCTCAAAGATAGTTTGACTGGTCTAGGTGTTTTTTGATTTTCACAAGTAACATTCAGAACTTAATATCTAACCAGTGAATTTTACTCACTGTGAGAACAGAGGCCATTGTTTAGGGCTCTAAATAATGGCCTTGGTGGCATGAAAGGGAAATTGTCAGCTAAAAAAATGGTGAAAACCAAATAGAGCCTGTAATCTAGTTAGCAGTATGGTTTTGTACTGGTTTTGGTAATGTACTGTGGCTACATAAGATGTCACCACCGCGGTGGCTGGGCGAGGGGTCTGCCGGACTCTGTACAATGTGCTCTCCCCCCTCACCTGGTCAGTATTCCACAGAGAAACAATTTTTTAAAAATTTTCATTGAGATACCTACACAACAGAGCCCTTTCAAAAAATAAAGATTACAAAGCACTGAGAAGCCATAGAAAGGAAAAGGGGGATAATCTTAGAGGGAACCAGGCATCCATACTGCAGTTGATATAAAGCATTAAACACGGCTGAAAGGCTTCGAAGTCCGCTGATCCTTAATCAGCACTCAAGAGACATTTATCATTAGCTACTGGCATATTTCCTATGACACGGAGAAGCAAGCCAGCTGTTCCAAGCAAACAGATGTTGCACGCACAATGGCAGAACGTGTCACATGGATCCTTTGTAGCAGGGCCTTTGATTCAGGTCCTCGGTGTGCTTTATTCATGAGAGAGAGAGGATTTTAAATGGCAATTACTTCTTGAGGTTCTCTATCTCGATGTGCGTGAGGTAGAGCCCAAGCGTATTCACGGGAAAAGCACAGTAAGGCAGAATTCTCAGTGGGGAGGGGGGCTGTATGCACACTTGTTTCTATTGAGATCTACATTCTTCTATTTCTTTGAGGGACTTCTTGATTCCTTTGGAAATCAGCTCGTGGAGAAGGCACCTTTTCGGCCAATAGTACTCCGCAATGCTTGAAGACAGATTTGGCCAGTGGGGCTCTTTGGCACAATCACACTGTTCGTCCAGAAACCTGGGACCATCGTCACTTTCCAGCCACCAACCAACAAGGAAAAAGGCCTAGATACCAACCAATAAACACTGGGGGCCCGTGTCCTACCTCTATGCCCTTTGTAGTCAGAAGTGTAATATAATGTTTATAGAGTAACAACAATACGACGGTAATAATATCAATAATAATGGCTGCCATCCATTACCTGCTTGCCCCGTGCCAGGCCCCGGGCTAAGTCTTTAATGTACAATATTTCATTTCGTTTTCACAGTGACTCTGTGACGTGGGTAACTGTTTCCCTCCTTATTTTACAAACGGAGCACTTGAGGTTCAGAGAGGTTAAGTAATTTGCCCCAAAGCACACAGAAAGTGCCAGGGCCAGGATGAGAAAAGTAGGCCTACAGGACTTGAGCGCCAGAGCTCCGTGGAGCACCTCAAAATTATATGACCACCACGAAGAGCAACGCATTTACCATTGTCGGTCTCCTAGAGATCCTCTGTTTCCCAGGGCCCGCTGCTGTTTTTAAAAATCCGGGTGCTGTCGCAGGTTGCAAAGCATGAACCTAAACCCTCAAAGATGACAGCAGAGATGGACGAAGGAGCACGAGGGTGAGGATAGGAGGCCTGTGTGTGGCGCTCGCTTCCATCCCGCAGTCACACGGCGCCGGGCTTGGAGTCCAGACTAACTCCGGGAGCTGCCGGGCGGATCCCTAAGGACGGTTGTGTGGCTGGTAGCACCACTCCCGGAAGCTGATAGCGGCCCGCTACCTCGGCCTTTAGGAAGATCTTCACTCCCGTCAATGCACATGGAGGCTGCGGTGCCAGCGTGTCTTCCCGTCCAAACATTAGTTATATTCAGGGCTACGGACACGTCGGAGGGTAGAGTAGATAAGGTAGCTGGGGCATTTTGCATTCCTAACATTCATAAATGCCGCCAGTGGAAAAAAATAAGTATTTTTGGCCCACGAGTATTGATTAGGAAGAGTGCTTGAGAGTCTGCAGCGAGCTCATTTTCCCATTCAGTTTGTGCTTCCAGAGTTGAAGAACCAGGGTCTTGGATTCCTCCCGCAAAGCGGAGAGACAGAGAGAGAGAGAGAGTACCCAAAGGCAGACAGGTGTTACCTTTTGCAGTGGCTCCAGAAGAAATCCAATGGATACAATGACAATCAGAACGATGATAGCAGAGAGAAGCCCAGCAATCTGTTAACGACGAAAAGATGCTCATCATGGAATTGCCTTCTCCCCTGGCTTGGATTTCCCCGGCACAATCGCCAGGGAGCCCTGGCAGCAAAGACCCTGAAATACCTGCGTTTTGCCTCCAGTGCTCTCCTGCACCCCCGATCTGGAGAGGGCAGTACTCGCGGCAAAGCCTTTGAATGATCCACTGAATATGTTACTCAATCCCAAGGCTATTAACTCCTGGCAGGAGAATGAAGAGGAGAAACTTCTTTAGAGGTGGCACCGTCGAATATTACTTAGAGTGGCCAAAGGACCCCCAGCATAGGTTGTAAACTTACCTGATTGCCGTCAATCGGGTAATCGTACTTGAGGGAATAGACGCTGGCCACTGAGAAGGCCACCACAAAGCCAACGATCGCGATGCCGAAGCTATCCCCGATGGTCTCCTGGAAAATCTGCATGTCGGGTGCGCTGGGGGACTGAAATCTGAAAAGGAAATTGAGCCGAGTTTGAATGTCACCAACCTACTAATAAGCCTTCAGTGGCATCCATTTGCCCTCAGGAAAAGCCCGAGTTCTTTAGCAAGGTCCCCATCCCTCCCTTTCCCCCCCAACTCCTGCTCAATCACTATCATTTCCCAGAATTTATGCTCCAGCAATACCAAGCTTTTTTGTTTGTTTCTCAAAGGCATCACCTGTACTCTTAACTTGGAAGCTTCGAATTTGCTGTTCCTTCTGCCCGTACCATTCCCCTCATCCCCCTCCCTCCCTCCTTCCAGAAAGTCCTCCCTTACCACCAAAGTCAGGGTTAGTTGACATTCTCCAGGCTTCTCCAGCTCTGGATGCTTCCCTTCCTTATCCCTCCCTCCCACCCCCCACCCCCAACTCCCTACCCCGACACAAAGCAGGGACTATGACAACTTCATTATTCTATCACCAGGACTGAGCATTCTTCATGGCGTACATCATGGCGTACGTCAATAATCGTCTGGCGAATCAGTGAATGAATGCAGTCCAGGCTGAGTTTTGTCTCACTGTGGAGTATGGCCAGCAAGAATTTAGCAGCACCGCAAACTTTGGAATCTGTTATCTTACTGTTGAAAAGCAATGCTGCCCGATTTTGATACAAGAATGACAATCCAGTCCCATGATAACGGTGCATCTGATATTTTGCTAGTATAGCCACGCCATAAGGTACACTTTGTATCCCTCTAAGCTTCATGCAACATGTCTTAGATCCCACTGGTATTGTTAACCTGGATTGAAAAGCATCACCCATAATCCCTCCAACAGTCATCCATGGATGAAGGTCTTTGAACGAACACAGTTCAAGACAAGGGAAGCGAGAAAATCTCCCCTCCATTGATAGCAATACCTTTCATGAAAAGCTGTGCGCAAACACATGGGCCTCGGACTCTGCCCTAGGTTCCACAGAACTGCTAGAGCCAGCGATAGCCCCGATGGAGAAGGGCATTTATAGTGACGTAGTGGCCAGGGAAACGTTCAACTCAGAGAAGAGCCGTCTGTGTTTGTACCTCATGAATTTAGAACAGTTCAGTGATACTTACTAATTGTATTATAAAAGGTACAAGTATCTCCAAGTCAACACCAATTTACTGACATGCTCAACTCCTGTCAACATCTGTTTCTGACCTAAATCTTAATGAAAGTAGGTTTATTGGATCCATTGGACAATTTCCTACTTGCTGTTCATATTTTGTGAGTATCTGTGCTAATATACTTTCAACCTTAATCTTTAAAGAAATTTAAAAAAAATTTTTTTTTTTTAACATTTATTTTTGAGACAGACAGAGCATGAACGGGGGAGGGGCAGAGAGAGAGGGAGACACAGAATCGGAAGCAGGCTCCAGGCTCTGGGCCATCAGCCCAGAGCCCGATGCGGGGCTCTAACTCACGGACCACAAGATCGTGACCTGAGCTGAAGTCGGACGCTCAACCGACTGACAGAGACCGACACGGGGCTCGAACTCACGAGCTGTGAGATCATGGCCATGAGATGAGCCGAAGTTGGATGCTCAACCGACTGAACCACCCAGGTGCCCCAGCTTTAATCTTGAAGAAGTACCATGACCACAAATTCTGCAGCTACCATGAATCAGAAAGTTAGCTTGGAATATTGTTTTCTACAAAACAAACCCCAAATCCATGATACAATGAAGATTTGTGTTTTATACCAAAATAACCAGAGGCCTGCTATTATTCTTGTGTCCTGGCCTCTGAATACCTTAGACAGAGTGGTGTGGTGGAGATTTACAGTCTGAAAACTTGGATTCAGTTCCTGGCTCTGCTACGTACCCTTGCCTGAGCCAGTTTCCTCGTTTGTAAAGGGAAGATAATAATGCTTGTTTTATTTACTTCATAATTTTGGGGGTGTGTCAGGTAAAATAATGAATACTGTTAGAACTATTAGAATACTAATAGAACATGAATACTATTTACACACTGTAAGGTACGAAGTGCCTGTTAGCTATTATTATAAGATCCCTCTGGAATCAGAGTATGTCCTCTGTGTCTCCTTTACTGCTTCGATAATCACTTTCTTTCAGTCAGTGGGTGTGACTTCACAAAATCATTTCTGGGGTTTCATACTTATTAACAGCAGCTGAGCAATAATTAATAATCATTGTATTCCAGGTGTATTCTTTTTGCAGTTATCAGAAATTTAAAATGCCCACTCGGGGTCCTGGATGGCTTAGTCAGTTGAGCTTTTGACCCTTGATCCCAGGGTTATGGGGTCAAGCCCTGAGTTGGACTCTGCACTGAGCATGGAGTCTGCTTAAGATTCTCTCTCTCTCTATCGCTTCTTCTGTCCCCTCCTCTGCTCACGCATGAGCTCTTTCTCTTAAAAAAAAAATTAAAAAAATTAAATGCCCACTCAATTATCACCCAGAAAAAAATGGAGTGTAAAGAGCCCAGCACCTAATTTAAGTGCTAAATTAGCAACAGTTAGTAGTCATGCAGTGTGAGCGCTTACTCTAGGCCAGGCACTTAGGCATGTCACATGTATTAACACACTTAATCCTTACAAGAAGCCAATGTGAGAGCTACTATTTTTAGCCCTGTGTTTTCAGCCAAGGACACTGAGGCATAGAGTTTAGTCATTTGCCCAAGATCAAAAAATAACTCAAGTAAATCCGAGGCACTCTGCCTCGAGAACAGCCGAGCTTGCCTACCAGGCTACACTGTCTCCCTAAATGCGAGTTATTCCTTCCCCCACCCCACAAACACTGTGGAGAGAGGTCCACCGACATTCAAGGTTTATTCACTAAGAAAAGCCTCTAAGACTGTAACTAAGTGTTCTTAAGTTTATCTTTTATTTCCCAAATCCTTATGAAAAGATCCTCTTTAATTTTTCTATTTTAATTTTATTCTATTCTATTTTAATTTTAATCTATCATCTATCTACCTACCTACCTATCATCTATTATCTGTCATCTATCTATCTGTCATCTAGCTAGATAGCTGTCATCTGTCTATGTAATTCATGTCTTCTAAAACTTTTAAATAAAGTATAACCACTTGCAAGTTGCAGAGTGAAGAGAAACCCTAGAAATGGTCTTTCAGATTCAGACTAATTCCTGCTTAAAAATCTTTTAAATTAAAAGTGGTGTTTGAAATTCATTAAGTGTAACAGATGACTCTCCGGTGATAAAAATATTTTTGCTTTAAAATACACATACTTGCTTTTTTTTTTTTTTTTAAAAATGGTTATTTTAAAGTCCACAAAGCATATGAATGCTGATTCCTGGAATTCTCAAAAACTCTTTAGGCATGGGGAGGGAGGGAAGTCTTTTTTTTTTTTTTTTTTTTTTTTAACAGGAACACAATTTGTCCTTGGGAAGCAAATCGAAACACATTGAGGCTATGGTCAGAGGGCAGAGAGAAGAAAGCCCAAAACTGGATCCCTCTTCTCAATCCGATAAATGCAATGCAATCAATACATTTTCAATGTCCTGGCATGAACTGGACCTCCCGTCCTGATCTGCAGTGTTAACTGTTGCTCTGGCCTTGTTTTGAATTTGATCACGAGGAAGGACAGAGTGTGCCCTATCTGGATTGCTCAAGCAGTGTGCCACAGGTATTCCTTCTGTGTCTCTTTTGAACTGTTGAAACTTGGCCCCAGTAACCTCAAACAAAACACTACATATTGTTTATAGTAATTTATGGACAAGGAAATCTGGCTTCATTTGGTTCCTTTTTTGGGAGGAAAAGCAGGTTTGATTTTCCTATTTTTTTACTTTGCTCTACTTTTACCTGCGTGTGAATCCCTGCTCATCTGGCGTGTGCATTCTTCCACGAGGACAGACTTTCTGACACTAAGAACTGCAGAGCCTCTGCGGCTCCTTCCTAGAAGGAGAGTATCGTGCCTTCCTCATCCTCCCAAGAGGTAGGGAGGGTTCTGAGCTGGATTAGTGCATTGCAGCTTGCGGCCCTCCATAGCTACTGCCCACTCTCTAATCAGTGCTTGGAGACTGATCATAAAAGACACACTTACCCTCTTTTCATCTCCCCAACCACAGCCACCTCAAACCTGTTTTTGAAGTCAAAGCCATAGGACACACCTGTTGCGATCACAGTCTGCAAAGTTGCAAATTGCCCAAGTTAGAAATATGAGATAATGACTAACAGTCTGCTTAGATAAGAATCTCAAGCCCAGGCTTTGCTACTTTTTACAAAAGTCCTGAAGCAATTCTAATGTGTCACCAGTGTTAAGAACCACAGCTCTGATTCCCGTGGGTCTGTCACCCTCTCCGAGACCTTGCTCTCTGAGCCGGCCACGTCTTACATGGAGAGAACGAACCCAAAATCATAAAAGGAAGTCATTTAATTCTGCATGAAGAGAACGCCGTACTAAAGATTACACCCAGAAAATGCAGAGATGGCATCTGTCCCACTAACACCTCCTGATCTGCAAATGCCAAAGGGCTTTCAACAGAACAACAGGAGACTAATGAATTCTGGAAGAAAGTCTGAAGATGATCAGTTACCATGATGAGTTCAATTGGGATGGGCACCGGAAGTTTGGCTTTGTAGCGCTGATTTATTTCTTTAACCACAAATACAATCAGCAGAATAATCAAGGATGTCACAAGGTCTGCAATATTAGTCTTCTCTATTTGTGTGAATATGGAATTCAGTACCTAAAATCATAAAAGCGAAAGACAGCCAAGTGCTATACTTTTTCTTTCTTATTAAAAACCTTTTTTATTCTTACTTTTTTTGTGAACTTTTTAAAAATTTGAGTGCAGTGGACACACGATGTTAGTTTCAGGTGTACAATACAGTGATTCGGCCTCTCCAGACGTTATGCTGTGCACGTCACAGGCATAGCTCCCATCTGTCACCATGCAACTCTATTACAAGATCACTGACTGCATTCCCTATGCTGTGCCTTTATTTCCGTGACACATTCATTTTATAACTCGACTGTATCTCCCTCTCCCCTTTACCAACTCCCCCCAAACCCCCAGCCCCACCCCTCTGGCAACCATCAATTTCTTTTCTGTCTTTATAGGTCTGATCCTGCTTTTTGTTTGTTTGTTCATTGGTTTTGCTCCCCTCCGGCCAAGTGTTATATTAATGTACAGTGTGGATGCAACATTTGATTATTTCCAAACAGCTTTACAAGAAACATTGAGGCAAAAAGGCAGACATAGATGGCATAGCAATCCTCTGTTCTGCTCATGGTAACCATGAATCAGTAATTGTAGCTACTAGCATGGAGGTAGGAGAAAGGTAGGTTAGCATAGTATTGGCACCACACTGGCTTAGGGATGCTTTTGGCATTTTTGCTGGGAAGCTCTTTGGCCGGTGTCCAAATTTTTCACATTTTTCACAACTGGTCTCTCCGCTTTTCA
This sequence comes from Panthera onca, assembly GCF_046562875.1. Taxonomy (NCBI): domain Eukaryota; kingdom Metazoa; phylum Chordata; class Mammalia; order Carnivora; family Felidae; genus Panthera; species Panthera onca. Next base: position 77,025,775 of record NC_138340.1, on the reverse strand, counting down.
GTCTCGTTGGCCATTATTCCACAATCATCATCATTGTTCTATCCAGGGAATAACCTCTGGTCCCCAAAAGTTTTCTTAGCATGTGTCTCCTTAATTCCTGGCCTTTTTTTTTTTTTTTTTTTTTTAAAGGTCAAAGCCCTTCACATTTCTTGGTTTACTGTCTGTGTCACTTTTGGGAATTCGTTTCCTAGCTAATTGTGCACTGTGCATAATCTTAATTTTTTTTTTTTTAGTTTTATTTATTTATTTTGAGAGGGAGAGAGAGAGTTTGTGTGTGTGCACATGAGCAGGGGAGGGACAGAGAGAGAGAGGGAGAGACAGAGAATTCCAAGCAGGCTTCTCATTGTCAGCCTGCCTTGGGGCTTGAACTCACGAACCGTGAGGTCATGATCTGAGCCAAAATGAAGAGCCACTTAACCGACTGAGCCACCCAAGAGCCCCTGCATAATCTTAATTTTTGAGGCCATTTGGATTCCACATCCATGGGATCCATATAGCTCAAGCAGGCCCAAAATAGATCTCAAATTGTTTCTCGAACATTCCACTTCTAGAATAGCTCTCGATGGGAGTGAGAGAGTGTTGGTTCCAATATGGAGCAAATTCTGTCTCAACTCCCAATAACTAATAAGCCCAACTAATAAGCCCAAAGTTAATCAAAGCAAGGACATAACAAAGATGAGTGGAAATAAATGAGATAGAACTAAAAGGACAATAGAAAAGATCGATGTAACCAAAAGCTGATTTTTTGGAAAAGATAAATAAAACAGGCAAGCATTTAGCTAGACTCAGCAAGACAAAAAGAGAGAACTTAAATAAAATCAGAAGGGCTAAGAGGCGCCTGAGTGGCACAGTCAGTTAAGTGTCCAACTCTTGATTTCCGCTCAGGTCATGATCTATGGTCGTGAGATAGAGCCCTATGTGGGGTTCCACCTTGAACTGGGAGCCTGCTTAAGATTCTCTCTCTCTCCCTATTTCTCTGCCCCTCCTCTGCTCTCTCTCTCTCTCTCTAAAAAAAATAAAATAAAATAAATTGGGCTTTAAATAATCAGAAGCACTAAGGACACAGTCATTCTACAGTACATCCTCAGGTAGAAGAAAGAGCGACTGCCCTATTTACACATTGGTTAATGTCCTTTTGCTTTATAAACAGGGATGCATCAAAGAGTCAGAACCTCAAATTTAAAAGAACAAGACCTGCCTTTGAGAAACAGCGAAACATTAACGTTCAATTAGCACATTTCTTTCAAAATAAAATTTTGAGGAAAGTTTTAAATCTTGGGACAAAATAGGAAAGCCTTTAATAAGGCACTTCAAGTTTTTCTTTTAAATAATACTCAAGAGTCACATCTCAGAGCACTCGTACTTAATTTCCTTTGTTCACGTTGACCAGATGGTAGACGTGGTTGATATTCAGTGTTCTCCCCTTTGCCACTAATCTTTTCCTAATGTGACTAAGTATCACCACCCGTTGACTTCTTGGAAGTTGTAGGCAAGCCCCACGACGAAGGCATTACCGGAAAGTTCTCCCAGACACATGATAGTAAATTTCACAGACTTCGATACTTCTTAGGCCAAAGGACTACTCACTTTGAAAATTGAAAATGGATCAGTGTGTGCAGGAACATTCAGCTGAAGCATAAACTTGAGCTGGGAAACCAAAACGTGCACGGCAGCAGCTGTGGTGAAGCCACTGATTAGGGACTCCGATAGATAGATCACCACGAACCCAATCTGTAGAACTCCCATGAGCAACTGGGAAGAGAAGGGCAAAGGCCTTTGTTAGTGTAGATTACCGACACAGCTCAACAAACTAAGGCACCAGCCGCTGAAATGATTCAAAATGTAAAGGTTCAGCCTGTATGCCTGTGTCTTGAAGCAGGTGTCCTTGTCTCCTGGAACACCTCGGGTTCAGGGTGCCTCCCTCCCCTTCCTTCCCGTATCCTACCCGCAAGGTAGATCGTGACATAGTGTTCACATAGCGTGTGAGTCTAGTATACCCCAAGAAGTAGCAGGCTTATTCCTCCCCGCTCCACCTTTTAAGATGCCGTACCTTTAGAAGACTCACCCAACATACCTTCCATAGCAAGAGCTTATGTAGAATCAGCCCTCATAAATTTTCCCATGGAATTTTAAGTGACTTTCTAGCTGCTATGGCATTCATGGGTGAGCATCCATTCATGTTCCTTCCAACAAGTTACTTTCATAGGAAGGACACAACTGTGTATTAAACCTCAGAAGTGCTCGGTTTTAACCAGGGGCACAGTTGTTAATTCCCCCAAAGCATCAGTATTTTGCAGTAACAGGAATGGACAGATTCTCCTTCCTTTGGATATCTGGATGGCCTTTCCATTCGCATCTTGGAATGCAGCCGGATCTGTGGGCATGCAAAGGCACTAGATGCAGAAACGTATTTAAAAGAACCGGCTGTGTTGTCTGTCAGTTGGACACACGGCTGATGTCCTTGTTTAAATTGACTTTTTTTTTTTTTCTTGAAAGAATGGCCTTAGCCAATAATATCACTAATCACAAACGTAGGCAACATCTTGAGGAATCCATGACATTTTCACTATTCCCTAGCAATGGTGTCAGGGGCATGAATGAGGCTTTAGCCCCTCCATAATCCTCTACAGCTTTCCCGAAAGTCTGATGTGGACAGTTCAAAGTGCTAAACCCCAAACCTTTCCAGCTAGATTACAGTCCCTGAGGAATTAGAACGAGAAAAGTTCCAAAGATGCCAGTGTCACTATTACTTGCAAATAGTTATGTTTAGTGACTATATTAATTTCAGGTATTTTACTGCATTAAGCATTTCTCTCCTCACCACTGGTGCCTCCCTGTTCCCACCTTTCCTTCTCTCTAGACCCACATTCACTCATCTTTGCAAGGTGGATCTTCTCTTCTGCTTCTGGTTGGGGGGAGGGACCCTTCTTATTTCTCGAAAGAGGGATACAGTCCAAAGGGAAGAGTGGAGGGGTGGCAGGAAGGAGAAAGAACGGAAAGATGTGCACCAGGCAGGGCAAGCAGAATGGGGAGGGCAGATCACACGAGAACGTGCTCACCTGAATGATTCCAGAAAGGATTGTAACCGTGGCAGCCACCATCACCTTATACTCATCTGCTGATGAATCATTACTCATCGAGCTATTAGAGAGTTCCAGAGCAGCTGTACTCTCCGACGGGGTTAATCTCACAACTACTGCTCCCACCATCATACTCAGAACTGGAAACGGACCTAATTAGCAGAGGATGCATTGTAGTCAATACACGCCTCCCTAAGGCACAATTATCTTTCAACCATAATGTAGCGGATAAAAAGACCGCTCCCTGTAGCTCTGGCCTCCTTCCCCAGCCCCCAGTCCCAATTCTTACAAGAAACCGTGACTGCCGTCCTGGGTTATGCACAATTGGAAATTAATCCCGTGCGTGGCTAATGGAGTCAACAAAGAAAAAGCAGTGTGAGCATTAATTAGCCAAAGGATTCACTTACCCACAGATATGTGTTTAGAAGTGCCCAAGAAAAAGTAGATTATAACTGGGAAAAAGGCTGCATACAGTCCGTAGCTTGGGGGGATGGTGACCAGCAGAGCAAATGCTAAACCTGTAAATACACAAGCATCAGGGTCTTTACTTCATGCAAGGGGAATCATAGAAGTCTTCATTAAGTCCTTCAAGTGTTTCAGACTGAACCTTAAAAATAAGTTACTTGATTAGCTCAAAGTGATTGACGATGTAAATGTAGGAGCTCAAACTATAATACTCTTAGAAGAAAATATAGGCGTAAGTCTTCCTAACCTTGGATGAGGCAATGGCTTTCTTATAAATGACACCTACAGCGTGAGCAACAAATTGAAAACAGATAAAATTGAGCTCTGTCAAAATTAAATGTGTGCTTCAAAGGATGCCATCAAGAAGGTGAAATGACAATCCACAGAATGGGAGAAATTATTTGCAAACCATATCTTGGATAAGAGTCTAATATCCAGAATATATAAATAGCTCTTGCAACTCAACAATACAAAAAATAACCTAATTTTAAAATGTGCAGAAGATTCATTTCTCCACGGATATACAAATTGCCAGTAAGCCCGTGTAAAGATGTTCGACATCATTAACCGTCAGGGAAATCAAAATCAAAAGTAAATGAGATACCATTTCAGACTCACTCGGATAGCTAAAACAAGAAAGGCAGATACTAGCTAGTGTCCACAAGGCTGTGGAGAAATTTGAACCCTTGTATGTGGCTAGTGGGTTACCATGTGGCAGCAATTACTCTCCTAGGGATATACCGAAAAGAATTGACACATAGGTTCACACAAAAACTGGCACACAACTGTTCATAACAACATTATTCATAATAGCCAAAAAATGAAAACAACCCAAATGTCCATCAACTGATGAATGGATAAACAAATATGGTGTACCCATACCATAGGATGACAGTCATCATGGAAAGAGGGGAATTACCCTCACATGCTACCACCTGGATGAACCTTGAAAACATTGTGTTAAGTGGAAGAAGCCAGATACAAAAAATTCTGTGATTATGTTTATATGAAATGCCCAGAATAGGCAAATCAATAGAGACAGAAAGTTGTTACCAGGGAGATGGATGGATGGATGGATGGATGGAAAGTGACTACTAATGGACAAGAAGGTTTGGGGATGGTGCTGGTGATAAAAACGTTCTGAAATTGCATAATGATGATGGTTGCACAACCTTGTGAATATACACAAAGAACACTGAATTTTATACATTAAAAGGATGACTTTTATGATATATGAACTACGTGTCAATGTTACTTTATTTTTTGTAAATGTTTTTATTCACCGTTGAGAGAGAGAGAGAGAGAGAGACAGAGTGTGAGCAGGGGTGGGGCAGAGAGAGAGGGAGACACAGAATCCGAAGCAGGCTCCAGGCTCTGAGCTGTCAGCAACACAGCCCAATGTGGGGCTTGAATTCACGAACCGTGAGGTCATGACCTGAGCCAAGTTGGACACTTAAGCGACTGAGCCACCCAGGCACCCCAATTACATCTCAATTTTTTTTAAATCTTTTTTTATTTTTATTTTTTACATTTTATTTATTTTTGAGAGACAGAGCACGAGCAGGGGAGGGACAGAGAGAGAGGGAGACATAGAATCCAAAGCAGGCTCCGGGCTCTGGGCTGTCAGCACAGAGCCTGATGCAGGGCTCGAACTCACAAACCGTGAGATCATGACCTGAGCCGAAGTCAGACACTTAACCAACTGAGGCACCCAGGCGCTCCACATCTCAATTTAAAAAAGTTACCTTGCAGTACAGCTACCAGCCCTGTGCTGATTCCGGAAACAATGTCACTGAGTAGACATTCCTTTATCCGGTAGGCTGGTAACCAAGATGCTATGGGGAACAAAGACAGGGCGATTCTCTTGGCCTTTTGTGTGGAACAGCTGAAAACATTGAAAACCATACTCAGTTAATTATTATCAAATTTTAACGTTGGGACTTAATTGTAGAAGAAAATTGATAAAGGTGATACCATATTCAAGAATGAACGACCACGTTCACTACCTTTCCCACTAACATTCGCCTGCTTATCCATATGGACTGCCTCCTGGTCACTACCAAAGGATTTTTTTCCTTTCTTTCCTTCTTTCCTTTTCTCCCTCTTTATTTCTTTCTTTCTTTCTTTCTTTCTTTCTTTCTTTCTTTCTTTCTTCTCCCTCCCTCTCTCTCTCTCTCTCTTTCTTTCTCTCTTTCTTTCAAAACATGCTGATTCTCTTTGGCCATAATAGAGCTTATGTGTCATCCTCAGCTTGGATTTTACAACGTTTCAGTGGAGAATTTTCCTCCGCCCTCATTTATTAGTCCTCTGATAGGGAAGTTGGGGTTGAGAGCTGAGACGATGTTCATTTTAGAGATTCCCTTTCCAGCTCTGACAGGGAGTAGGAGGTTTGGACACCAAAGATAAAAAGACTCTGGAGGCTATGGGCTAAAGCCAGAAAGGAGAGCTGGAGAAGTTAAGGAGAAGGTGTCTCACTTATTCCTCATACCAGTACCTTAAAAAGTATCTTACCTACAACACACTTTGAGATGATCCAGAAAGGTCTTGTGATGCCTCTGCTTCTTCTTATGTTCTTCCCCAAAAGCATTCGCAGAATACACTGGCCTGGCTACAATGTACTGATTCCCAATGGGTTCGATCATTTTGCTTGCTCTGACGACTGTGGTAAGTGGGAGACCTTTGGAACTGTGTGGCAAACTGTTCTTGCCTTCAGCAGGTTCAAATGCCTGAAACCAAACAGGGCTTGCTTCTTAAATAACTCGGAGATAATGTGATGCAATTTACAGATGAGTGATCTCCGAACTGAATGTTACCACCTTTTGAGATCAAAAGAGACAGGATTAAGGGACCTAGATTGTGTTTTGCGACAGTGATATCACTTTTTACTCCAGTGAGCTGGACGCAGCTCCTTTGGGTAAGTAAACAAGGGCTTTTATTATTTATTTTTAAAAGATCACCAAAAAGCAATAAAAATGGACTCAGTTTACTAATCAGTGATTAGTTGATTTTTGTTGTTTTTTTTTTTATTTGTTAGGTGTGATCTTATCAAGAAAAGGAATTTAATTTTTTTTCCTTAGGAACGTTTCCAAGGTTGTGGCATTAGAGTCCTGGGACAGCTGAGATTTAAAGTCTATTCATTGCCGCTTACCTTCCTGTCAAGGCTATTCCATTTTATACATCTGAATTTTTGTAATACCTATGAAATGCTTGAACTTTGGGAAATTCAAGGATATTGCCCATTTATTTTTCTATTGTTTCTAGGAGAGTTTTTCCGACATGTAGCTGAGGAAACTATTGCACAAAGCAAGTATTACTTGCTTACTTCATTGACCAGTGAGATCTTTTTAAGAGATTTTGGCCAACTTTGTCAACCTCTCTGAGCCTCATCTATATCATTGAGCTTATAATACTCAAGGTTCAGGGCACCTGGGTGGCTCAGTCAGTTAAGCGTCTGACTTCAGCTCAGGTCATGATCTCACGGTTCGTGGGTTTGAGACCTGCATTGGGCTCTGTGATAACAGCCAGGAGCCTGCTTTGGATTTTGTGTCTCCCTCTCTCTCTCTGCCCCTCCCCAGCTTCCACCTTGTCTCTCTCTCTCAAAAATAAGTACGTTAGAAGTTTTTTAAAAATAATACTCAAGTTTCAAGGTAACTTTGAAGATTATATGAGAATGTTTTTACAACATCTGGAGCATCTGGCATGGCGCCTGGCACACTACAGACTTTCGCTAAGTGATAGTTCATATCCTAGCTATTTGCATTTTCTGCCTAAGATGTTTGTATTTTTCACTGTTGTTGTTGTTCTTATCTCAATCAATTTTGCAAAATCTTTTTAATGCACCTGACCTATTTGGCCCTCACACTCCTTTAAGGCGCTTCTTGTTCTTATTGTCCTCTTCCTACTAATGAGAAAATAATAGCATGCTCCTCACCACAAAAATCCAAGTACTCTTCCTCGGGTAAGAGAGCTAGCGGAGGGTCAAAAACACAGCTTCCGTTTTCAGATTTCTTTGCTGTGTCTTCTACAGCATGTGCAGCTTCTCTATTGTCCAACGTACAGGTGAGTGAGGACCTTTCCAACTACCATTAGCATTTTCCCCTGTAACCTTGTTTCTGTGTCACTACCCACAATCCCCAGAATTTTGTTCCCTGACCTCAATCACAGTTATTAATTGAATCATTTCAAACTAGATCGTACCTTGTGGCATGGAGCTCTCTCACTGCTCAAGGGATTTCCAGCATGTTTGCGGAGCTCAAGTTACAACCGGGAATCAGACGGGGCCGCAATTTCCGTTCCACCTGTCTTGTCTTTGACCACCCATTTCTCTCCCCCATCCTATTCCCTAGTGTCCTCTAAAGTCCTCTCTATTGATCTTCTCTGACCACTGTGGAGTGCTTCTGCCTCATCTTCTGGCTTGACCTCCAGAATTTGGGGTATTTTTGAGCTTTGTTGTGACTGTTAGACCTCTTCTGTTCTTCTTTCTGAGACGTCTCCCCTCCAAACGAGCTGCTTGTTTTCCTGGCCTCTTCTCTATCCGCCCCCCCTCCACCCCATCCCTCCACCCCAGGCCCCAAGTGTCAAATCTCACCAATTACACACTACTCCTCATTGTCAGAAGAATGTTCAAGAAATGGAATTGGCTCACTTATTGCTATGCATGGCACGGATTTTTGTCCTTCTGTGCCAATTACCGACAATACAGCTGGGGCGTTAACACTTCACAGCTAATCCCCATCAATGACTCTTGACACCTTAGATCTCTTGCAAACGCCGTCTGGAGTGTCTTTCAAGGACAGCTTTCATCCTGTGAGGTATCCCACCTAGCCACCCTTAGGATGGAGAAGACACCAGCACTGTGCCCTTATTTCATATGTCAGATGCTGCCGTGGACAGAAAAGAGAGATTCCACTATTTTGTCACTTTACTCCTATTTTCACCAAGTTGTCCAGAAAAAGTCATCAACTCTTTCTTAAGAAAGTACTTCTTTTTCTTCCTTTTGCTTCTGTATGTTTTTTCTCTGCTAAGACACAGTTTGATTGTTTTTTTTTTCCCAGTTACATCGATGGTGGAAATAACTTCGTTTCTCTTTGCTTCCTTGCCGGAGGATGACCATGGCTGGTTCTTGAGTGGGTTCCGTCATACTTCCAGCTGGATCAAGGGCCTGGACCCCGCCATCCTGCCCCACATTGGAAAGTTCCTCCTCACCCCAAGCACCTACTACAAGGGGAAGCGCTCAAGGGTAGGCATCAGGGCAGCTAAAGAAATCTTTCCAGAATTTAGAGAAAGAGACCTTGAGGGTCACATTCCAGTCTTGTGGTTTGTTCTTTTGCTGCCATTCTTGCTTCCAAAGCTGCTGCCTCCTGGTCCACACGTAGCACACAATGTGAGCCACTGAATCAACCACTGTGATGGCAATTCTGCCCGGAGAAGGTCTAGATAGTCATAAATTACTGTCATTCTCCATTTCATCGTTTCTGGGATTCTTTAGTATGACCTACATTAGTTAGGAATTTGAAAACAATTTTCTTAACTTTTTTTTTTGTTTGTTTTTTTACCTGAACAAATTACCTTGCCTCGGAAATTCTTGGAAAAAAAATTTTCTTGGTTCCTAGAATTACAATTCCGGTCTCGTCTCCAGGATTACACCCATATTAATATATGCCTTTTCATGTTCTGATTTATCGTCATCCCTCACATTTCTCTCTGGGTTTCCTAGGGTGTCAGTGGCTTTTAGGGGATTGAAATTTTTTCTTAGGTATCTTTCCTCCTAATAATTTTAGAACTCAAAGCCTTGTTTATACACATTTCCACTTTTATTTCCTTTTCGATGATGTGTTATTTTAAATTTTTTGGCCTTTGTGACATATATGTCATATACGTAGACTCACATATATGCATATGTATAGACCTACTTGGTTCTGAGGCTCAGTCATACACACTTGTCTTTCTCGGCTTTTTTTTTTTTTTTTTTTTTTCTGAGCAGGAATTTAATCCTGGATTTGATTTCTGAGGTTCAGTTTTTTTAATTGAACTATTCTGGTTTATGAATAACTTTTTGATATTTCTAGTGATTAAGGATGATCATGTGCATTACCCCTCCAACCCCACCCTGCACCCAGTTCCACCCATCTCCACCCTGCAGCCAGGCACTGAGTGTCACTGCCTGCCTTCCAGTTACTGAGCACCTCCGCGCTGCCTGCCCCCTCCGCTGAGAGGTGTCTAATGGCCTTGACTTTTCCACTCCTCAGCATTTATCTATCCAAGTGTTCTAGTCTCTCTGAGCGCTGCCCTTTCTGCTAGGAAACAGCTCATTTGAACCCAGATGCTCCTAAAACAGTGCTAGTATTTCTCTTTAATTGGTGGTGATTTGTTTTTTTAATTTTTTTTAACGTTTATTTATTTTTGAGACTGAGAGAGACAGAGCATGAACAGGGAAGGGGCAGAGAGAGAGGGAGACACAGAATCTGAAACAGGCTCCAGGCTCTGAGCTGTCTGCACAGAGCCCGATGCGGGGCTCGAACTCATGGACCGTGAGATCATGACCTGAGCTGAAGTCGGACGCTCAACCGACTGAGCCACCCAAGGGCCCCTACTTGGTGGTGATTTGAAAGCAGGAGGCAGGCAGGTATGCAGAGTATTTGCCAGCCCCCCCCCCCCCCCAATCATGGTAGATACCCGTACCACTATTGCCCAGGGTGGATGCTCAATGATCCCATCCTTCAGTAGGATCTCTGGGTACCCCTGCGCCAGTCAGGAAAAACCAGGGGAAGCAGCCCTGTTTCCTGAATTGCCCCTTGGACAATGGGAAATACAGTGGTGTCTTGAGAGCTATACTTATGGGAGGAGGGAGATATAGAAGAACAGGCAGAATAATTGATTCAGTGAGCAACTTAGGAGGAGCCGCAATCTACAGCTGAAGACGAACCAGAAATCAAGGGTACCTAAAGCCCCCCATTCTGGCTGGTGTCAAACCAGATGGAAGCAGGGAGAGGGTGGCACTGGAACTGGAGAAGGCCAGATGGTGATTAGGAGTAACTGGGCTGGGGGTGGTGGGTGGGAGGGCGGATCCGTGCTGAGAGGAGAGGTCAGAAGGGGTCATGGGCTGAGGCAGGCAATAATTTCTGGTTAAATGCTGTGACTCCTGTGTGTTTCAGTCACTTTTGAAACACGGCAGGGTAATTAATTAAGCTATATTATAAATCTGAATCTAGAACTATTTCATTAGGAAAAACAGATGGGTCCATTATCACTTAGAACGTGAAAAACACTCCTGTTTTCCCCTGTGTCTTAGTGATGATCTTTCGAAAGCTATCAGCATCTCACAGACACTTCCAGATTGTTTTTGAGGCCAGAGTTTTTCCCTGCAGAGAGGAGATAAAGTGACATAGAAAGCAATTAGGGGTGATGGATCACGGTAAGGGTACCAAGGATGTGGAGCAGTTTCCCCAGAGAGTCCCAAGCAAGGCAAGATGCCCAAAAGAAAAGATTTTGGAATTTTTGTTTTTTGTTTTTTGTTTTTTGCCAAAATAATATGGATAATTCATACACCTCTTGCTCACTCATGGTGAGTCTTGCATTGCTGACTCGAGAAATTTGTTTCTGTGACTTACTTAATTTATAATGGTCTTTCGGTTTTTATATTTTTATTTTTTAAAGTTTATTTGTTTAAGTAATCTCTACACCCAACATGGGGCTCAAACTTGTGACCCCAAGGTCAAGAGTCCCATGCTTTCCCGACTAAGCCAGCCAGCCACCCCTACAGTGGCCTTTTAACATCTTCTAGGAACCTAACTTTAGCTTCATATTAGTTCAGGCACTAAACATTATTAACAATCATTTTTAGTCACAATTATTATTATTGGCCATCCTGCTGAAAATGAAGTCAAACCCAAGGCAGTTAGGAGGTGTAGTAGGAGACAGTGAGATTTGGCAGCTAAATACACCTGGCTTCGCCGCTGCTTAACCCTGTTGCTAGGGGCAAGCCCTCCAAGCTTCTGTTTACCTAGTGGTGGAAGAGGACCCATTACCTTCCCTGTAGGGCTGTCGTCAGGATTGCAAGTAGGGCTGTTGTCAACACACTTCTTAGCTTTAATTGCATTGTTAATGGCCTCACGACAGAGTTTATATTGACTGGGTAGACAAGTTGTAAATTGGGTTTAACAAAAGTCTACCAGAACCTGTCTGAAAACGTTAGTGCTACCAACTTTTCTATGACTTCATGTCTGCTTTGCATTTATCCCGAGTGACCAGTTGTCCATTCTCACTGGTTTTATGTTAACATATTTGAAAGCACGCGCCGATCTAAGCTTCATAGCACGGCGTGCAAGGCCCTTTACTATCGGCTCTGGCCTGTCTCACTGGGTTCTCAACTTCTCCTCCTCCTCCCATATTTACCATACCTTCCATGCCTTCATGCATGTCGTTTCTTTTATGTGTGTTCTTCTCTTCCAACCCCTGGTGAATTCCTACTCATCCTTAAAAATAGTCAGCTGTCCCTGAACATTGATTTGTCCCTTCACTTCCCTCAACGAGCATTTATCGGCCTATTGTTTGTCAGGAACTCTGTCCCTAACGTAGTTGTGTAAGATAAGAAGATGTGGAAAGGCCTTCATGGAATCCCTGAGAAAGAGTTAATCATTTCCTTCTTGTACATACCTCGTATGTATTGCTCTACCATAGTGTACTACACTGTCATGATTTGTTTACAAGTTTCTCTCCCTAGTTAACTTCATTTTCCCGGCGGCAGGGCCTAAATCTTACTCATTTTTTCCCTTTGCATAGATTATAACATAGAGTAATTGCCCCAAAAGGTTTGTTTACATAAACTAGACTGGGGACAAAAGATGAAGAAATGGTAAATGACGGTAATGGTAAACTCCAAAGTTTATATGCATTTACAGGGGGAATGCCCAGAATGATTGGCACGGATAGCAAGTTGTAAGAAGAAGGGCCATGAATGTGGGTTGGAATTGAGGAAGGTTTCATGAAGGAACTGTGGGTCCTGAGTTTAACCTGAAAGAACAGATAAGTTCGGGAGAGATGATGGGAAAGCAACAGGATATGAGCAAACCATGTTCAAAGGATAGTGACCCAAAAACTGGAACAGAAGAACTTCTTTGTTGGCCGTACAACTAAGTTGTTAGAGAAATGTTAAAATATGCCATAGCAAGGAGTTTCAGACCCAGTAGGTGAGAGAAGAATGAAGAGGATCCCTGCACTTTCTATAAAGGCTTTAGTTTTTCCAAGCACTTTTACTTTTTGCCCTTGAATATTTATCCTAAGAAGTAGGCACAGAAGGTAGACGTTGTTATTGCCAATTCACAGCTGGAGAAATTGAGATCTGAGGAGATACCTGTCACAGCTAGTAAGTGACAGAGCCAGGACAAGAAGCCAGGACTTGTGAGTGATTCTCTCAGAAACACACCTCCTGCTGCCATGTTGCCGTGGGGCACCCAATTGCCCTAACTCCGAAGAGAGACAAGGCCAGAGAACAGAGTTCCAGGTGGGGACCTTGAGCCTAGAGCCCCTCCCCCCATGTCTCTACTCTCAGTATCACATGCACAAAATACGGGCCATTCTCACTTTGTGAACCGTTTTGTGTCTTGGTTGAATACGAGCTATTTAGTAGATATTGATACATTGGTTAATTTATGTGCATACTCCTTTATTTATCCTGATGGAAGACGCTAGGTATGTATTTACTCGCTGTAAAAGACTTGTTTCTGAAATCAAATAGTTGTCTCCTAAATTCTCAATAGGGACCATCTTTTTGTGGCTAACTTTCACTACATGGTTTCTCTGAATGACAATTTCATTTGGGAAAAGAGAATTATTTAGTCACATGATTTAATACTTAGTCTCTCACTTGCATATTTAAAGCCTGTTGGGTTACCTTTTCTTGGCATTTTAAAGAAAGAAAGAAATTTTATCTCATTAGGGCTGGTAATCCATAGGATAAGTACCCATGCACAGTTCATTACTCATGGCATATGGCGTTCTACTACTTTCCAGTGACAATTTCCTTCTCTCTCTCTCTCTCCCTTTTTTTCTCTCTCTCTCCTACTTGCTTCATTCCCTTTTCTCCTCCCTCTGCTTCCCTTCTTGGACTTTCTGGGGGTGTCTAGCAGATAAATCCCTCACCTCTGGACCAAAAGGTCTTTCTCAACACCTTCTAACAGCTGATTCTATCTCCTAGAAAAACCATTCCTAAAAGCTTGCTTTCTTTCCCAAACTTCAGAATAGATGATTTACCTATAAAGTCAGATTTGGGTCTGGAGTTAAAAGAATTATGTGAATAATTAAGGCAAAAACCTCTACTATTGTTGAAAAGGCTATTTAAAGCTTAACAATGCAGACAACGATTTATTTGGTTAAATCAAAGTCTACTCAAATATTTACTTCACAACGCTAGAGCTCTGGGCATACATTTTAAACCTATTGTTAGTGGAATCATTCGTTCCTGCTCATGCAACCCTAACTTCTAAATAGGTTTTGACCAGAAGACATACCATATTCAAGAAATAGCAGACCAGTTGGAGTAAAATGATCGTAAGTTTGGTTCCTACCTGGGACACACTCAGTGAGTCACTTCAGCGACAGCAGAAAATTTCTGAGATAAGTTGTCAGGTTCTCAGAAGTGTCCATCCACTTAGGTCTATAGGCTCTGAATGCATCCATATGTATGGAGATGTCTATATGTAGGTTATGTAAGGCAGTGGGGAAATTACCGTTCTGTCAGCTTTAATAATTAACTTTCATTAACTTTTACAACAATGGAAAGACTCCAATGTGGTCTTGACCTTTGAGACTCCGATCAGCAGAAGGGATGGTGACAACAGTTTCCTCAAGTTCCTTGTGAGATTATACCACTCATTGCACTCTGTGTGCATGTGTGTGTGTGTGTGTGTGTGTGTGTGCGCGCATGAGAGAGAGAGAGAGAGAGAGAGAGAGAGAGAGTTTTATTGGTTTGCAGAAATTTACACAGAGAGGTGCACATGTAAGTTAAAAACAAATCTCTGCAAGTGTTACCTCCTTGACATTTGACCTGTCAGTCTAGAAGGGAGGTCCTAGTGACTTTCAAATTTCTAACCCCAGCCCTCCAGACCCACATATTTAATTGCCTACTCATCATCTCCACTTGGATGCCCCGTAGGCATGTCAAACTTGACACATCCAAACCTGAACACTTGATTTTTTTCTCCCTAATCCGCTTCATCTCTAATCTTCCCCTCCCAGTAAAGAGCACCCCCTGAACTCACGTCAGAAACCTGTTGCAAACACTCTTCTCTTGCACTCTCCCCACCCCCAGCCAATCTATCATCATCAAGGCCTGATGAATCGACTTCCAATATGTATCACAGAGCTATCATTTTCCATCTCCACATGTCTCCCTAACCTGAACCACCACCCTCTCTCGATAGAGCCCCACGCTGCCCTTGCTTCCTCTCGGTCCTCTCAAGTCTCTTTGCCACCCATAGTTGTGATCTCTTTCTGCTAGACTCTTCGAGGAGCTAATAATTATCCTTAAGATGAAAGGCCTCCAAAGTCTTGCATGATACCCCCCCCTGCTCACCTCTCCAACGTCATCTGGTCTTGCTCTCTCCATTGTTTTCTCCACTCCAGCCACAGTGGCGTCTTTTAGTCCTCTGAATTTTTCACCTCCTTCTAGACATTGTTTCCTTTGCTTAAAAGCTCTTCTTTCCTGCCTCTCTGGCTTTACTTAGATTCAGTTTCTCAGAGAGAGCCCATTTGATCCCGGAATCTAAAGCAGCTACTCTAGTGGTATTCTTCCGTAGCTTCCTGTACTTTTCTAACATAGCATCATAATTTTAAGATAAATGTTTTTCGACTTCTTGTAATGGTTGCCTCCCTCATTAGAAAGAAAGCTCCATACAAGCAGGGACCTTGGACTGTCCTATTCATGCTGTGAATAAGTAGCTAGAATAAACCTATCACAGAACTGGTGGAATGACAGTTAAATGGATGAATTATATTCCACACAACACAATTCCAAAAGAATTTGGACGAGTCACTAGAGTTTGTTCTAAATTAATGTCACCTGTATTTTTTAAAATCTTTTTAATGTTTATTTATTTTTGAGAGAGAGACAGAATGTGAGCGGGGGTGGGGCAGAGAGAGAGGGACATGCAGAACTTGAGGCAGGCTCCAGGCTCTGAGCTGTCAGCACAGAGCCCGACGCGGGGCTCGAACCCACAAACCTTGCGATCATGACCTGAGCTGAAGTCGGATGCCCAACTGACTGAGCCACGCAGGCGCCCCAATGTAACCTGTATTTTTAAACTTGGCTCAACCAGATACTAACTGTGTAATTGAGTTAGATATGGCATCATTTAGAGTATATAATAGTGCTTTTGAACTATTGTGCATTGATCAAACTGTGTTCTTAGGTTTGGTTGCTAAAAGAATTAGAAAATAGTGCATGTAAAGATAGGATCTCAGAACCATGAATCAGACTAAAAATGATTTATTTTGGAACAAACAATAGTTTGGTGAGGGTGACAGGATACAAGTTGAACAAAGATGAATCAAAAGTATTCCTACATACTAACAATAACTAAACAGAAAATGTAAAGAAAGAAACGTGTCATCGGTAACAGCAACAAAAGCTATTAGGACAGGTAGGAATAAATTTTACCCAAAGACACATAAGACTTTTATAGAGAAAATTGCAAAACATTACTAGGAACCAAAGGAAGCTTGAGAAAAATGTACAGCCATCTATCTTCATGAATGCAAAGGCTCAATATCAAAGATAAATTAACCTATTACAAATTACTCTGTTACATTAAATGTTACTGCAATACCAGTCTAAAAGTTTTCCCCCCATAGAACTTGGGGAACTTGTCCTGAAACTTGTATGGAAGCAAAAAAGGGCCAAGAGAGTCAAAACTATTCTGGTGAGGAAAAAATGGGAAGACTCGCTCTGTCAGGTATAAAGACGTATTACAAAGCTTTGTTAATTCACGCTCTCGTTGTGCTATGGGACACAAATGGAATAGAATGGAAGGCCAGAAACATATATTAAAACTTAATATACGATGGAGGCTGCATTATAGCAGAGAAGAGGTGAACTGCTCCAGGATGGCTATCCACGTGCAACAAGTACAATTTAGACCCCAATTTCACACCATACACACAAAAATTTTTTACGTTGATGAAAGACCTAAATGTAAAAAGCAAAATTTTTAAACTTTCAGAAAAAAAAAGAATACCATCGAAATCTTGGGATAACATATTTTCTTAAACAAGTCACAAAACTGTGCACATCGTAAAGGAATTTGGTATCAATAAACCCTACTTTGTTTGAATTAAAAATGAAATTCACTGTAACAAAAGTGAAGACAAGCTGTTAGACTGGACAAGATATTTGCCCCAGTTAAGTCTTCAGAAAGTTTCATGTCCAGAATATACAAAGAACTTCTACGAGTCAACAAGACAAAAGGCAAAATCTCCATATGAACTGTCAATTTCCGGGGCACCTGAACTGCCAGTTAATATATGAAAAGATGTTCACCAGTAATCTGGAAAAGTAAATCAAAACCACAGTGAGGTACATTTCACACCTTTCATTCGGAGGGGTGGAACTAGATTTGGTGGAGCCTGAAGTTTATATAATCTGTGGAGTTCATTTTAAGAAAAAGAATACAAAATTACAAATACGAAATGAGCTGTGGGGCTTTAAAGGGCCCCCGGAAAATGAAAGGCTCTGAAAGTTAAGCTCCATTTACATCGTGGTAAATCTCTTTTGCCTGCAATGCCTGAAAATGCCAAGGGTACCAGGATGTGGAACAATAGGAACTCTTACACTGCTGTTGTGCATATAAACTGGGGCAATCACTTCAGAGAGCAGTTTGGTACTGTCTTGTCCAGTTGAGGGCACACGTATTCTGAGACTTGGCGGTTCTCTGAAGTACATATCCTTCAGAAATGTTGCCAAGTGTTCGGAAATGTTCATAGCAGCAATGTTTTAATGGTGGTGGGGTGGATATCCTAAGTGTCCAATTATAAGATGATGGATAAAGAAATTATTCTTTGTTCATAAAATGGAATTGCATACAGTGATGAAAATTAATGTATTAGAGCTGCACATAACACGAATTCATCTGGTAAGCAGAAATTGAGTGAAAAATGTTATGAAGTAAGTGCAACATGATTCTGTTCGTATGAAGCTAAAAAAACATGAAAAATACATACGATTCAGAGACACATAGCAACTGTCTAAAAGCAAGCAATGGAATGATAAGAAATTAAGGATTGAGGTTACTCTTGTGGTGAGTCGGAGGAAATTTACCGGGGAAGACCTACTGACAGGGCTTCAACTGAATCTGTAACATTGTTAACATTTCTTTTTCCTACTGCAGATTTCTTTTGTGTTAAAATTTGAGGTATGAGTTTCCTAGGGTGATCATAA
Source organism: Panthera onca (assembly GCF_046562875.1). Classification (NCBI taxonomy): domain Eukaryota; kingdom Metazoa; phylum Chordata; class Mammalia; order Carnivora; family Felidae; genus Panthera; species Panthera onca. The sequence continues at coordinate 77,007,799 of NC_138340.1, read as the reverse complement.
CAAAGTACCATCAACTAAGTGGCTTGGAACAACAGAAATTTATTCTCCCACGGTTTCGGAGGCCAGAAATCCAAAAGCAAGGTGTCACAGGGCTCGGTCCCCTGAGAGACCCTGGGTAGAATCCTTCCTTGCCTCCTCCTAGCTTCTGGGGGTGGCCACAAGCCTGTGTTCTGTGGCTGGCAGCTACGTAGTCCTGATTCCTGCCTCTGGCAGCGCTTGGTGCTCTCACTGTGTCTCTGTCTTCCCTTCTTTTTATAAGGAGACTAGTCATTTTAGATTAAGGGCCCATCCTACTTCAGTATGACCTCATTTTTACTGATGACAGTGGCCTTATTTCCAAATAAGGTCATTCTCAAGTACCTAGTTAGGACTTTAACATATCTTTGGGGGGGGGGGGGGCAATTCAAGCCACTCAAGGTGTAATTTACATGCAGCGAAATATACAAATCTTAAAGGTATGTTTTGTGAGTTTTGACAAATACCCACTTGTGTTAGGTTCTATTGATCCTGTAACAAATAACCACAAATTTAGTAGCTTAAGACAGCACAAATTTATTATCTTATAGTTCTGTAGAACTCACTGGACTAAAATCAAGGTGTTGATTGAGCTGTGTTCCTTTCTGTGGGCTCTAGAGGAGAATCTACCTCCTTGCCTTTTCTAGTTTCTCCAGACATTCCACATACTTTGGATCTTAACCCCTTCCTCCATATTCAAAGCCAGCAGTGTTAACATTTCTGTGCCCTTACTTTTGTTGCCATTTTCTCTTTCTGACTATAGGTGGGAAAGATTCTCTACTTTTAAGGGCTCATATGATTAGATTCAGCCCACTCAAATAGTGTCCTCATCTCAAGGCCCTTAACGTCAATCATATTCCTAATTCCCAAAGTCCTTTGTGCCACTTAAGATAACATATTCACAGGTTTGGAGCATTAGGATATGGATGTCCTTGGGGGCCATATTCTGCCTGCCATCCCATGTAACACCCATGACATCAAAGTATGGAACATTTCAGTCCCCCAGAAAATGTCTTCATGCCTCTTCTCAGTCAATCTCAGCCACCCCCAGGGGCAACCTCTGTTCTGATTTCTATCGCCTTTGATTAGTTTGGTCTGTTCTAGAACTTCATGTAAATGGGGCATACAGTATGTTCTCTTTTCTGTGTAGCTTCTGTCTCACCGCATAATATAAAAAAAATTTTTTTTAATGTTCATTTATTTTTGAGAGAGAGACAGAGTGCAAGCAGGGGAAGGGTAGAGAGAGAGGGAGACACAGAATCCCAAGCAGGCTCCAGGCTGTGAGCTGTCAGCACAGAGCCCAACGTGGGGCTCAAACCCATGAACCCTGAGATCATGACCCGAGCTGAAGTCAGATGCTCAACCGACCGAGCCACCCAGGTGCCCCTCACTGTGTGATATTTTTGAGGTTCACCTATGTTGCTACACGTATTAGCTGCCCATTTTTAAATTGTTGAATAGTATTCCATTGGATGAATGCACCAAAATTTGTTTGTACATTCTCTTGTTGACGGACATTTGGGTTGTTTCCAGTCTGGGGTGATTATAAACTTTCTTGTACAAGTCTTTTTTGGACACGTGTTTTAATTTCTATTGGATAGTGACTTAGAAGCATTGCTGGGTCATGGCATAGGAATATATTAACTTTATGTGAAACTACCAACTTGTTTTACAAAAGTAGTTTTACCAGTTTAACTTCCCACCGTCCATGTATGACAATTCCAGTTACTCCTCATCTTCACCAACATTTCGTATCATTGATCTGTGCAATTTTAGCCATTAGATGAGTGCCTGTTTTATTCCTTTTTTTTTTTTTAAAGCAAAATGTTTTTCCTCAAACAACAAAATAAGAAATATTCCTCAAAAGGTTAGCTCAAGTTTCAAGGGTGTAAAGCTTTGGGAGGATACGTTAGCTAACTATTTTTAATGCCATTGTATGATTATAACTTAGAAGCACTCTTAAAAAATTAGCAGCTATTGAGCCTTAACATAACAAATGTTACTGATTTACACATATCCTAGGAAATAAATCTTTTCTTCATAATCTTTTCATCATCACAATTGACATGATGCATTGAATTAAATACTTCTCTTGGATTTTCAACATTTTCCCATTTCCTGAACATGGAATAAATAAATAAATAAATAAATAAATAAATAAACATGTGTCTTATTTATTTATCTTACTATCCCTGGCACAGTGTTGGAAATATCACCGGTGCTCTAAAAGGCTTTTGAGTGACTAACACAAATAAATACGCATATTGATTTAAAGCATGAATATGAAAGACCAGCGTTATCTATCCCTCTTTTAATAGAAAACAGACTTTCAAATTTGCACTAAAATCATAATTTGATAACAGCTAAAAATTTGGGTTGAGATAAATCCTTTTTATCCCATTCTTCATTTATGGTGGAAGAATCTGCTTAATTGAAGAAGAAAATGAGCACTTATAAAAAAGAGAAGTCGAAGACATTTGATGTTCATGTTCTAAACCACGAAGTTTCCATCCACAAAGTTGTTTCAGATGCGGTATCATGTGACTCATAACACTTTCGAGATGGGTGTTTTTATTTTAGTAGCCTGGTATCACCCTCTTCTACAACATGGCGTGGCCTACGAAATGTACTGAATTCTATTAGAAGAGCCTCCGGATAAAATTTTCATGAATCAAACCCAAGTTGAATGTAACAGAAATGCCTGTCTGGGTTAGAATTCAGAAACCCCATTAGCGCTCCGTAAAAACATGTGTGTGAGTGTGCAAGTGTGAATTTTTCAGTGGCCATAGTTCTCATCGGATTCCCAAAAGCCAAGAAATATGAAAATTATAGAGCAGAACTAATAGATTTAATATCGCGGCTACACTGACGTGTCAAACATATCCATTTGTATATAACGATTAGTGGACTCATTTAAATATTTATTCATTTAAATAACTCATTTAATAACTGTATTAAATAACTATTTAAGTAACCTGATTTTTCTTCAGAGTTGACCATTTAAGTGTTTGGCTGAGTACATGAAAACAAATTTCCTGGCAAAATGAAGGTGCATCCCCAGATGTCATTGACAAAATGGGCAGAAATTACACCAGGAGGCAAATCTCTCAGTCGGGAAGAGAACTAGAAAACTTCAACTCTCCTAGATTAACTGTTAGGTCTTGACTTTCAGTCATTACTGATTTTTCTAATAGAGTCCAGGGTGTTTTTTCACAGATTCAATTTGCCCATGCAGAGCATCTTTCTCTGTTTCCTTCAGGATTTAGGCAATAAGACAGTTATTTGTTTGTTTATTCCTAAAGACAGACCCCCAAACGATTCCTATCCATCAAAGAAAATAATTCCCAGTTTAATATGAATCTCTATTAATCCCTCTTAGTGTCGAGACCAGACACTGAATGGAAACTCGAATTTCAGAATGGAGAAAAAAGATTCCAACAAACCAGCAATCAGCAATCGGAAGCAAATCAGGAGTGTGCGGGTGGCTAAGTTGGTTAAGCGACTGAATGGATTTAGGCTCAGGTCATGATCTCATGATCTCACAGTTGTGAGATCGGCCTTGAGCTTGGCGTGGAGCCTGCTTAAGATTCTCTCTCTCCCTCTGCACCTGCCCTCATGTGCCCATGTACTCAAAAGATAGCCCATGCTCTCTCTCAAAAAAAAAAAAAAAAAAGAAGAAGAAGAAGAAAAAGAAGCAAATTAAACCTTTTGATGTCTTTTATTTTGGTTCAACTTGAGACTTGGTTTAGAAAAAAGCACACTGGGAAGAGGAGATGCAATCCCGTAGAGTACAGTCGGGTGGAAGCCTTTAGAGCAGAGTGACCTCGTAGAGGCCAAGTCATCCTGGGTGAATCCAGGGGTGGGCGTGGTGCACAGAGGGAGTGGGAGGTGATGCCGAAACATTTGCAGGAAGTACATTTTGTCCAAACTTGAAGACGGTCACCTGGGGCTCACAACTCTGATTCCAAGCTTAAGTCACATTTCCTTTATTGTTTATTGTCACTCCAGTTTGTTTTATTATGTGTGGTGGTGTGATAAGACTTCTTAACAGCAATATTGGACTGAAGGATTACCTTTTATGTGTTTGAAGATAATATTATAACCTTCTGACCTCACCATTCTGGGCTCCCCTCCCATCCCCCATCTTCATTGCAGAGGTGGGACTCCCAGTACAACAATGGGCGTTATTGCCAATATTCCTTAACGGTTTGGAAGGAAGCCAACTTCATCTTGGGAGGATTGTAAAGAGTTGGCAGGGTTTCACACCAGTTTCATCATGGTAGAATTTTCTAGTAAACAGTAAAGGTTTCCAACAAGAAACGGTAAGAGTCACCAAGACTCCGGACATCTAGACACTCATAAGACTGAATGGATCTATTTTTATTTTATGCCAAAACAAAGGGGTCCTTTTTGGCCATTTTCTTAGTTCCTGATGTCACATGTTACACTTTTTGCTTATTTTCTGGAATTCTTATCCTTTTGTCCATGATCCTAAGTTCTCTTTATTCTTCTATCTCTGAGAGCAGTCACCTTCTGGCTTGTTCTTCTATCGGCCATCACCTCTGGTTGCCTCGGCTTTGTTTTGTTCCTCCGCTTTTTTTTTTTTTTTAATGTTTATTTATTTTTGAGAGAGAGAGACAGAGAAGCAGAGTGTGAGTGAGGGAGGGGCAGAGAGAGACAGAGACACAGTCTGAAGCAGGCCTCAGGCTCTGAGCTGTCAGCACAGAGCCCAATGCGGGGCTCAAACTCACAAACCATGAGATCATGACCTGAGCTGAAGTCGGATGCTTAACCGACTGAGCCACCCAGGTGCCCCTGTTCGTCTGCTTTTCTAACTCTACATTCACTCTTTTAGAGGAATTCATTCTCTTTACAGTCATGGTTCCAAAATCAGCATCTCTCTCTCTCTCTACTCATTCAGGTGTAAATCTCATTCTTCTAGTTGCCTACAAGAATGTTCCCTTTAAGCCACCCTGCAGCTTCTCAAACTAAGAACATCTAAAATTACTGTTACCATGGGTCCATACTAGCACAGTTCAGGGTACTCCTCAAGCAAAGTTTTCCCACAGTCAAGCCCTTTTCCTTCTCACCCATGAGTCCTTTCTGTAAATTCTCATTGATTCAAGTTGAGTAAAAAACAGCAGGTAAGTGGATGAAGCCCCAAATGTGCTACTCAGTCCCCAAGAATTTGCATCAATATCTCTCTCTATCATATTATTTCATTTTCTTTTCTACTTTTCCTTAATTTGACTCAAATCAATCCATTTGTCTATTGTCCTTTCCATGTTCACTTTCTACTTTTACAAGTTACGCATGCACATTGTAAAAAAAAAAAAATAGAGAGAGTTACATCGTATGGAAATGCACAGAATAAAAATGAACGTCTCCTTCCACCACTTCAACTGTGTTTTTCAACAAACAAAGCTAATCAAGAGAGAGCATAGAATTTTCCATTATATCAATAGATTTAGATAAGAAGAGAAATTATAATAATCTTTTACCTTCTGTATCTGTTTAAATAGCACTGACCTTTGAAGATTTTTAAAGGATTTGGTGGGTGCAAGACAAAAATTCTATTTTTCCTCTGGATGTGCTCATAGGACAGGTAGACATTGCTACCTCTGCAAATGCCGAACAGAGGAACTGGAAGCAAATAGTGGCTAAAATAAGCAAAGCAGATAAGCCTTGTATAGGAGTTTCCCAGAAGAACCAACCACGGCTGGGTAAAAGCAGATACCATCTGGTGTAACCAGGTACTTATGCCCTCGGGTTCTGTCTTCTTTCTTCTTCCCCACCTCCCCCTCTGCTGGTGTGTGAGGCAGAGCGGTGGGCTCACCTCCCCTCACTTGACATAGATCATTTCCCAGGAACCATCTGTCTCCAGAGCCCCAGGCACAACCATTCCTAGGAGTGCTCAACAGTGCCCTCCGAGCCTCACTGATCATCTTGACAAAATTCTTCATAGGCCCTCTCAAATAAATATCATCCGTACAGTTGGTTTTTTGGACTGCGTTGGCCATTGATTTATGTACACATTGAAAAGTGTATTGAAAAGTGTATTATTGAATAGTACACAGGCATATAATTTTGAATTGATCAGATGTGAATGGCTGTGGTCATTTCTAAAAATATATGTATAGATAGATAGCATCAGGCATTTGGTTACAAACAGACATAACTCTGCTACTGAAACATTGTTCTTATGAGGAAATCAGATTTGATTGACAATCTTTTGATTTATTAGAACTTTTTGAGGAATGCAACCCATTGTAATTTTAAGAACTGCTTGTTCTAGTGTTATTACTATTTATAATCACTGGATATTTGTTGAATTCATTATGAAGAGATTGAATAGGCAAGTATAGCCAGCTTTATCGCAATCTTTACCATGTAATCGAAATTGTAGAAATAGAGGGAAAGAACATATAAATCATGGGCACTTGGGTATGAAAGGGAAGAAAAATTGACTCCCTTTATTGAAAAGGGAGGAGTTTTCTTGACAAATTCACTAATGCTAATTACAGTTAGTGCTGTTTTGCTCTATCTCCAAAAAAATTAAAAACAGGATTCCCATCGACTTTTCTCTTTTGTACCAGTAAACATTAAAAAATATTTTATCGTGGGGTGCCTGGGTGGTTCAGTTGGTTGAGTGCTTGAGCGTCCAACTCTTGATTTCAGCTCAGGTCATGATCTCACGGTTGGTGGGATCAAGCCCTGCATCTGGGCTCTGTGCAGAGAGTGGAGCCCGCTTGGGATTCTCTCTCTCTTTCCCTCTCTCTCTGCCCTTCCCTTGCTTGTGCTCTCTCTCTCTTTTTCTCTAAATAAATAAATAAACTAAAAATTTTTTTTTTACCGCCACACTCTGTGATGTAAGCTAACCTAGCAAGGAAAGGCAGCCAAGATCAGAGGACAGGCTGTTATCTTTAGAGACATAATCGTTAGCTCAAAGTTCATTACCTTACATTTAATTTAAGTGAGTTATCAGCCCCCAAATGTTATCTTCTACTTCAAACATTTATAGAGCCCTGAAAAATCTTCAAATTGTGTTAAGTCCCATTGGCTTGTCTTTCACTCTTCGAAACAATGTTGTCATAAATAAACTTGTGACCGTCTAGTCCCTCTTCTTGATATTAAGGTATTTGGTGAGACCAGACTCAGCAATTAAGGCTAAGACCCCTTGGTTAACCCTTTCCTGTCTGCAGATATTCATTTTTGTCTTTATCCTTTCTTTCCTGTTAGTTTGAGGTAACTCATTTCCTCATATTCAAGTTCTTAGATATTCCCCCCTGTGTTTATAAAAGGAAAAGTTTGACACCCAAGAGTATGAATTGGACATTCCCATATCTATTGTGAGTTTCAGGGTGTGCATTGCAAAACCTCCAGTTCATGTAACAAAAATCAGCATCTTCTTGCTCTTGATGTAATTTTCTAACAAGTTTGCTTCGCTTTGTCTTTTATCATCCATCCATTCATCCATCCATCCAGCTTATTTTACAGCATTAGGAAAAAATATTGTTTAAAATTCAAATTAAATTATATAAATGATTGCCTTCCTTCCTCTTCTCCTCTTCCTCCTCCTCTTCCTCCTCCCCTTCCCCTTCTTCTTCTTCTTCTTCTTCTCCTCCTCCTCCTCCTCCTCCTTCCCCTCTTCCCTCTCCTCCTCTTTCTCCTCCTCCTCCTCCTTCTTCTTCTTCTTCTTCTTCTTCTTCTTCTTCTTCCTCTTCTTCTTCTTCCTCTTCATTTTCTTCTTCTCCTTATCCTTCCTCTTCTAGGAAAATCTAAAGGATTAGTGATACATGAATTTCCTTGATTAAAATTCATGACCCTTACAGGGCCAGGGAATGATTTTGCTTCTATTTTTCTTGATGAGAAGATTTCAGATGTGGTGGTGAGTTATTTTGGACCATGTGGATATAGGCAACAGCTCTAGGGAAGTAGAACAAGGTAGAAGAGCCAAGGTTTCTGACACCCTAAAGACTCTCTGCCAGCCCCCATAAGATATCTTTGATTTTGTGTTGAACAATATCATCTTCTATTACAGTCTTACAGCTTGTCCAGGTAAAGAAGTTAGACTCTTGAATCCATACTTCTCAAGGCTTCTCAAAAAAGTTTTTTTACTGTTGGGTTTTTAGCTAATAAGGAGGCTTTGTCACAACTAAAATTAGTATTAAAACTAATGGCCATTCTCCACCCCACTCCCAATTTTTTGCAATGATTCCAATTTTAAATCATCTGTGTCACTGTCCCTTTAGTGCATATGAACTTGTAAAACTCTGTATTCCCACTTTTTTGTTGGGAAAATACTATATTGTTACTGAAGTAGATAGCTTTTGGCTGCAAATAACCCCAAAATAAATCCCCAAATCAAATAGGTTTCAACATAAAGAAAAAGTAATGGCTCATGCTATTGAAAAGCTCAGAGGTAGGCTGTAGGTAAAGTTTGGTCTGGTTTCATTTCTTTGAGAATTTCTTGGCTGTGCTGTCATTGGTAATTTCCATCATCAGGTTGGATTTTCCTTGGGAGAATGGATGTAGAGACTATCCAATTCCAGTGGTGTTTTTAACTGGATCCCTGATGGCCCAGCTATCTTTACAAGTGCCCTTCCAGCTGGTGTGACCACATGATCAGATCTGGCCAACCAGGTAAGGGCAGAAGGGTTGGAAACAGTTTTTAAGCCTGACTTTTAGAGATAGAGTCCTCCTTCCACCTTTTTCTTCTTCTCATTGGATTTTGGATGTGGCAGTGAGTCATCTTGAATCATGTAGATGAAGGCAACACTTTTGAAGACAAACCGCCTTGAATCCTACAGATTAAGGTGGAATAAGAGGAAACAATTCTGAATTCCTGACCCTGTGGAACCACCATGCCAGCCTTGAATTACTTATCCCTCAACTGTAAAATGGGGGAGAAAATACTCCTATTTTGTTTAAACAAGTTTGAATCTCTGTAGAACAGCCAAGAAGGACCCTTGGGGTCTCTGAGACCCTTTTAGTAGATCCCTGAGGTCAAGTCTATTATAATAATACGCTTGTAAGCTAAATAATGGTCCCTTAAAGATATCCACATTCTAATTCTTGGAACCAGTGAACACATTACTTGAAATGCAAAAGGGACTTTGCAAATGTGATTAAGGATCTTGAGATGGGAGTTTACTTTCGATTATCTGGGTGGCCCAGTGTCATCACAGGGACCTTATAAGGTGGAGACAGGACAGCTGAGTCAGAGAAGCAGCTAATGATGCTGCTTTGCTGTTTTTAAATTTTTATTTAAATGCTAGTTAACATACAGTGCAGTATTGGTTTCAGGAGTAGAATTCAGTGATTCATCACTTACATACAACACCTGGTGCTCATCACAAGTGCCTCTTTAATACTCATCACACATCTAGCCCACCTCCCATCCACCCATAACCCTCACTTTGTTCTCCATCTTTAAGCATCTCTTATGGTTTGTTTTCCTCTCTCTTTTATCCCCCTTCCCATATATTCATCTGTTTTGTTTGTTAAATTCCACATATGGATGAAAAGATATGGTGTTTGTCTTTCTCTAACTGACATATTTTGCGTGGCATAATACACTGTAACTCCATCCATGTTGTTGCAAGATTTCATTCATTTCAATGATTAATATTCCATTGTATATATGTCACATCTTCTTTATGGATGGACATTTGGACTCTCTCCATAGTTTGGCTATTATTGTAATGCTGTTATAAACATCAGGGTGCATGTACTCCTTTGAAGCTGTATTTTTGTATCCTTTCGGCAAATACCTAGTAGTGCAGTTGCTGAATCATAGGGTAGCTCTATTTTTAACTTTTTGAGGAACTTCCATACTGTTCTCCAGAGCGGCTGCACCAGTTTGCTTTCCCACCAACAGTGCAAGAGGGTTCCCCTTTCTCCACATCCTCGCCAACACCTGTGTCTTCTTGTGTTGCTAATTTTAGTCATTCTGACAGATGTGAGGTGGTATCTCATCATGGTTTTGATTTGTATTTCCCTGATACTGAGTGATGTTGAGCATTTTCTCATGTGTCGGTTGGCCATCTGGATGTCTTCTCTGGAGAAGTGTCTATTCATGTCTTTTGCCCGTTTCTTTACTGGATTATTTGTTTTTTGGGTGTTGAGTTTCATAAGTTCTTTATAGATTTTGAATATTAACCATTTATAAGATATGTTATTTGCAACTCTTTTCTCCCATTCCATAGGCTACCTTTTAGTTTTGTTGTTTGTTTCCTTTGCTGTGCAGAAGATTTTTATCTTGATGAAGTCCCAATAGTTCATTTTTGCTTTTGTTTCCCTTGCCTCCAGTGATGTGTCTAGTAAGAAGGTGCTCTGGCTGAGGTCAAAGAAGTTGCTGCCTGCATTCCCCTCTAGGATTTTGATGGTTTCCTGTCTCATGTTTAAGTCTTTCATCCATTTTGAGTTTATTTTTGTGTATGGTGTAAGAAAGTGGTCCAAGTTCATTCTTCAGCATGTTGTTGTCCAGTTTTCCCAACACCATTTATTAAAGAGACTTTTTTCCATTGGATATTCTCTCCTGCTTTGTCAAAGATTAGTTGACCATATAGTTGTGGGTCCATTTCTGCATTTTCTGTTCTGTTCCGTTGATCTATGTGTCTGTTTTTGTGCCAGTACCAGACTGTCTTGATGACTACAGCTTTGTAATATAGTTAGAAATCTGGAATTGTGATGCCTCCAGCTTTGGGTTGCTTTGACTATCTGGGGTCTTTTGTGGTTCCATACAGGTTTTAGGATTGTTTGTTCTAGCTTTGTGAATAATGCAGGTGGTGTTTTGATAGAGATTGCATTAAATGTGTAGATTGCTTTGGGTAATATAGACATTTTAACAGTGTTTTTTCTTCCATTCCATGAGCATGGAATGTTTTTCCATTTCTTTGTGTCCTCTTCAAGTTCTTTCATATACGTTCTATAGTTTTCAGACTACAGATCTTTCACTTTTCTTGTTAGGTTTAGTCCTACATATCTCATTGTGTTTGGTGCATTTGCAAGTGGGATTGATTCCTTGACTTCTTTTTCTGTGACTTAATTTTTGGTGTATAGAAATGCAACAGATTTCTGTACATTGATTTTATATTCTGCAACTTTGCCGAATTGATGTATTAGTTCTAGAAATTTTTTGGTGGAGTCTTTTGGGTTTCCTACATGGAGTATCATGTAGTCTGCAAATAGTGAAAGTTTGACTTCTTCCTTGCCGAACTGGATGCCTTTTATCTCTTTTTATTGTCTGATTGCTGAGGCTAAGACTCCCAGTACTATGTTAAATGTAATGGTGAGAGAGGACAACCCTGTCTTATTCCTAACCATAGAGGAAAAGCTTTTCCCCATTGAGGATGATATTAGCTGTGGGTCTTTCATATATGGCCTTTCTGGTGTTGAGGTATGTTCCATGTATCCCTACTTTGTTGAGAGTTTTTAATCAAAAATGGATGCTCTATTTTGTCAACTGGTTTTTCTGCATCTATTGACAGGATTATATGATTCTTATCCTTTCTTTTATTAACGTGGTGTATCATGGTGATTAGTTTGTGAATATTGAACCATCCCTGCAGCCCAGGAATAAATCTCACTTGATTGTGCTGAATAATTCTTTTAATGTATGGTTGGATTCAATTTGCTGGTGTCTTATTGAGAATTTTTGCTTCCATGTGCACCAGGGATATTGGCCTATAATTCTCCTTTTTAGTGGGGTCTTTGTCTGGTTTTGGAATCAAGGTGACTGGCCTTGTAGAAGGAGTTTGCAGTTGTCCTTCCATTTCTATTTTTTGGAACAGTTTGAGAAGAATAGGTATTAACTCCTCTTTAAATGTCAGTAGAATTCCCCTGGGAAGCCATCTGGCCCTGGACTTTTGTTTGTTGGGAGATTTAAAACAAGCTTTTTAAAAAATATATTTACTTTTGAGAGACAGCAACAGAACATGAGCAGGGGAAACACAGAGACAGAGAGGGAGACACAGAATCCAAAGCAGGCTCCAGGCTCCGCACTGTCAGCTCAGAGCCCGATGCAGGGCTTGAACCCACAAACCCTGAGATCATGACCTGAGCTGAAGTCGGACACTCACCTGACTGAGCCATCCAGGTGCCCCGCTGGGAGATTTTTGATTACTGATTCCGTTTCTTTGCTGATTATGTGTCTGTTCAAATTTTCCTATTTTTTCCTGTTTCAGTTTTGGTAGTTTATATGTTTCTAGGAATTTGTCTATTGCTTCCAGCTTGCCCATTTTATTGGCATATAATTGCTCATAATATTATCTCATTATTGTTTGTATTTCTGCAGTGTTGGCTGTGATCTCTCCTCTTTCATTCGTGATTTTATTTATTTATCACAACAGCTTGAGCACATCAAACATGAGAATCCTGTTGTCTTTTACTAAGCTAGATATTAAGAAGTTTGTAAAAATATAAAAACCAATACCGCTTCTCTCACTAATTTTTGTTTTGTTTGGGAAATTTTAGTTATTTTTCATTTAAAATACTTCTTTATATTAACATATGAGAGGTCTCTTTGTTTTCATTTTAAATGAGTTAATAGTTTTTAAATTCTCAGTTTTAATTTCTAGTACAGTAAATACTGATAAATATAACCCACATAAATGAAAGCTATTTCTGGTTTTCAATAATTTTTAAGGATGCAAACGATCTTAGATCAGGAAATCTGAGAACCGTTAATACACCCTAAATCACGTAGTACCAAAACTACTGTTGCAATTTCAGGTCACAAATCCACTCCCTACGCTCTACAAAAGAAAGAGAGGGCTTTCCTCCCCAAACATCAAATAGATGCACCAGCTTTCACTCTGATTGGACCAAACTTAGGATCTCTGCCCACTCTTGTACCAATCACTGGGACAAGGGGAGAGATGACTCTGATTCAGTACTCAGGGCCCAAGCCCGGAGCTGGGGTTGGGCTCGATCCCACTTACACTGTGTGGCTGCTACATCGTCGGAGAAGGGGACATACGGATGCCGGGGCGTCAGCCAACAATAGTTAATGTACAAAATAGTAATAATGATGATTGTAAACACACAGCATTTCTTGTCAGGCTGTTCTAAGTCCTCAGTTAATTCTCACAGCCACTGAATGAGAAAGGTATTATTATTTATCGTGATATGGGATATACCCTCTGCCACCAGGTCAGCTCAGAAATATGCTCGAGGAGGGGCGCCTGGGAGGCTCAGTCGGTTGAGTGGCCGACTTTGGCTCAGGTCATGATCTTGCGGTTCGTGGGTTTGAGCCCTGCGTGGGGCTTCTGTGGTGACAGCTCAGAGCCGGGAGCCTGCTTCGGATTCTGCGTCTCCCTCTCTCCATCTCTCTCTCAAAAATAAACGAACATTAAAAAATAAATAAAAAATGAAAAAAAGAAACATGCTTGAGGAGTGTTCAAACGCTTGACTTTCCTAAGATTTTGACCGAAGCTTAACTGTTAACGTAAGGCCAGGAGTAGAGTGCGAGAGTTTACGGCAGAGGCTTTGGGATAGGACCGATGTTCTCACACTGTGCTCAGATTTTGACTGAGAAAATACTAGTGCTTTTAATCTATAACCTGTATGATATCCTTTATAACTCCCCTGCCCCATGGTATTTGTTAGTGGGGAAGAGTTATATTTTACTCTGCTTAAATAGTATAATTGAAGTCAACAATGTGAACAGTCTCTTTAGAGTTAAATACTCTGTTTCTTTCGGGACCGTGCTCAAGTTTGTCAGCTTCTGGCGCCCTCTTCCAGAAAGTGCTAAGTGTTTTGGGGAAAGGGTGGGAGGAGTGTGATTGGAGCCTCTGTGGTGGAGGACTGTAAGAGCCTCAGAACCACATCCTGGACTGGCCTTGGCTGAGGGTGACTGGACCGGCCCCTAGGTATTCTGTGGGTGTCTGCGGCTGAAGTGGGAGGGTGGTCTTCTCATTGGTTTGGTTAAGTCCCCCTTCTCTTCATGAACACCTCACCCCCATCTTGGTCTTTTTGCTTTTTTAATGTTTTAATTTATTTTTGAAGGAGAGAAAGACAGAATTCAAGTTGGGGAGGAGCAGAGAGAGAGGGAGACACAGAATCCGAAGCAGGCTCCAGGCTCTGAGCTGTCAGCACAGAGCCCAATGCGGGGCTCGAACCCACGAACTGCCAGATCATGACCTGAGCCTAAGCCGGATGCTTAACTGACTGAGCCACCCAGGTGCCCCCCACCTTGGTCTGTAGTCGGCCTGAGGACACGATGGACATGATCGCTGTTGGCAAAGTCCTCAACCAGACTCTAAACTCATGTTCCTGTCACACACTCCTGCCCTCCGACCCCAAATATCCCACATGGGAGCAGAAGTCCTTAGGAGAACTGAAGGGAGGCCCTCCTCCTGCCTAACCATGCTGCATTCTGAATTTACTCCAACATGGCTGCCTCCACGTTGGTGCAGGGCAGTTCATGAGGTGGTTCCTTCCCAGAGTCCTTGGCAGAAAGCAGAGCAGAAGCCCCTCAGATTTAGGCTTTCTCTTCACCTTATCTTCTACTACTATTCTCTCAAGGACATTAACACACAGAAGGAAGATTGGGACGCATGTGTCTCCCTGCCTCTCTGATTCCACTCTTCTCTCCATAGACCATTGAGAGGAGAAAGAGCAGGCTTTTCTCTATAGAGACCTCTCCTTCGTGAAAGTCTGTGATCAAGTCCTTCAGTCATGGTTCTTGATGTGGCGAAGGAGGACCTAGGAGAATTTAGAAAAATCCTTTTCTCTATTGACAAAACCCGACTTTCAAACCTGTTGTCTTGCTAAGGAATTGAAAATCTGATTTTGGATGTTAGAAGCTGAATATTCTCTCTCTCTCTCTCTCTCTCTCTCTCTCTGTCTCGTGTGCATGCACGTTCTCGCTCTCTCTCTGCATTCCTGTTATAATAATCCCAAACTCATACTCCTACCACTCCTGGATATGCCTTGGGTGCTCTGAATGGAAGATTGTATACATCTGAGAGAAAAGAATACAACATGAAAATATGTACGTGGGGGGAAAAGGTACAGCCGTACACCTAGTAAGTTTACCCCAAGACATGGACAAACCCAGATTGGATCCTGGGTCCGCTACCCATTACTTATGTACCTCTGGGCAGGTTAACATCTCTAAATTTTGGCTTCTTCGTCTGTTATTCAGAGAAAACAATAGTATCTACTTCATAGATTGGTTGTTAAGGTAAAATGAGGTAAGCTACATAAAGCACTTAGCAGAGTTCCTGCCACCCACTAGGTGTTCCATAAATGACAATTATATATTTATTGTGAGCACATATGTTTTTTACATGCCTGCAAATCCCATTTACATACTCACTTGGTCTAGCACTTGCCCTGTGAACAGACATGCTCCTGTGGCTCAGGCTACACCTTGTTCTCAAACTAGCCGTGTTAGTCTATGTTCAGGATGAAGTGGACCTCAGTTCGTACTGTGAGAAAATGTTACTCAGTGACTTGTTAAGCCACTTTGTTAGCACTTTGCTTTTCGGTCAGTTCTTTCCAATTCTTACAGACAGTGCAAAATGAGACTTCTGAGTCTACAGGGACATCTTTACCAGGTGGAAAAGTGGTCACTCCCCTTCTTGAATGATGGAAAAGTGAGACTGGAAAGAAAGGAAGGAAAGAAAGGAGAGAGGAAAAGAGGGAGGGAGGGAAGGGGGAAGCAAGAGAGGGAGTCCCAAGCAGCATCATTATAATCTTTTTTTAACTAAAAAAATTTTTGTCAATGTTTATTCATTTTTGAGAGACAGAGCACAAGTGGGGGAGGGGCAGAGAAGAGAGAGAGGGAGACACAGAATCCAAAGACGGCTCCAGGCTCTGAGCTGTCAGCACAGAGCCTGACGCAGGGCTCGAACCCACGAACTGCGAGATCATGACCTCAGCTGATGTTGGACGTTTAACCGACTGAGCCACCCAGGCGCCCCTATTATAATCTTTGATACTAATTTGGCTGACCAGTAGAAGACTGCTGTCACCCTTAAGTAGAAACGTCCTACACATAATGGGAAGGCAGTCTGGTTATTGTGGGAGTCTTTAATGGACAATTCAGATTTTTACATACTTTATTCAATTAACAGATTCCCTAAGCTTCTGTAAAACAGGAATGAAATTACGATTCTGCGACTAATATGGACCTGTTCTGTAGCTCACAGAAAAGTGTTTTAGACGCACAATGCATACCTATAAAGAGACAATGTAGGCAATCACCTATATCAGCGTTTGGCACACTTTTTCTGTAAAAGGATAGATGGTTAATATTTTAGGCTTCGTGGGTGATCCGGACTCTACTGCAAATGCTCAGCCCTGCTGTTGTAGCTGAAAGCAGATATAGATGATACGCAAACAAATGAGCATGGCTGTGTCCCACTAAAACTATGAATACAAACATTGGAGTTTCATATAATTTTCACTAGTCGTGAAGTACATTTCTCCTCTGATTTTTTTTTCAACCAGTTAAAAATGTGGGCAAAAAGGCAGTGGGCTACATTTAGCCCCAGGTCTGTAGTTTGCTGACCCCTGATATACAATGTCATTTTGGAAACACTGAGGGCTCTTTCTACTTGCTTCCACCAAAACCCTGCAAGTCCACAGTGGGTATTTGAGTCCTTTAGCTTAGGATTTCTTATTTTTGTTTTTGTTCTCAGGAGATACAAATTCCCAATTGCCCAGTGCAATGGTTCCACTTAGCAGCCTTTACGGTTGCATTGTAATAAAGTTCTGATTCTTGGTCGACTATAGTGGGCAGAATATAGGAAGACTGTTACATGTTCTCAGGAGGAAAGAGGAGCCATCGGAGTGTGGGTAAGAGGAAAAGGTGGATTAAGGGGAAGCTTCGGATGGCATGAAAGCCCCCCCTTGTTCAACATTTGGCCCAGCATCATGGTGGCTTGAACAGACTTTAGAGAAGGAATTGATCGAGTGTGGAAGGCCTGAAGGTGATGTCAGTAATGATCGTTTGAAGAGAAAATCTAGGCTATCGGCATCAACTTCACAGGGCTTTGAGAAAGCCAGTCTAAAGACATGTTGGACAACACCTGCCAGTGCCTGCTTCCCAATGGACTCTCTCCACGTGGGCATTGTCTTTTGATATAAGCAGAAAACTCCAGTTAGGAAGCCATGGACAACACCTGCCAGTGCTAACTTCCCAATTGACTTTCTCCACGTGGACACTGTATTTTAATAGAAGCAGAAAACTCCAGTTAGGAAGCCATGGATGGAAAAGATAACAGGGTTACCTTCCCCAATTGGTCAGATGAAGGGCTTGCCCTCAGTCACAAAATTCTCGAATGCACCCACCCACGCATTATTTCACTAGACTTGTTCTTTCCGGCATGGGAGCTACTAGCCAGGTGTGGCTACTGGGCACTTAAAATGTGTCTAAATTGGTAAGTGCTGTTAGGTATAAAAGACACACTGGATTTTAAAGACTGAACAGAAAAAATAATGTGAGCTATCTCACAGATAATTGTAAAATATGGATTTTATGTTGAAATGACCCCAATACATGGGGTTAAATAAAATGCATTAAAATTAATTGCACCTGTTTCTTTTTACTTTCTAAACTATGGTGATTAGAAAATAAAGTTACACGTGTGGTTTGCATTGGGTTTCTGTTGGAGGGTGCTGAACCAGACTTTGGTAGCAGAGTGCCATGAAAAAGTACTGGAGGGAAGTCAGAGGCCTGGGTCTTACTCTTCCCTTTGTTTCTTACTTGTTTTATGACTTTGGGTAAGCCACCTATTTAAAAAAAATTTTTTTTTTAACCCTTATTTTTGAGAGACAGAGCACGAACGGGGGAGGAACAGAGAGAAGGAAACAGAATCTGAAGCAGCTCCAGGCTCCGAGCTGTCAGCACAGAGCCTGACACGGGGCTCAAACTCATGAACCACAAGATCATGACCTGAGCTGAAGTCAGACACTTAACCGACTGAGCCACCCAGGCACCCAGACTGGTAAGTCACCTATTTTAATCTTCAAAATCTGAGCATGGAACTAGATGATCCTGAAAGCCTCATCTAGATGGAAAAAAAATTATTCGGGCTAAGAGTATTCTTATCGTCTCTCTCTAGAGAAGCCTTTGCATCGAAACGAGGAGCAGCAGTAGTAGAATTAACTACAACTAATCTCAAACATTATTATTTTTATTATTTCACACAATGGAAAGCTAACATTCTTCTTCTACTTATCTCCTGGGCTTTAAATATAAAACTATGAACCATTTATAAAATTTATCACGTAATATTCTAAAAAAAAGGTAAGAAAATGCCATTTGATAATGACAGTGTCAGTGTAACTATAATTAATTTGTCTGAGGCTCTCTGGACTTTGCTTTGCCACATTCTGTCACCTCTCCTGTCTTCTGGCTCCTGAAATGGGCAGAGACCTGGCTGAGAGGTCAGTAGGAGCTTCATTGTTAGAGCCTTATCCAGCCATAGCTTCTAGTGGGTTCTGGATCTCCCTGAGACCACTGGCTTGAAATTGTCTCTGCTTTTCTTTCACCCAGGCTGAAATCACACCATTCTGTGGATGCGTTTAATCACACACCCTGTGTTAGTATTATGCATCTTCGAAGAAATAGATATAAAGAGGAGAGGTCCTTCTCTCAGGGACAGAACTCAGAAACAGTAAATGAAAGGATTCTTTGGGTCTTAAACCCCACAACAATTTTTCTTGTCACTTTGATTCAGTGGACTCCTAAATAGGTCTAAACATTACTGTAACCCATGATTTTTTGTTTATTATGTTAAATCCACATATTGCATATTTTTCTATTTATTCATTTTTGTTGGATGCATGATAGCCATAGCCTTTGGAAGGTATGTCTGAATTCAAACTATATTTTGGTTCCTTGGAAAGGGTGGACCTCATTTATATTTTTCAAACTGAGTTTTTTATTTTCAAATAGCTTCAGATTTACAGAAAAATTGCAAAGTTAGTACAGAGAGTTCCCATATACCTGACACCCAGGTCCTCTAGGATTAACGTCTTAACTTAGTGTGGTACATTTGTTTTGATTCATAAACAATATTAGTACATTATTAGTTCAAGTCTGTACTCTCTTCAGAGTTCTGTAGTTTTACCTAATGTCCTTCTTCTGTTCCAGTGTCCCACCCAGGATACCACATGACATTTGCTTATCATGTCTCTTTAGATTCTTCTCTTGGATTGTGGTGGTTTCTCAGACTTTCCACTTATGTATTTGTTTGTTTATTGAATCTTTGTGGGCTTTTTCTCTTTTTTATTTGTATTATTTTTTAAAGATTTTATTTTTATTTATTTATTTAATTTTTTTTTTTTTTAGTGTTTATTTTTGAGAGAGACTGAGAAAGACAGAGTGTGAGTGAGGGAGGGGAAGAGAGAGAGGGAGACACAGAATCTGAAGCAGGCTCCAGGCTCTGAGCTGTCAGTCCGGAGCCTGACACGGGACTTGAACCCACGAACTCAACTGCAAGATCATGACCTGAGCCGAAGTCAGATGCTCCACCACCTGAGCTGGCCAGGCTCCCCGCTTCTGTCTCTTTTTAAATCGAGCTATAATTAACATACAATGTTATATCAATGACTGTATGAGTTAGGATGCTTTAGAGAAACTGAACCAATTGAATATATGTACTATACACACACATACACACACACACACAAAGAGATTTATTTTAAGGAATTGGCTGATGTGACTGGGGAGGCTGGCAAGTCTGAAGTCCAAAATCTGTTGAACAGCCTGGCAAGCTAAAATATCAGGCAGGAGAGGCGCCTGGCTGGCTCAGCAGAGCGTCTGACTCTTGATTTCGGTTCAGGTCATGATCCCAGGGTCATGGACTCAAGCCCTGCATCAGGTTTCGTGCTGAGCGTGGAGCTTGTTTAAGATTCTCTCTCACTCTCTCTCTCTCCCTTCTCTCTTCTCTCTCATTCTCTCTCAGTCTCTCTCCCTTTGCCCCTCTCCCCTGCTCACACTCTCTCTCTAAAAACAAACCAAACAACCCCCTCCAAAAATCAGATAGGAGTTGATGTTTCAGCTTTGAGGCAGAATTTCTTCTTTTCTGGGAAACCTTTTAAGGCCCTCAACTGATTGGAGGAGGCCCTGTCCACATTATAACCTCCTTTATTAAAGACGAGTCAACTGATCGTGGATGTTGACCATATCTCAATACAGCAACACCCATATTGGTGTTTGATTAAATAACTGAGTATTTCAGTCTAGCCAAATTGATACAGAAAACTAAGCATCACCATGACCCTCACAGTTTTGAGGTGTATTGGTCAGATATTTTGTACAATGTTCCTCAGTTGGGATTTGACTGTGTTTTCTCATGATTAGAGTGGGGTTATATATTTTTGGATGAACTGGATTTTATGGGTCAATGGACTGAGGAGTGACTGTGGCTGGGTTGTTTGGAAATAGGGTCCTTAGAAATACAATCCTGGCCCGGGCCCTGGAATATACATACATTCCTGCTCTGGTCTACCATTTGTATTCTGCTGGGATGTTCAATTCGACCTGCTGACTGTTATTATTTAAACTTAAAAAAAAAAAAAAACAACTATTATTATCAACACTATAACGAGTTGCAAAAATAGTACAAGAATTCTTATAGACAATTTACCCAGCTTCCTCTAAAGTTAATGTCTTACATGACCACGTAAACTGTACAAGACTGGTAACTAACTCAGTACAAGACTAAACCATAAACCTATTCAGATTTCACTAATGTTTCTACTATTGTCCTTTTACTGTTCCTGGATGTGGTCAGGAAGGCACTCATTTTGTTGTCATGTCTCCTCAGTTTTCTTCAATCTGTGAGTTTCTCAGTCTTTCATGACCTTGACGCTTTTGGAGAGTTCTGGTTGATTATTTTGTAGAATGTCCCTTGGTTTGGTGTGTCTGATATTTTCTGATGTTTCTGTGATTTTATGCTTAGACTGAAATTAGGTGTTATTGGAAACCATACCACAGAAGTGATATTCTTTCTTAGTGTATCATATCAGGCCACACAATATAGCTATCTCTGACCAATGATATGTTAACCTTGATCGCTTGGTTAAGATGGTGTCTGCCAGTTTTCACCCCTGTATGGTTACTATTTTTGCCTTTTTTTAGTTAATAATTTCTTTTGCTGGGGAGGAGATAATTTGAGACTATGCAAATATCTTAAATTTTTTAAAATTTTCACTCACTGATTTTAGCATCCACTGGTGGATCTTGCCTACAGCCCTTATTACTCTGGTGTTCAAATGGTGATTTTCTTTTCCCCCTCATTCCTTCTATATTACTAATTGGAATATTCTGTAAGAAAGAGTTGGTCTTTCTCCTCCATTTATTTATTTATCCAATTGTTTATTTATATCACTATAGACTCACCTGCTTTTATTTTATTCTTTGGGTTATACCCTGATTAAAAAAATTTTTTTTAATGTTTAATTATTTTTGAGAGAGAGAGAGAGAGAGAGAGAGAGACAGAGTGTGAGTGGGGGAGGGGCAGAGAGAGAGAGGGAGTCTGAATCAGGCTCCAGGCTCTGAGCTGTCAGCACAGAGCCCGACATGGGGTTCGAACTGTGAGATCATGACCTGAGCTGAAGCTGGACGCTTAACTGACTGAGCCATCCAGGTGCCCTTACACTGATATATTTTAATTCTAGTACAAATTTGAAATAGAGGGTTTTAATGAGTCTTTGAGTGAGAAGATTTCCTCATGTGTTATTATGTATCTTAATTTTCCTGAAAGGAACTAACATAAAATCTAAATCTCAGAAATGTAAGTAAGGAGTAGACAGTCTCGTGAAGTGGTTTTCAGAACAAGGCTTCTGGAATCACACTGCTCAGGTAAAGTTACCCTCTCTGGTTTACCTTTCTCACCTATAAAATGAAGATGTAAGCAATATGTACCTAAAAGGATATTTTAGGGGATAAAATCTGATACTGTATGTAGAATGTTTAGAATAGTATCTGAGTTTATGGCATTTGCTCAAAAAATTAGTTTGTATTACCAAGAATAAATAACTAAAGGCAGATTAACCCCATTTGTCATGATCGAGCCAGAGATAGTAAAGTAAGGGATTACTCGAAATCACATTTTAGGCTGGTCCTACATTTTGCTTCTGTTTTGCTTCCTTCCTTTATGTGCTCAGTAAATACCAAACTCAGTATTTGTCCTAAGAATTATTCTTTAAGTTTTCTGAAATAGATCTTGAGCAGTTGGTAAAATCGTGGAATTAGAAACAAGCAAGCATTATCTTCCACGCCCAACCCCCCTCTGTGTCCATCCCTCATCCCTGAGGCTCCCTCGACCCTGTGAGCAAAATATACCAACCCTGTGAGTGATATACCAAAACCTGGGTATAGAGCCAGACATACTACCCTCTCCTGTCACTCCATCCCCTGCCAATTTGGCATATTTCGCTGTTACTCCTCTGGCCAGTCAACGAATATTGATATGCACCGGCCTCTATATTCAATCCCTTTATTCTCTTGTGGGATCACTCACATGTCATTTTACGATGCCATTGTTCCTCAGCATAACGAGAAATCTGGGGTCTGCACAACAAAACATTTGACGAATAT
The DNA here is from genome assembly GCF_046562875.1 of Panthera onca. Taxonomy (NCBI): domain Eukaryota; kingdom Metazoa; phylum Chordata; class Mammalia; order Carnivora; family Felidae; genus Panthera; species Panthera onca. Next base: position 76,985,220 of record NC_138340.1, on the reverse strand, counting down.
CCTTTCGCTAACCTTCCTCGCGCTCCAGCCCCTCCCACTTCAGCCTCTTGGACTTTTTGCTGTTCCTTGAACTCACCAAGCTTTTCGCTGCCTTAGAGCCTGTGCATCTATGGTCTCCTCTGCCTGGAATAATTGTCCCCCCACGTCCCCGGCCCTGCCCCACCAACTCCTCACTTACCAGTTACTCATTCTTCGAATCTCAGCTTATGTTGCTTCCACAAGAGGCTTTTGCTGATCTCCACACCTTTATTCTTTCTCATTGACCCTTGCTCTTTTCTTGCCTAACCCTTATAACACTGTGTTATTATGTATTTCTTCATATGTGCCTTTTTTTTTTTTTTTTATGCTTGACTCCCTCCCAGAATGTAGGCTCCATGAGGGGCAGAGCCACATTTGTTTTGTGTTGTGGCTGTACTTCTTATGTCTAGTACAGCATCTGGCACATAATCACAATCAATAAGTGCTTTGTTGAATACATTAAACAGCCAACATCTGCAAGATGAGAGTGTTTAATTCAATGTATTCCCCGACCTTTCATCAAACATTTGTTGACTGCCTATTATTGCCGGGAATAAGAAATGACTAGGTCACATCCCCTGCCCTTTTGGAGGTCCCAATCTGTTGGGACAGGGTAGTAGGCTGAATGTTGACCCTCAGAATGTTAAATCCAAGTCCCCGGAACCTGTAAATATTACCTTATTTGAAAAAGAAAAAAAAGGTCTTTGCAGATATGATTAAGGATCTTGAGATGGGAGATTATCATGGATTATCTGGGGGGCCCTAAGTGTCATGACATGCGTTCTTGTAAAAGGGAAGCAGAGGGAGATTGTACAATTCACAAGGAGGGAACGGTGATGTGAAGGTGGGAGGCAGAGATTGGGGTGATGTGGCTGCAAACCAAGGAATGCCTGCAGCCACCAGAAGCTGGAAGAGTCAAGGAACACATACATCCCTATCGCCTCTGGCATGTGCGTGGTTTTGCTGACACCTTGATCTTACCTGGTGACGGACTTTGGATTTCTAGCCCCCAGAACTAATAGAGAATACATTTCTATTGTTTGGCGGGGGCTGTAGTAATTTGTTACAGTGGCCACAGGAAACTAGCACAGAGGATGATACAAATAAACAAATCCTTGCAAAAACAGTATCACATATTGAGGTAAGAAACAAGGTAGTGTAGAGGCACCTGGGTGGCTCCCTCCAGTTAAGCTGCTGACTTCAGCTCAGGTCATGATCTCACCATTGGTGGATTTGAGCACCGCGTGGGGCTCTGTGCTGATAGCTGGGAGCCTGGAGCCTGCTTCAGATTCTGTGTCTCCCTCTCTCCCTGTCCCTCTCCCACTCATGCTCTGTCTGTCCTCTCTCTCAAAAATAAATAAACATTAAAAAATTAAAAAAAAAAAAAAAGAACAAAGGTGGTGTATGCTTGCAGAGGAAAGAGCTGTCTGGGAAAGTGTTGCAAGGGAAGGGACGTTGACGCAGGATTTAAAAGATAAGCAACTGTTTTCCAGGCAGTGGCCAAGGCTGGTACATGGGGAGGCCATGTTGGGGGAAGCAGCAGTGTGTGTAAAGACATGGGGCCCCCGGACCATGGCAGGTTCAGGGAACCGGAACATCTGGGTTGAGCTGGTAGATGAAGAATGGGGGGAATTAAGAAGAGAGAGAATCCAACTGTGACCAGACTTTGAACGGCCTTGCCTGTTCTTACCCCTTCTTCTGTAACTGACAGGAAACTGATGAAAATATGGGGATGACTGACTTGTGGCAAATGAGGTTCCACAGCAACATGAATAGCGGACCAGCTCAGAGTCTACGAGGGAAAACAAACAGGGGAGCAAATAATGGTAGGCTGTGGCAGAATCCTGTGAGAGATGAGAGACTAAAGCAGTAAGAACAGAGATAGAAACATGGGGATATTTGGGAGACAGCGTCTTCGTTTACAAGCTGACAGACCCCGGAGATACCACTGACTGTGGAGCGTAAGAGAGGGAGGACTTATGGGTGCACTGAGGATTTTAGCTGGTGAGGCAGAGAAATATCACTCACAGAATTGTACAGGGGAATGGTCTAGAGAGTTAGTTCTGTTGAATTTCAGGTGCCTGAGGGATGGCCAAGTAGAGACTTCAGGAAGGTGGTGAGAAACATGGGTTGAGTCTAGAGGCGCAGATCTGGAGGTTATCAACAAGAGATGGGATTTGAAGGCATGAAAGGGAATGAACAGGCAGAGACAAGAGAAAAGGATCGAGGTCAGAGCCCTATATGGTACTAGTTAATTGAATGGGAGAAGAAATACAAACTGTGTGATGTACCGAAAGGGCTGTAGACATGAGTGAGTATTCTGGAGTCCCGGAGGTGTTGATGATTTCTGTAAATTGCCTTTTTTCGAAAGACTTTTGGGCGTCTTAGAAACTCGAGTTGTCCCCAGGCTAACAAACTGGGAACTTGGTCAGCAGCCTGTATGTCTATGCCTGCCGGCTTCCTGGGATCTGGCCTGAGGATAAGGCTGTGTAATTTGGTTAACCTGGACTCCTATAAAAACCGAACTTTTGACCAAATCATTAAACAATTAATCCAGCGAGCACTTAATGATCTGATCGAATTGGTCCATAGGCTGACCATAATGAAAAGAAAAATCCCCCTCTGTCACAACAATTGAACCAATTCATCATGTCGACATTTCTTGAGATAAGCGTTTAATTTTTCAGTCATTAACAGGCTTCCGGACATATTGGCAATTGCTCTCAAGCTATACACGTCATGTTTAAATTAATGAGGTCAGGCCTCAGTAACCTCATGCACCTTCGTTGCCTTTTCTGAGTGTTACTGGCAGACCTGAGGCATGAGCAAGGGAGGGGGAAAGAAGGAGGGAAAACAAGGCACGGAAAGAGGTAGGAGAGGAAGAGAAAAGGAGAGAAGAAAGCAAGGAGAGAGGAGAAGAACAGAGAAACAGAAAAGGAAGCGGTTTATCTGAATTTGCTCCTAAAGGGTAGAATGAAATATTTCTAGTGACCACAGGATCAAGGCAGCAGTGAGGTGTAGCAGGAAGCATGCAATGGGGGCCAGACAAACCTGGGCTGTGAGCCTCGGCTCTGCCATTCTAGTTGTGTGACCTTGAGCCAGGTAACCTCTCTCTCTCTCTCTCTCTCTCTCTCTCTCTCTCTCTCTCCCCCTCTCTTTCTCCCTCTCTTTCTCCCTGAGCTTCATTTCCCTCATCCTGAGAGGTGGTTTGGCACAGAGTTGAAGAGCCAAGTTTCTGGACCTGGGTTTAAGTCCTGATTCTGCCCTGGAGCAGCTGCATGACCTTGGGCAGGTCACTTAACCTCTTAATGACTATGTCCTTCTGTTCTAGAGCATGCATAATAACAGAATCTGCTTTATCTAATTGTTGTGACTCTTAAACGAGTTAATACTTGTAAAGCAAGTGAAGACTGTGCTTGATAATGTTAGCCATTAGCTATAAAATTGTATCAGATTGTAAAATATTTGTAAAAGCTCCCAGCCCAGGGCTTGACTTACGAGGCAGGCGCTCAGAAACTATGAATCATTTTCCCTTGTTTCAACTCCTCAGATGCCCCAGATGGGAGAAGAATGGCGACTTCTAACTTCTCTTCTCTATCTCCATCAGGGCACATCCAAATCCACTTGGACCAGGCTCTTTGGATCCTCCATCCATAGCCTGGTCTCACTTGGCCCTGGGCCAAACCTGCGTGCTCCCAGATGGAGCACCGCCTGGGAGGAGGGTTTTAGTGGGTTGCTTTTTTCCCAAAGAAATCTGAAGAGTAGTCTAAGGTCTTCATGGTTAACTTTGCAACAGCATCCAAAGCTCAAAACTCTTGGAATTTAGAGGTGGTATATGCATAGTATGTTGATGAAAATGACAACCCGGAAGAGAGATCTAAGAGGATGGAAATTAAAGTCAATACCAGTAAAGCCCAATAACTGGACGGTCACTGCAGTGTCCACACTTTTGAGTGTGGTTTGGGTGGAGAACATGGAGTGAAAGAGTGAGGCAAGTGTTTTTGCCCCTTTCCCCTTAACTAACAGGGGGCGGGTATATACCAAACATGCTTGCGTGTGTGCACACACACACACACACACACACATACACACTGACACACTCTTCCTTTTCATACACTTCATTAGCTGCCTGGAACCAAAGCTTGATAATTAAAAAAAGCAAAATTTTAGCACAATTCTTGCAAGCCCAAAGTCAAATATTGGGCAGGCATAAATCCCGAGTGGAGAGACATCCATGAATGAATACGGAGAGCTCTGGCCGGCGATTTTGCTCCCGCAAAGAGCAGAGCATGAAAGACGCCTCCTTCCACTTCTTGCAGCTTCCAGATCACCTCTACCCTCCCGTGATTTCCCACTTGCCTCTCCTGCCCGGCTCAGGGGATGGTAAGAAGCCAAGACAGATCCCCTCCGGTGCCGGCCAATGTAGATGATGCTATGTAAATAGTTAAAGGAGGGATGAGCCCATGGTGCAGGTGTCTCACTACCTGACGTGGGCACATTCACACTCAGTAAGGGTATAAGTTGCACAATTTTCATGCCCTTCTCCTTGCCTCATTTTTCTCATGTCGAAAATAGTGATAGCCATAGAACCTACTGTACAGGGTTGCTGGGGAGATGAGACAAGATGGTGAAATGAGACAAAGTGGTGCGCCCAGGCTCTGTCTCCAGTTTAGCAGCCAATATATACATAGTTGCTATTGTATTCATCTGAAAACTTTGTGTCCACCCTAGAATGGAGGGACATGTTTTCCACTGTGCAAGGAGAAATCAAGTTTGGCGTGAATGCAGCAATGTGTGAATCACATTGCTTTTATCAGAATCCGGTTATCTTTTGAAAGGGTGTACCGTGCGTGTTCTGAGTTATCGTTCATGATTTGCTATCAAGGTCACATGTCAAGTGGCTTGGGATTACTGATGAAATGTTACTACTAACCATCTACCTCTTCCACCTTATATGTGGAAGCCTGAGCTTCCCAAAGGGATGTGAAGACTCCTGAAGAGCATTTTCCAGAGATAATCCAGGGAGGAGGGCTGCTGACACCTGCCAAGTCCAGACTCTGGTGTGGGAGATGGTGGGGTGTCATGCAATCACTCCTGTATTTTTACCACCCAGCTGGTCCTGTGACGACTTTCGCCAAGGGAGCATCTCTCCTCTCTTAAAGTTGGCTTCTGCTTCTCTCCAGGTGATATCCCAAGGTCACCTGGGAGAGGGAGGTCAGTGGTGGGGGTGGGGGGAGGGCTGGGAGGAAGCAAAGATAGTCTTGTCTTTTGGGCTTGACCCCAGCAGGGCACATCAGCTTCTACTCGTGATCCTGACACCACATTTAGAGATAAGATCTAATCGGAGGGTAAATAAAAGAAAAAGATGCTTGCAGGAGGTGTGGGGGAGCAAAGAGGGGAAATTCAGGTGATATGTAGTGGCACCAGGTGTAGATTGCTGCCCATCTGGAGCCAGCAGATGCATTTTTTATTTGAACAGAGTTCCACTGGGATTGAACTAATGATTCAACGTCAAGCATGCTTCTTGCACATCTCCCATATTTCTGTACCCTGACTCCTTCTTTGGTCTCATCGAATTGATGAGTCAGCATGGGCACCTCACTTGCAGGGAAGGGATGGGTGTTGCCTTGAAAAATGAAAGTAGGGGACACCTCTGTGTCCCAGCACACTCTCCTAAATTTTTTTTAATGTTTATTTATTTCTGAGAGAGAGACAGAGCCCGAGCAGGGGAGGGGAGGAGAGAGAGGAAATTGCAGGATCAGAAGCAGGCCCTGGGCTCAGAGCCTGAAGCGGGGCTCAAACTCACAAACAGTGAGATCATGACCTGAGCTGAAGTCCGATGCTTACCTGACTGAACCACCCAGGTACCCCTCCTAGCACACTGTCCCAAAGGCACCGGGGAGGAAACTGGTTGTGATGGGGAGGGGGTACTTTGGAGAGCCTCCCCTGACCCTGCTCTACTCTCCGCAGTGACAATCTGCATCCTGTACTGGGCTCCCTGACCTTCACTCTGTCTTACTCACTCTTACTCGCAAGTGCATAGGAACACCTCAATTCCTTTTTGTCGAATGAATGAAAGAACTTGGGTTTTGAGGCTCTGTGGATTAAAACTGCATGTTGTGTGTGTGTGCTCACCAGAAAGCCTGGGAAGAGTGAGGTTTATAGTTGAAAATATATTTTTCCCCCACAAGTAAAGTCTTAGAAGACCAGAGAGGAGGTAAGGCATTTTTTCCCCAAACATTTCTCTCAGGGAGGTCGTGGAAGATTTGGCCCTAACTGGTCTTTAGAGGATTAATAAAGGGCAAAGATCCATATCACAGACTCACATCAGGTACATTCCTTATGAAGCACAGGCTGAACCGGCCAAGAATGCAGTAAGCCCCACCCTGAACCAACACCACAGAGACTCTGAGACTGTAACAGACGTATGGTGAGGGAGTGTGTAATTTATCTCTAAAGCTTTTATTCGTAAGTAATCTCTGCATCCAACTCAGGGCTTGAACTTACAACCCTGAGATCAAGAGCCGTATGCTCTGGGGGCGCCCGGGTGGCTCAGTCGGTTAAGTGTCTGACTCTTGGTTTTGGCTCAGGTCATGGTCTCAAGGTCATGATTTCAAGGTCATGAGGTTGAGCCCCGTGTTGGGGGACCTCCCCCTCCCTGTGACGCACTGGGTGTGGAGCCTGCTTAAGATTCTCTCTCTCTCTCTCTCTCTCTCTCTCTCTGCCCCTCTCCCACCTCAGAAAAAAAAAAAAAAAAAAAAAAGGAGTCATTGCTCTACTGACTGAGCCAGCCATGTCCCAGACAGCTCCCCTCTACCACCAGCACCAGCACTCCCCTTCCAGCATAAATCAACCACCAACCTAGACTCAAACTTAGGAGCAGGAGGAAAACACCCAGAAGGAAAGGGGAAGGTTCACATGACACAAAGGACAGGAATGTAGAAGCTGGTGACTAAATTTTAATCACCGTACCTTCTGATGTACGAGGACAGTAGTGATAGTGCCCAAGGGTTGGAGACAGGACACCTATTATCTAGCGATGACACTCAGAGTTTATTGAGGGCAGGGGAGGCCTCCTCTTTCTAGATGTCCTGAGATCTGCTGCTCTGCAGCAGGAAAATACTGGATTGTAAACCCTAGGACATGACCCATCACCATGCACGTATGTACCGCGAAGGCAAACGCCTTATGTGGGTGAAGCCTCGTGTTGAGGGAGTACCAGGTACGTATGTTGCTCACGTGCTCAGGACATTTCACCAAATTGCAGACTCCAATAAATAATTCTCCCGAGCCTGCAGTTATTGCTTCCTGGGTCATTTTGAAGTCTGATTTAGGGCATGCCAAAGGGAACATTGGCCCTGAAACCATTAACCGCCACCCACACACTCTAGCTGAAATGCTTCCCTTCTTGGCGTAATCTGAAATTGTTCTTCCTGATTAAAGCAAAGGGCTTTCTAAAGCCTCCATTAAAATTTTTTTTATACCCATTAACACCCATTAGCTCTGGTTAGTTTATCAGATTTCTGCACCTGACTAGGACCCAGAGGGTAGGGTAAGCAGTGAGGCAAGAGGGAGTGGGGGCCGGGAGTGGGGGAGGGTACGGAGGACGAGAGGGTTCTCACCGCACCCACACCACGGCTTGATGAGGGAGGCAGGGCAGTGCTGACTCCATTTTACAGTCGGGATCGTTGCTGTTCAGGGAGATAAGCCCCTCGCCTGACGCAGGGCAATGGTCCTTCCATCAGGTTGCCTCCACCTGGGACTTGCTGGGTTTGTGTTGAGAATTTTGGAGACACGCCAGGTGGGTGCACATAGTTCAGGGAATGTTAGCTCCCCCTCACGCCATGCGGCTCCTGAGTTCTGACCTCTCCCGTGCCGGTGACACCAGCTGAGAAAACACACACGTCCTGTCCAGAGGGGAAACAGGGAAGTGGCTGAAACTGTAAATGACATGAAACTATCGAGTATCCATGCAACACGTATTGATCGATCATCTATGATGTTCCAGGCACCGTTCTAGGCCCTGGGGATATAACTGTATGTAAAAGAGCAAAAAAAAACCCTCTCTTCCCCTTGTGCTTATATTCTAACAAAGAGAAGCCTGCCATGAACCACACAGATAGGGCACATACTCAGTAGGGCAGGTGGAAATAAACACGACTGAGGGAAGGGAAAGGCAGAGTCCGGTGGCGGCGGGGGGTGCTGATGGACAGATTGCTGCATCGGGTGGTTGGGGATGAACTTCTCGATATGATGAACTTTGAGCAGGTGTCCCGGGCGTTACAGGAGTGAGCCATGAGGCTGTGGGCGAGGACTGTCCCAGGCAGAGAGGATATCGGGTGCGAAGGGTCCAGTGCATGCACCGAATCACGTGTGTTAAGAAAACCCCGGGGGAGAAATATTATTTGGTGGTTCCTGCGGACACGGTTTTTGATTAATGGAGATAAATACTTAATTAATTAATATATAAACCTACCATTTAAACATTTGGCCTATAATTACCCAAGAAGAAATCAATATTTGAATCTTGGACTATGGTTTAAGTAGGAAATTACCTTTTTAAATCACCTCTTCATTAGGAAAAGCTTTAACTGATTAATTAATAATTCACTGACTGGGAGAAGGTCTTGCATAACGTATTGATCAAACCTGATTCATATTTGAGAAGTGTTTGAGTTCGCGCTTTGGGGTAGCATGGGGTAAAGGTATTGGGGCACACCCCGATGTTCTGGTCACAGTGGACACGACCTGGTTCCACAAACCCCATGGAATCACCCCAGAAGCGTCTCAACACAGAGAAGAAACGTACTTACAAATACTCTTCACACAACCTGGGTTTCAGTGCAGTTCAACATACGTCCTCACGTGGCCGAGGGGTGGGGGAGCTTTCTGAGGTCTCTTTTATAAAAGACTGTCCACTCTCATGACCTAATTACCTCCCCAAGGCTCCACGTCTAATTACCATCCCATGGGGATTAGAATTGGACCCATGAATTTTAGGGGACATAAACATGTGGTCTATAGCACCCACTTTGTGCTAGGAACCGAATGAGGTGCTGGGGATACAACGGTGAACAAAGCAACGACAGAACCTGCTTTCGCGGGGCTTCCACCCCCAGGGAAATACAGGTGATAAACAAGTCAATAAGCAGAGAGTAAAAAGGGAAAGGTCAGTGAAGCAAACCAGTGGGGCATGGTGACAGCCTAACAGCAGGCATTCGATGTGGTTCCAGAAAATCAAGGAGAGCTTCTCAGAGGAGGTGACATTTAAGCAGAGATCCGCAGCATCCGAAGGAGACACTCAGGGAAGCAGCCGCTGAGGGAAGAGCGGGCACAGAGGGACGGCAGTGGGAAGGCAGCCACGTCCAAGGTTGTGGGAGGCCAGCGTGCACAGTGTGGCGAGTCTGTGAGGAACAACATGATTGGCCACCAATCAACTGTTTCGTACAGGACACCCAAGTCAGCAGTGTTCCTTTGTTGTATGGACCACATGTATGCAAATTATGTTGCAGGAGCCAAGAATGGGGTTTGCCTCAGGGCGCCCGGGTGGGTTAGTTGGTTAAGTGTCCAACTTTGGTTCAGGTCATGATCTCGTGGTTTGTGGGTCTGAGCCCCGCATCAGGCTCCGTGCTGTCAGAATACATTCCCTCTCTCTCTCTGCCCTTCCCCTGCTTGCTCTCTCTCTCTCAAAAAATAAATAACCATTAAAAAAAAAGAATGGGGTTTGCCTTTACCTTATGAAGAAGGCGTATCACTTATTTAAAACATCTTTTTAATGTTTATTTATTTTTGAGAGAGAGACAGAATGTGAGGCGGGGAGGGGCAGAGAGAGAGGGAGACACAGAATCTGAAACAGGTCCCAGGCTCAGAGCTGTCAGCACAGAGCCCGATGTGGGACTTGAACTCACAAACCATGAGATCATGACCTGAGCCAAAGTCAGACACTTAACCGACTGAGCCACCCAGGCAGCCCAGGTTATTGCTTATTTTTAAAGTCAGCTTAATTGGGATGTAATTTACATACCTTCCCTAGGTCCTAAATTGTGTCTCTGGAGTTGCCATCCAGTATGAGGTGCCCTAAATATCAAATGACTACGATTGTGGTCCCCCTCACCTTTCACTTAGTGCTGCACTAAGCTCATTTGGGCAGGGTGGAATTTAATGAATACAGTAGATATCAAACCACCGTAACCCATCTGAGGGACGCAGCAGTAACTGGGCCATATTTTCTGAATAACGAATAAGGAAATATGATTTGATAAATGGTTCGGGGGGGGGGGAATTCTGTGTATTTTATTATAACATTTACTTACTATTTGAAGAGCGATTAGAATTTCTGGGACATTTTGGTGACTTTTGAGGACAACGAGACAGGATATTTAAAATCAGCAGGATGGTCCTGGAAAATCCACGATGCAAGCTTGCCCAGCGGATCAGTGTTAGAGCCACTCATCTTGCCACCGTCATAACAGAGGTGGGGCTAGAGGCAGTGGACCTAACTTCAGAGTTACGGTCATGTACTTACAGGCTCTGGAGTCAAAGGAACTTGGGTCCCAACCTTGTTCTGCCTCCTCTAACGGTGTGATATTGAGTACCTTTCTTCACCTTTTGGAGCCTCCCTTTCTTCACCGGGGTTAACATGGTCATGAAGTGAGGTAGTATTTGTAGTGCTCAGTGCAGTATATGATACAGGCAAGACCTCAGTTGATGATACTGATTATTATTATTGTTTTCTTCTTTTTGTAAATATATAGGGAGAAGGGAAGGTGAAATTTAAGACTGGCTGATTTTTTTTTTTTTAACGTTTATTTACTTTTGAGACAGAGAGAGGCAGATCATGAACAGGGGAGGGGCAGAGAGAGAGGGAGACACAGAATCTGAAACAGGCTCCAGACTCCGAGCTGTCAGCACAGAGCCCGACGCGGGGCTCGAACTCACAGACCGCAAGATCATGACCTGAGCCGAAGTCGGACGCTTAACCGACCAAGCTATCCAGGCGCCCCAAGACTGGCTGATTTTTGTACCAAAGGTACAGAAGAATTTGGGGCACCTAGGTGGTTCATTCAGTTGACCATCTGACTTCTGCTCAGGTCATGATCTCGCGGTTGGTGAGTTCGAGCCCCATGTCGGGCTCTGTGCTGACAGCTCAGAGCCTGGAGCCTGCTTCGGATTTTGTGTCTCCCTGTCTCTCTGCCCCTCCCCTGCTCATGCTTTGTCCCTCTCTCTCAAAAAATAAATAAATGTTAAAAAAAAATTAAACACACACACACACACAACAGTTTTAGAGGAATTCTTTTGTACAATGAGAGCTTCCAAATTTTCAACTTTTTTCCCTAACTTGACAGCTAAAGATGTCTGGAAATTGCCCACTATATTGCTTTTCTGTTTTTGCTGTGCAAATTGCCACAAACTTAGTGGCTTGAAACAACATAAATTTATTATCGTACAGTTTTGTAAGTCAAAAGTCCTGGGCAAAAATCAAGATGTTGACAAGGCTCCGTTTGTTTGTTGTTGTTTTCCTGGAGGTTCTAGGGAAGCAACTCCTTTCTTGTCTTTTCCAGCTTCTTAAGCCTGCCCGCTTTCCTTGACTCATGGTTCCCTTCTCCATCTTCAAAGCCAGAAGAGTCCTCTCATATCACGTCTCTCTGACCCACTTTTCTGCCTTCTTCATCCACTTTTAAGGACTCATGCAATTAAACTGGGCCCCTCTGGGGAATCCAGGATCATCTCCTCTCAAGCTCCTTGACCTTAATCACGTCAGTAAAGTCCCTCTGCCACGTAAGGTCACATATTCACAGGTTCATGGGATTAAGATGTAAATACAGGGGGCATTATTCTGCCTACCATAGTAGTAAATTCAAAATACAATCAGACAGAGAACTAAATAAGAGAAGAGAGGATATAGAGAGAGAATGTATCTATAGCCTATATATTAGCTCCCAAATCAGCAGAATACCCAAGTACCCATAATTAACTATTTTTAACTCAATTAGTCTTATTACAGAATTTTTCCAACATGAGTAATTTTCTTATATTTACTATCCAAATAACCCAATCATTGAAATACTTAAAAATGTAACCACTTGAAATAATGCTTCAAAGACAAACCCGTTGGCCACTCAAACTGTACCAAATTCAACGATGTGTTTTTTTTTTTTTTAATTCCTTGTAATGGCATTACACTCGAGGAGTCTCGGTGGACTGCAGCTAGAGAATGGAATCCCCCAGCTGACAGATGTGGAGAAGGCTCAGTTGGAGTAGTTGATGAGGAATGAGCCGCGCTTGCTTTCATTCCCGGCATATTAGATTGTTTTTCTTTTTTCAACGGCTTTAGCAGAGCTTGGGAGAAGTTCCTAGTTCCTGTGACAGTCATAGCAACCTGATTCATGGAAAAAACAAAGAGGCAGGGAGGTGGGGGGGGGGCAGTTGTGGAAAGAGGCACATGTGCATAAACTCATGATTAGTTCCGTGCTTTTGGGCAAAATCATCCAGAAACACATATTATTTTCCTCACGTACCATTCTTTACTACTGTAATAAACACATATGGATGTCATTGTCCATTCCTCCTGCCAATCTGTGCCTCGAATCATCTTTCCCAGAGTGATGCGTTCTAATTCATATTTTTCCCAATATTCCCCATGACAGGAACCTATATTTGCAGCATGACCGGCTGGAGGGGGTGTGCAGTCTGTGGTTAGAGAAGGGAGGAAAGATCACAGGTACCTTAAATGAGGGTAGGTAAAACCTCTATGGTAGAAAAAGGTTTAGTATAAGAAATAAATGTTCTCTTCCACTTACTTTGCCTACTGTTTACCACCAATGGCAGATCAGATCTCTGTCTTTGACCTTGCCCAGGGTCCCTGGGGATTGTGATCGCTTGGATTAATAGCTGGTGGAGACGAACGCAACTTTCTGCCAGTGAAACTTGAAGCCTTAAACATGAGCTCACCGGATAAAAATATTTCCCAATAACACGGGGCTCTTCGAAGCAGTAGCCAGCCCCCAGCTCTCAGGCCATGCTTGGTAAGGCGCTGTTCCAGAGACCCAAGAATGGTAGTGCCGAAGGCACCATTGTGTGAGAACAGAAGCTCAAATGGAGACCAGTTCTGGTGGCTTCTGGTTTTTCTCACCTAATGGCTTCCTTGGCCTATCACAGCTGGCAGTGAGCCTTGCACAAGCGGACGACAGTAACAAAATGAGAACATGGGAGCGAGACTAGCTGCTCTTCATTTCACTCCAGAATCACGCCACAAGGCCCCAGGCACTGGGCTGCTTGATTTTGCCAACTTTCAAATCACTTCCCCAATCCAGAGCTCCAGCCTCTCCAGCGTGGGCAGGGCGGCATGGCGGGTGTGGACCAAATGGACTTTAACATGGGTGGGGTCCATGTCCAGAGGTTTGATATTACTCACTTAAATGATATTAAACTGGAAGTAGGGTTTGGAAAATTGGGAGGGGAGCCTGGGAAGGGAGAGAGAGCATAAGAATGCAGACTCCAGAAAATAGAGGCACAGCCCTGAATCCGTGCACTTGACTTCAAATAGGTTCTGTTTATAAAGAACATGCACTGATGCTTTATGTGCCCGAGTCACAGGCTCAGTCACTCAACAAATATTTACTGAGCACCAATTTAGGGTCGGGCTCTGTTCCAAGGACTAGAAAACAAGACAGATGGAATCTGGGGGGAAGCTTATATTCTAGTGAAGGGAGACAGATCACAAAAAAGTAAAGAAATCACGGGATCAAGTGATAGACTGGAGAAGGAGAAACTTGAGCTGACATCCGAGTGTCAGGAAGGAACCAATTGTGGGAAATGCTGGTAAAGACACTGCAGGAAGAGAGAAGGGTGAGTACAAAGAAAAAGCCAGGTATAGGGCGCCTGGGTGGCTGTTTAAGCTGTTTAAGCTTGTTAGCGTCTGACTTCAGCTCAGGTCACCATCTCACAGCTTGTGGGTTCGAGCCCCGGGTCGGGCTCTGTGCCGACAGCTCGGAGCCTGGAGCCTGCTTCGGTTTCTGTGTCTCCATTTCTCTCTGTTCCTCCCCCACTCATGTTCTCTCTCTCTCTCTCTCTCTCTCTCTCTCTCTCTCTCTCTCTCTTTCTCTCTCTCAAAAATAAACATTAAAAAAATTAAAGGATTGCCTGGGTGACTCAGTCGGTTAAGCGTCCGACTTCGGCTCAGGTATGGTCTCACAGTCTGTGAGTTCAAGCCCTGCATCCGGCCCTGTGCTGACAGCTCAGAGCCTGGAGCCTGCTTCGGATTCTGTGTCTCCCTCTCTCTGCCACTCCCTCGCTTGCACTCTGTCTCTCTCTGTCTCTCAAAAGTAAATAAATGTTATGGGGCGCCTGGGTGGCTCAGTCGGTTGAGCGGCCGACTTCGGCTCAGGTCATGATCTCGCGGTCCGTGAGTTCGAGCCCCGCGTCGGGCTCTGTGCTCACAGCTCAGAGCCTGGAGCCTGTTTCAGATTCTGTGTCTCCCTCTCTCTGACTCTCCCCCATTCATGCTCTGTCTCTCTATCTCAAAAATAAATAAACGTTAAAAAAAAATTAAAAAAAAAATAAATGTTAAAAAATTGTTTTTTTTTAAGAAAAAGCCAGGAGGTCTTGAGCAACAACAAAAAAAGGGCCAGTGGGCTGGGAACCTTTTCTCCTGAGACTTGGATTTGCTTTGTTTAATTTTTTTTTAATTGTGGTAAAGTATACATAAAAAGATTTAGCACTAACCTTTTTTTTTTTTTTAAGTTTATTGATTTATTTTGAGAGAGAGAGAATGAGAGCAAGCGGGGGAGGGGCAGAGAGAGAGGGTGAGAGACAGAGAATCCCAAGCAGTCTCTGCGAGTGAGCACAGAGATCATGAACCACGAGATCATGACCTGAACCAAAATCAAGAGTCTGAAACTCAGACTGAGCGACCCAGGCGCCCCTAACCATTTTTACGTATACAATTCAGTGGCATTAAATACGTTCCGTCATTATGTGGCCATTGTCATCATCCAGCTCCAGCATCCTCTCTCTCATCATTTCAAATGGAAACTGCCCATTGAACACTAACTCCCGTCCCCTGGTCCCCCAGCCCCTGGCAACCAATGTTCTAGTTTCTGTCTCTATGGATTTGACTTCTCTAGGTACCTCACATATGTGGAATTATATACATTTGCCTTTTGTGTCTGGCCTGTTTTACTTGGCATCACGTTCTCAGGGTTCATCTATGTTGTAGCACGTGTCAGAACTTGCTTTTTAAGGCTGCATAATATTCCACTGTGTAATTATACCACATTTTGTCTGTCCACTCATGTGTTGATGGACACTTGGGCCATTTCCACCTTTTGGCTATTGTGAATTACGCCATGAACACTGGTATTGAGACTCATTTCTTTGTGAAGCTTTTCCTTTTTATTTTTTAAATTTTTTTACTTTATTTATGTTAAGTTTTTTTTTTTAATTTACATCCAGATTAGTTAGCATATAGTGAAGCAATGATTTCAGGAGTAGATTCCTTAATGCCCCCTACCCATTTAGCCCATCCTGCCTCCCACAACCCCTCCCGTAACCCTCAGTTTGTTCTCCATATGTATGAGTCTCTAATGTTTTGTCCCCCTCCCTATTTTTATATTATTTTTGTTTCCCTTCCCTTATGTTTATCTGTTCTGTCTCTTAAAGTCCTCATATGAGTGAAGTCATATGATTTTTGTCTTTCTCTGACGGACTCATTTCACTTAGCATAATACCCTCCAGTTCCATCCACGTAGTTGCAAATGGCAAGATTTCATTCTTTTGGATTGCCGAGTAATACTCCATTGTATATGTATATACCACATCTTCTGTATCCATTCATCCATTGATGGACATTTGAGCTCCTTCCATACTTTGGCTATTGTTGATAGTGCTGCTACAAACATGGGGGTGCATGTGTCCCTTCGAAACACCACACCTGTATCCCTTGCATAAATGCCTAGTAGTGAGTTGCTGGGTCATAGGGTAGTTCTATTTTTAATTTTTTGAGGAACGTCCATACTGTTTTCCAGAGTGGCTGCACCAGCTTGCATTCCCGTATTTTTAAATTTTAATTGTAATTTTTTTATTTATTAGAGACAGGATGGTACAAGTGGAGGAGAATCTTAAGCAGACTCCATGCTCAGTGCAGAGGCCAAAATGAGGCGCATTCTCACAAGTATGAGCTCATGACCTGAGCAGGAATCAAGGTTCGGATGTTTAACTGCTTAACCAACTGAGCCACCCAGGTGCCCTAAGACTCAGTTTTAAATGAGGGCACCCACAGTCTAATTTAACTCTTGAGATGGATGGATATGTGATTAAAACACATGTGGACAGTGTTGAAAAAAAAACAAAAACAAAGTGGCAAAATGACTTCACTGATAGTGTATGTTCCCCACCTCTGAGATTTTTATTTACATGGTTATTTTACTTATTTTTATTTATTAATTGGCTTCGTGTTATGCGTTTCTAAATATTGATTGGAAGTAATTATGAAGGATATCTATTGAGTCTGGGGACTGCCTTTTAAAATCACTGTATTTATTTTCTTTCCTGAAGTATTCAATGTAAA
This sequence comes from Panthera onca, assembly GCF_046562875.1. Classification (NCBI taxonomy): domain Eukaryota; kingdom Metazoa; phylum Chordata; class Mammalia; order Carnivora; family Felidae; genus Panthera; species Panthera onca. The sequence goes on along the minus strand of NC_138340.1, from coordinate 76,968,635 downwards.
GTATCAGAAAAAATAATTTTTTAACTGCATAATGTGAAAAAGCATGCATATATGACGTGGTCTCTGAATTGCCCCAAAATGACGCCAGAATATTCCAGAGGAGGGGATGCCTTTTACTCTAATAGAACAACAACAAAAAACCCAGCTTTCATGTGGCTGTGCCTGTATCCACAAAACTGAATGCAAGCTGATTCAATATGCCATCAGACATGTTTCTCTCAAGGTCATTGCAACTTTTTTCAGATAGTGGGACTGAAATTCCCTTAAGTCCCATTTTACCCACAATGATGGGAGCAGTGATTTTGACATTTTGAAATCTTAGCTAGTTTCCTTAGTTAGCCAGATAATTCAATTAGAGCTGAAGACATTCATCCAGGGAAAAGTCTCCCCACTCTTACATAACCCTGGTTTAATTTTTAAAAATTTTTTAAAATTCACAAACCCTCCATCATACAGAAAGATTGAGCCATGTTACTCAAAGCATGTGTGCACTGTAAGCTTTTGTGAGACCACACTAATGAATCACTGGGTTTTCTAGACCCAAAAATCAGCATCCTTTGCTGTGAAGGACTATGTAAGAATCACCCTCGGGGAGCATGAGTGGCTCAGTCGGTTGAGTGTCCGACTTCGGCTCAGGTCATGATCTCACTGTTCATGGGTTTGAGCCCTGTGTCGGGCTCTGTGCTGACAGCTCAGAGCCTGGATCCTACTTCAGATTCTGTGTCTCCCTCTCTCTGCCCCTCCTCCATTCATGCTCTGTCTCTCTCTCTCTCTCAAAAATAAATAAACATTAAAAAAATTAAAAAAAAGAAAGAATCACCCTCAGCTACTGTGATCCTATCACATCTACTCTACCAAGGATTTCCAGACATCAACGAATAGGACTGTCCTCAGTGGTAAAGGACCTGCTTGGGGGGGAGGGCGACGGGGGGGGAGTGGGGAGGAGGGCTTGCTGAAAAGGTATCATTTTGCAAAGATTGCTGCCATTGGTTCTGTGGGCAGGCATGATGGGGAATGCAGGGAACAGGTGGTGAACTGGAAAGGCATGTTGCACTAAGTTTGAATTACTGTTTATTTTTTTTAATGTTTATTCATTTTTGAGAGAGAGAGTGTGCACACACGCAAGGTGGGGAGGGGCAGAGAGAGGAGGTTAGAGAGTCTGAAGCTGACAGCATAGATCCTGACATGGGGCTCGAGCTCACAAACCATGAGCTCATGACCCGAGCCGAAGCTGGACGCTCACCCGACTGAGCCACCTTGAATTACTGTTTCTTTCTTTCTTTCTTTCTTCCATAAGGACAGAAACGGGTTTTTCCCTTTGCCTTTTCCCACCAGTGCTGCAGACACCAATATCTGTAGCAAGAGCAACTCCTGGCACCTCACCAGAGCTTTCCTGACCCTGGACATCATTCCTTCTCAGAGTTTCTTCCAACTGGAGAGTCAGAGAGCCAAGCTGCTCCAGGTGCCTGGCATTCCTCTCCTGCTCCGAAATTCCCATACCAACCTAAAATGCCATCAGAACACCAGCCTCGAATTAACCAGAATGTCAACACACTTCCAATCAATGCTGTGAAATCTGCAGACATCTTTGTGCCAGGAGACCTGAAGGATGTCTGTTTCTCATGATTCGCCTCCGTGGTGTTTATACCATTGAGAAAATTAGCTGTAGCCAAGTTTAACTGGGCAGGATCTAAACAAATTAATTCCTTGCAACCCTGGTCAGTTTCTTCCTGCCTGTATCTATGTTTCCCTCAAATGTAAAAGGGATTTACAGCCCAGGAAAAATCTCTGTGATAGATGCAACCTGGGAAAGGTGGATATACCCTATGACATAGACAGAATGAAAGACTGTGGTTCGCAAAATGACCGTAAAAGCTAAATAAATATCCCCGGTCTAACACTATAAAGAAGAGACTCTCTGGCAAGACCCTCAAGTACATAGCTCAGACTTCAATTTTTTTTAATGTTTATTTATTTTTGAGAGACACAGAGAGAGGGAGGCACAGAATTGGAAGCAGGCTCCACGCTCTGAGCTGTCAGCACAGAGCCCAATGAGGGGCTCGAACTCACGAACCGGGAGATCACGACCCGAGCTGAAGTTGGATGCTTAACTGACTGAGCCACCCAGGCACCCCAACATAGCTCAGACTTCAAAAATCTGATCTTCCCTGCCGGTCCCTTTCCCACCTCTATTACCCTGGCCTCTACCCCCAAACTTAGAACCTTATCATACCCTCATTCCCAGAGTAAAGACCAAACTCCTTAGCAGGCATAAAACATAACAGGCTTTCCCTTGATCTAGATTCTGTGTGCCTTTCCAGCTCTGGCATCAGACATCTCCCTCTCCCACCCCATACTCCAGGCACACTGAAGTTCCCAGTCCTTCGAAAGCGCCGTGCTGTCCCTCAGCCCAGATTAGGCTTCTGCGTATATTGGCTTCTTTGCCTCAATGGCCTTTCCTGCCTGCTTTTCACCCAGTTGTAGAAAACATTCAGCACGTTTTGACCCCCAGCCTCTGAACCTTCTTCCCATGTGTGAGGATGTTCCTCATCTTATAAACCCTATTGGGAAATAGCACCTTTAACACGTGTCATCTTTTACAGAAGTCAGAAAGACCCCATATGCAATTTGCCGACTACCCTGGCACATAAGATGTGGGCAGGGAGCCCAATCTTGGTGCATCAGCTTGCACCTACCTGGGATGTGGATTCTGGAAGCAATGCCACCCAGAGGCAGGGCAGGGAAGACTCCATCCTGGCCGTGGTGGGGGCGATGGCAGCAGCGTGCAGTTTCCCGGGGCCGTCTCCAATGCCACACCACCAACAGCCTCATATCACCTCGGCACTGCTTTTCCCAATGGTTCTGTGGCCTTCCTAGAGACTGTGTGGCCAGCTGACGGCTCTGCGGTTTCTGGCTCCGGTCTATTTCTGTTGCTCGCAGTTACAAGTCTGACAGTTCCGCCGACCAGCGTCGATTGGTTCCTCAAGACTGCGCTTAGTTATGACTCTGTCTAGAAGCAGCACCCATCCCTGGCCACCAGTCTTCTCTGGACTCCCGTGGAAGTCCGGTCTACCGTGGCTCAGCACTGGTGAGGCTGTGTCCTGGCCTGCCGCTCGACTCCCTGCCTCCTCTTCTAGGCTATAATTCCCTGAGGCCAGAGGACAGGTTTTGCCCCTCTCTGTCCCCAGAATGCAGCACAGTGTCTAACATGATATGCGGTAATAGCAGCAGCTGCACTTCTGGAAGCAATCGCGATAATAACGTAACTAACATTCATGGAGCATCTGCTCTGTGCCAAGAGATACGCTATCTTGTCAGGCACAAGACAAAGAGTTTTATTTAATGAATAAATGAATGGATACCAAGCGATGCTCCCGAGATGTTTTTGAAGAGTGTGGCTCAGGCAACCCCAAGGAAACACTGGGACGATGCCTTCCCATCAGTGAATACACCTTCTTGGCTCTCTTCTCTCTTTCTCTGGGTACGTCTCTGGTGTTCCACGCTTGTCCTCAGCTAGAAGCTATTTAACGTCTAGAAAGTTGATTAGCCATGGTTACGCTGTTAGTCACAAGTGCCTTTGTCTTTCAGAGAGGCTTCTCATATCATGAAAAGGTTTCAGAAGAAAGTCTTTATTGTGCAATGCCTCATAGTAGACCACACTTTTTTTTTTAAACTATATATTTGGGGAGAACGCAACTGGGGGAGGGGCAGAGAGAGGGGGACAGAGGATCCGAAGCGAGCTCTGTGTTGACAGGCGGACAGCAGAGAGCCCGATGCAGGGCTCCAGCTCATGAGCTGTGAAATCATGACCTGAGCCGAAGTCAGACGCTCCACTGACTGAGCCACCCAGGCGCCCCTGAGCACACTTGTTTTTATGGTGTGGGTACAGGAGCTGGGGCTGGAGAGAGAGAATGGCTATGTACCTGTGTGAAGGGTCGGGGAAGCTGTTCCCACCCTGGCAAAGAATTTCAATCTGAGATTGAATCAGAGGATATCAAATGGGAAGTCTCACGCATATGCCCTCAGAAAAACATAACTTAAGGGGCTCCTGGATGGCTCAGTCGGTTAAGCATCTGACTGGCTCAGGTCATGATCTCACGGCTCTTGAGTTCAAGCCCCATGTCGGGCTCTGTGCTGACAGCTTGGGGCCTGGAGCCTGCTTTGGATTCTGTGTCTCCCTCTCTCTCTGCTCCTTGCTCATGCCCTCTCTCTCTCTCTCTCTCAAAAAAATAAATAAATAAACATTAAAATTTTTTTTAAATAAATAAAAAAAGGAAAATGTAACTTGACTGAGAGACTGATTTCCTGTAAATGCTTGATTTATACAAAATTGAAAATATTGGAATTTTCTTAAATGATAGGGAGTTAATCAGAGATTGCCTCTTACTGACCTTGGAAAGATTTTGCTTGTGGTTTCCAGGACCTGAACAAGAAATGACCCAGCTCGGTCTGGGCTTACAAAATGAGCTAAACTGAGTTTTGTTTGTATGACTGGACCAGTTCTACCTGCCCAGGGAATTTTCAAAGCTGGTGTCCTCTTGTTTTGACTTCAACAGACTCTAACCGAACTCCCTTGCGATTTCTGCGCGTAAATAGAGCCCACCCCAAACATGCGGCTGACCTGTTTGTAGCTTGCTGCTGTTTGTGTGTCCCAAATGGCAATCCCCCTGCTATTTCTGATTAAACTCATCTCTTTGAGCTTGCCTCAGCTTACCTCTTTATTTAAGTGGACACACCCCAGTCCATTTTTTTCTCAAAGGGTAATCCTCTTCTGGGGTCTTCCTAAGCCCCACAGAGATTTTTTCCAGTGCCTTGGCCATGTCATCTCCCTGGGGGCAGGCTCATGATGAGAAGGAGGACATGAGCCTGTAGACAATCCTGTTTACTCTTCTTTTTCCATCCCCCAGTCCCCTGCCTCCTGGCTGAGCGAACATAGAAATGACTCACCGTCTCTGAAAGGCTGCTGGCTGTGTTCTGGACCCCCTTGCTGTCCAGCACTGGAACCATATCTCACCTTAACAGAAAGTCAGGTAAGCAGAGGGCCCTAGGGTCAGATGTGAACCCACCCTAAAATCACAAGCAAACTGGCAACCAGAAAGCAGGACAAGGATGGGGCAGGGCTGTGACAGAGGGTGGCCCAGGTCCAACTCTTCCTCAGGTCCTCAGGTCGGACTTTCTGCCAGGCTGTCCTGTGAGGTCGGGAAGAGGTGGTTGGAGGAGGCTGGTGACTTGTTTCAAAACAAACAAGGTCCTCGAAGCCTTTGAACAGCTAAAGGAACAGAACGCTGCATGAAGATGTACTCTTCTCTCTCCTCCGAACTGAGTTGATCACAAGGGAGGCTGGCCTTGGCCGGAAAAATGGTGGTCAGATATGGATCAGTGGCCTGAGTGTCTTCTGCATGGGCCTTCATGTCCCGAGGCCACAGGGAAATATGAATTTTTAAACTAGATCGCTGTGGTAAGTGGCTCACCATGTCTCTGACTCTATGTTTCCTGTCTCTGGGCCAAAAACTTCACAAGTGTGGCTGTGGGGAGATTTGACCAGGTATTTGACCTCAGCAATGAGTCTCTTCCTAACTCTCTACTTTGGAATCCAATCCACGTAGAGAGCCCTTTGAATGTGGGGTCATGTACGTACACATGGACCACGGTGCCTGTGAGTCCTTTACCCGTCATTCTCGCAACACAAGCAGCTTGGAGCCCCGTGATCTCCTGCAGAGCATCTAAATGAGACTGATTCATCAGGAGGACCTCAATTCACATCCCCCAATTTGGGATAAATTGACCTCAATTATCAAGACTAGTTTACCTGCACTGTACAGATCAGCCGCTGACCTATTTTATGTTACAAGGAGTGTTTTAAACCTTTGTGCGTTTCTCCAGATGTACGCTGAGATTCTTAAGGTCAAAGCCTTTAAAATAAATATTAAAATTTAAGAGCTTTGAGGATTATTATTATTTCTTCTGCCATGCCCCCTAGGTAGAAGATTCCAGTTCTTCTCACCATCTGCCTGGCTCCAATCCTAGTTCAAGTCACTGCCAGCTACTTCTCAAACACAGAGAAAGTCCGCAGACACACCTCTCCCACCTCTACTCTTACCCTGCTCCCCTCCCAGCAGCGAGAGGTATGTTTATTTTTTTATTTAGTTTTTCTTTTAATGTGCAATTTATTGTCAAATTGGTTTCCATACAACACCCAGTGCTCATCCCAACAGGTGCCCTCCTCAATGCCCGTCACCCACCCTCCTCTCTCTCCCACCCCCCCCATCAACCCTCAGTTTATTCTCAGTTTTTAAGAGTCTCTTATGGTTTGGCTCCCTCCCTCTCTCTTTTTTTTTTTTTTTTTCCTTCCCCGTGAGAGGTATGTTTAAAAGTAAATCATGTCACATCCCTCTCTGGTTCAAAACTCTCCCAACCCTTCCCCTTACAACTAGAACAAAACCCATGCTCCAATGGGCCTACCAGATCCACCTGACAGGGGCACCTGGGTGGCTCAGTCGGTTAAGTGTCCAACTCTTGATCTCGCTCAGGTCATGATCTCACGGTTCATGAGTTCAAGCCCCTCGTTGGGCTCTGAGCTGACAGTGTGGAGCCTGCTTGGGATTCTCTCTCTCTCCTTGTCTCTCCGTTCCTCCCCAACGTGTGCGCTCTCTCTCTCTCAAAATAAATAAATAAATTAAAAAAAAAAAAAAAAGATCCACACCTGACCAGGCTCCTGACCAGCTCTTCCAGCTAACCCACAGCTCCCCCTGACGCCCACCTCTCCAGTCCCTGCAGCCTTCCTTCTGTCCCCAAATACACCCCAAGCTTGGTCTCCCTCTGGGCCTTTGCATTTGCTGCCCTTCCTGCCATTTGCAGTTTCCCGAGATCTCTGCCTGGCTGCCCCACCTCATGAGGACGTCAATTCACATCTCTTAGAGGGACTTAAAAGACCATTCTAGGTAAATCGGCAGCCCCTGCCCACCTCTGCCACTCTATCCCATACCCCACTGTAGCAGTTGTAGGCACTTCAAGTGAAATTATTTCAGAAGTTTTTTAAAAAATATTTTAAAATATTTATTTTTGAGAGAGAGAGAGACAGAGAGAGAGAGGCAGAGCGTGAATAGGGGAGGGGCAGAGAGAAAGGGAGACATGGAATCCGAAGCAGGCTCCAGATTCTGAGCTGTCAGCACAGAGCCTGACTCGGGGCTGAAACTCATGAATCGCGAGATCATGACCTGAGCTGAATTGGAGGCTTAACTGACTGAGCCACCCAGACGCCCCAAAAGTTTTTTTTTTTTTTTAATTTTATTTAAATGCAAGTTAGTTAACATATAGTGAAATAATGGTTTCAGGAGTAGAATTTAGTGATTCATCACTTACATATAACACCCAGTGCTCGTCCCAACACATGTCCTCCTCAATGCCCCCCACCCATTAGCCCATCCCCCACCCACCTCCCCTCCAGCAACCCTCAGTTTGTTCTCTGTTCTCAAGAGTCTCTAACAGTTTGTCTCCCTCTCTGTTTTTATCTTATTTTTCCTTCCCTTCCCCTATGTTCATCTGTTCTGTTTCTTAAATTCCACATATGAATGAAATCATATGATATCTGTCTTTCTCTGACTGACTCATTTCACTTAGCATAATACCCTCCAGTTCCATCCATGTAGTTGCAAATGGCAAGATTTCATTCTTTTTGATTGCCGAGTAATACTTCATTGTATACATATATCACATCTTCTTTATTCATCCATCGAGGGACATTTGGGTTCTTTCCATACTTTGGCTATTGTCGATAGCGCTGCTATAAACATGGGGGTGAATGTGCCCCTTTGAAAACAGCACACCTATATCCCTTGGACAAATACCTAGTAGTGCAATTGCTGGGTAGTAGGGTAGCTCTATTTTTAATTTTTTGAGGAAGCTCCACACTGTTTTCCGGAGGGCCTGCACTGGTTTGCATTCCCACCAGCAGTGCAAGAGGTTTCCTCTTTCTCCGCACCCTCGCCAACATCTGTTGTTTCCGAAGTTGTTCATCTGAGCCACTCTGACAGGTGTGAGGTGGTAGCTCATTGTGGTTTTGATTGGTATTTCCTAAAAGTTTGGTTTATGTGTTTGTTGCTGGCCCGCCTTCCTACCCAACACTAGAGTATCAGCTCTTCAGAGGCAGGGACTCCTCAGACTCAGATTCTCTTAGCCACTGCTCTCCTACCAGTACCTGGAACAGTGCCTAGCCTGCCAAGTATTTATTAACTGTCTGACCGTGTAACAAATTTAATATTTAATAAAATGTATCCAATAAGTGAGCGAACTAATGATCATGAGACAGCATGGATGACTCTCAAATGCACCGTGTTGAATGAAAAAAGCCAGACTCAAAAGCCTACATACTGTGAAATGCCACTTACATGGCATTCTGGAACAGGGAAAGCTATTGGGACAAAAAAAAAAAAAAAAAAAAAAAAAGATCAGTGCTTACCAGCGGTTGGGGTTGGGGTTGGCGTGGTGGGGGTTGACTACAAGGTCACAAGGGAGCACTGTATCTTGATTTTGATGGCAGTTACACAGGTGCATGTTGTTAAAACCATATGAAAATCATTTACCACACAGGATTAATTTTTTATCTGTAAATTACACCTCGGTTAATTTGATTTTATTTAATAGCCTGGCAAAATTCTTCGGTCACCCTAAGTAAGAATCCTTTAATTTTATTTTTTAATTTTTAGTTTTTTATTACTTTTTTATTGAGCTCTAATTGACATAGAACTTTATATTAGTTCAGGTATACAACACGAGTATTCAATATTTGTACATATTGCAAGAGGATCGGCACAATAAGTATAGTTAACATCCATCACATGTAGTTATACAGATTCCTCTTCTTGTGATGAGAACTTTTAAGATCTGCTCTCTTAGCAACTTTTAAGTATGTAATACGGTTTCAGTGTGGTTCACCATTCTATACCTTATATACATGCACATGACTTACTTATCTTATAACTGCAAGTTTGTACCTTTTCATTCCCCTCACCCATTTTGCCCGCCCTCATGCTTGGGGAAACACCAGTCATGCTCTGTATCTATGAGCGTGGTTTTTTATTGTTAGATCCCATGCATAAATGAAACCATTTAGTATTTGCCTTTCTCTGTTTGACTTATTTCACTTAGCATGATGCCCTTGAGCTCCATCCATGCCGTTGCCAATGGCAAACTTCCCCTTTTTTACGGCTGAATAGTTTTCCATTTTGTGTGTACGTGTCCGTACCACGGCTTCTTTATCCATTCTTCCATTCTTTCCACATCTTGGCTATTGTAAGTAATGCTGTGAGGAACATTGGAGGTGCAGATATCGCTTCCAATGAGTGTTTCCATTTTCTTCAGATAAATACCCGAAAGTGGAATTGCTGAATCAGAGGGTAGTTCTATTTTTAATTTTTTGAGGAACCTCCGTATTGTTTTCCAGAGTGGCTGCACCAGTTTAGGCGGAATAAACATTTCACGGTTTGCAGAAAGTCTCTTCTATTGAACGTTCGGTGAACAATCACTGTGTGTATACATCCTGCTCTCAAATACCTTGGGAGCAGCATGGTGTCATGGAAAAGCATTAGGTGGATAGTAGATATCCATCAGATGGACTTCAGTTTGAACTGTGGCTTTCCCACAACAGCACAATAATCACTGTGTGTTTTGGTTAGGATTTCTTAGTTGTAAGTTATCAAAACCAGCTCTGGCCTAGCCTGCCCACCCCTGACTACACCAATAGCTGGAAAGCGGAAAGACACAGCTTCTCAACTCATACTGGGAGGCAGATACCTGGGATTATGCACCCACCAAGACTACATGCAGTGGGAGATATGTGGTTCCCCCAAAGAAGACGAGTCTGCTCTCAGGATTCTGGGCAACAGTAAGCAGTGTCCAGTGTATTGTGTAACCTTACTAAAACTGTCTGAACCTCAGTCCCCTCATATTTAATACCTACCTCTCAGAATTACAAGAATTAAACAAAATAGGGATGCCTGGGGGACTCAGTCAATGAAGCATCTGACTCTTGGTATCGGCTCAGGTCTTGATCTCGTGGTTCGTGAGTTCCGGCCCGGCAAGACCCTCTGAGCTGATGGTGCAGAGCCTGCTTGGGAATGTTTCTTTCCTTCTCTCTGCCCCTCACCTGCTCATGCTCTCTCTCTCTCTCTATCAAAATAAATAAACTTAAAATATTTAAGAATTAAACAAAATAGCTCATCTAATGAAAATTTAGAATGCTTAGAGCATAAATATTATTTTATAAAATTTCTCTTTTCCTTTTCCTTTTGGCCTCTAGATCTGAAACTTGTACATCTAGCTTTCCTAAAGTCAGGTAGAAAGCTTAATAATTTACCTAGTTCCCCAAGCCAGAAATCAGGGAGTGAGCTTCAGTCTATTTTGCCGTTGGTTTCACCTCCTGAATACAGGCTATCCATTTCCTCTGGACTATTACATCAGCCTTGTAACTGGCTCGCCCTCCTCCCCCCTCTCCCTCCCTGAGGCGCTATAGCATGATGGTACTATGCCGTGGACTCTGGAGCCAAACTGTCTGGGTCTAAATCTTGGCTTTGTTCTTCAATAGTCATACAACCTCAATTGACTCGCATAATCTCTGTGTGCCTGTTTCCTCATGTGTAAATTGGGGATGATAATAGTTCCTACTTCAAAAAGTTATAATAGGGATTAATTGAGTTACTCTATGTAAGCACTTAGAGCAGTGCTTAGGTTGTGGGAAGTGTTTTACAATGCAGGCTTCTTAAATAAATCTGCCTCCTCACCTCTTCCAGGCTTACCTTCCTAAAATTTGTCAATAGGATCGGAACTTTTATCAAATGCCCATTCTTACTACTCTGGCGCTGGCAGCGCTAAGACAAATGCTCGTAAGAAGTAGCAATTTTCAGGCACCTGGGTGGTTCAGTCGGTTAGGTGTTCGACTCTTGATTTCGGCTCAGGTCGTGATCCCAGGGTCGTGGAATGGAGTCCTGTGTCAGGCTCGGCTCTGAGCATGGAGACTGCTTGGGATTCTCTCTCTCTCTTCCCCTGCCCCTCCCCTGCTCTCTCTTTCTCAAAAAAAAAAAAAAAAAAAAAAAAAGAAAAAAAAAAAGTAAAATAAATTTTTTAAAAAAGAATTGCCTTACACAATTCATAAGACAATAACTATCAGTTAAAAAAATTAACTACTCGTTTTGTTGAAAAAAGAAGTACTATATGGCAGATGGTAAAAAAAACTTAAATAATATGAGAGTATCTATTCACATGTAGATATTCTTTTCATCTTTCTTCTTCCCCTAGAGACAATTGTTGTTGTTGTTTTTTTTTAATGTTTTATTTATTTTTGAGACAGGGAGAGACAGAGCATGAACAGGGGAAGGTCAGAGAGAGGGAGACACAGAATCTGAAACAGGCTCCAGGCTCTGAGCTGTCAGCACAGAGCCCGACGCAGGGCTCGAACTCACGGACCGCGAGATCATGCGCTGCGCCGATGTCGGCCGCTTAACTAACTGAGCCACCCAGGCGCCCCTAGAGACAACTGTTAACAGTGTCTTGAGTATCTTGAAATTTTTTGTACCTATATGTAGATAGATATATACTTTATAGAACGAGGAACAAACTCCATTTCTATAGAAATAAGAACAAACATCGTTCTTCATCTTGCCGTTTTTACTTACTAGCTTGTTTTGACTCCCTTCACATCAGCAGGCACCTTCAACAAAGATTTACCACCTCGGCTTAGCATGGCGCGGTCTGGACGCCCCAGCCCCACTGTGGACGTTTGGACGGTTGCAATTACATACAACACCGCAGAGAAGATCTCTGAACATTCATCTTCATGCACCTGTAGAAATATATTGAACTGGATACTTTAACCGTTAAAACAGGCAAAGATATCCAGAGACTTCTCCCAACCCGAAGAGATTCATTGCATGGGGGTGGGGAGGGTTGTAACTTGCTCCTTGCCTGGGAGGAGTTCCCAGGACTACAAAACAGAAGGCAAACATCACAGGGCCATAAAGTTGAAGGACGTAGTTGTCACGGTTGCCAAGAGATATTGGTGCTTCCACTGTTCCATTTGATATGGTGAGGGAGCATCTGTGTTCTAGAAACAGCACTGGTTTTAGCTCTGCAGGAAAATCCCTTTACCGAGAGCTTTGTAAAAACAGAACAAAACAAAATTCTAGACTAGGTTCCTTGTAATAAATGTCCAAGGAGCCTCCCCTGAGCTCTGTTAGTCTGCTGGTTTGCTGTGGCTCTGGGAATGCTCACAAGGCAGTACCTCATAATGCCTAGGAAAGACAAAACCAATAGAGGTGTCTTCTCAGTAATAAGGCGTGACCTTCCGTTTCTAATTCATTCTCCAGTGCTGCCCGTGCATACTCTTTCCCTGGTCTGCTACATTTTATTTTAATTCAGCACATATCTACTGGGTATACACCGTGTGCCAGACACAGTACTAGGCTCTGGGGAAAGAAGTCTTGATAACAAGATAGAGTTGCCACCCTGCTACCCTCCTAGACTTTGCAGTCTCCTGGGAAGGGAGGAGATGCTGAGGAGTAAATAGGCTTTTATTCACTCACCCATTTATGTAAACTCAATAAGTGATTCCTACGGGCAAGGCACCACGTTAGGGAGTTAGAAGATGAAAAGCCGCATAAGACGGTCAGGTCCCAGACTTCTTCAAACTTACGGTTTAGTGAGTAAGACAGAGAGAAAGCAAACGCCGCAAATAAGATAATTATAAGTTGTCACAAATTGTAGAAAGAAAATCGGGTTTTGAGAGAGTGCAATAGGTGATTGTACTTTAATAAGAGTGGGCCAGGGGTGCCTGGGTGGCTCAGTCGGTTGGGCAACCGAATTCGGCTCAGGTCATGATCTCTCAGTCCGTGAGTTCGAGCCCCGCATCGGGCTCTGTGCTGACAGCTCAGAGCCTGGAGCCTGTTTCAGATTCTGTGTCTCCCTCTCTCTCTGACCCTCCCCTGTTCATGCTCTCTCTTTGTCTCAAAAATAAATAAACGTAAAAAAAAAATTAAAAAAAAAATAAGAGAGGGCCAGAGAAACTGCCTCTGGGAAAGTGTCATTTTAAGCCAAGACTTGAAGAGCCAGCTCTGGGAATAGTGGAGGGAAAGAGACTTCCAGTCAGAGACCACAGCCTATGCAAAGGCCTTGGGCAGGAATGAGCCGGGCATGTCGCATGTCGCATGTCGAGGAAATGAAAGGAAGCCAGGGTCAGGGAGTGGTGAATGAATGGGAGAGAGGCGTGAATGAAGTGTGGGGAGTTCATGGTGGTGTCATTCAAGGCCATGCTAAACAGCTTGACCCTGATTTTATTCCAAGCACACTGGGAAGCCAGAACAAGATTTTTATGCCAAGGAATAACCTGATCTAATTTGTGTTTGAAGAAAGTCACTCTTGGAGCTGGTTTGTGAGTGAAGTGAAGAGGGGGCAAGAATGGAGGCAGAGAAAACATTAGGAGGCTTTTACAGTATGCCAGGTAAGAGGTGAGATAGCATGGCTTAAAGTGGGGCTGGCTGGTGGGGGAATTGGAGTTACAGTTGGGGCTAGAGTCATCAAGTCAGAAGGCTGGTATTGCCATTCCCTGAGACAGATGAGATTTACAGGAGGAACAGCAGAGCCAAGAGGGAGGTGAGGGTGGGTAGGGAATAAAAGTGGAAGCTTCTTATGGCGTGTTTTGGGGACATCCCGCAGGAGGTGTTAAATAGGTAGAACATACTTTGATGGGGACAATGGTAGATAGATCATGGTTTGAGAACTGCTGGACACTTTGGTTCCTTAATGTGCTTGTGCAAGTAGAAATGTCCACCATATGATAAAGGACCTGATTCTAGAGCTCGGGAGAGAGTCCGGAGCAAGAATTCTAGATAGCAGGTGAAGTCAGACCCGTGAAGAATTCAAGAGAAGGGGACGAGGGATTTGTCGGCTGCATCCCTGCATTGTCCCTGCTGACCCCAGCCAGCCACCAGTCTCCTATTTTTCTCCTCCTATCATACTACATGTGCCACAGTGTACATATGTTGAGATTTCTCCTAAATCTCTCCAAAAGTCTTCGCTCTCAATGTTAGAGCCAAGCACGGTATTAATGAGAATCCTGGAATGAAAGAAATGCCTTCAAGTTACTTGGTGGAAAGTGACACGAACTCCTTGAGTGAAATATAGACCTCTTCGGAAACAGAGTCCATTTGCCATTGTAAAGTTTCCTTATGTATGTATTTATTGATTATTAAGGATTTTTCACAATAACGAGACCTAGCCAAGCAGGTACGATGACTGGGTGTCACTGCAAATATTTTGCGATTGTGAGATCTAATTTCAATACTGAGTTATCAGTTGTGCCTAACCTGTAATGTTTTTATTACCTTGATAAGCATGAACAGGATTAACCTCGAGAATTACTTTAGAATATTATCAGATTTTTTTCCACTTAATATTTTTGATTCATCCACAGCTTGATTTTTTTTGGGGAGGCCAAATAGAACAAGGTTTAAACTCTTGCCTGTACATTTAATTTCTTTGCCTCCAATATATAATAAAATATTTCATTGACATGACCATTATTCATCATACCAACTTGAATGACTGTCAGCTTAAGAATATATGTATTTCCAACTTAAAAATGTTTTTTTTTCCAGAAAGATTTCAGGCAAGTTATTTATATTCAGAATGTTTAATAATCAGTACTATGCGAGTCCTAACCAGTCAGGAAGGTCATCGGGCATATGTTATGGATACAACCTGCCTCTGTGTCCTGGCTGAATATTCCCCTGACTTTAGCATAGCATTCCACTAGAACCTGTTGATTTCTATTTTAAGGCAGCAATTTCAAACTTGAAAACTTAGAAGAGCCAAGGAAATGATAGGCATAAAAGAAGGGGGCTGAGTGCAAGGCAAATATAAACTGGGGAGGTCTGGTCAGGCTTTAAAGCTCAACAATCATTACCCACAGAGGACAGGAACTCCTCAGCGCCAGCCAATAGTTGCCCTTAGAAAAGCAGATTGGAAAGAATCTCAAAGTTTGGATTTGGGGATTATGGGCTGGGTGTGGGCCAAGGGCTGACAGTTGGCTCATTTGTGTTCTAAGCCCCTTCTTCAGCTTTCACTGGAAAAAGTGCAGAAATTTCTCATTTGTTTTGAGTACCCTTTGGTCAGGATTGACTCAGAAGAAGAAAAAAAAGTTTAGGATTCTTCTTTGAAAAACATTATTGTCTTTTCCATAATAAGCCTTTGTGTATTTAGGTGTATACAAGGAGAATCGTAGGTGAATTACGCTGTTGGATGAATGTTTATTGATCCTATTTTAAGGAAATATGAACTTTATAGTAAACATAAAACTACGTTGTGTTACTCCTTACGTAACTTATAATCTTTGGCCTTTTCCTCACTCTTGGCTTTTGTTCACTATTTGCAGAACTGGATTTTTTTTCCTAATTAAATAAAGTCAAACATAAATGTAAAGGGGTAGAAGTGATTCTGGATGTCACATCTGTTTCCTCTTGCTTCCCAGTTGGAACCACTCCAAGTTAATCTTATTTAAAGTTTTTTTTTTTTTTTTTTTTCTGGAAAGCAGAAGAGGGAGGAATGGGAGAAGGAAAGAAAATAAGTGGAAGCAGTGTGGATAGGTGGAGTCTATAACCTCATAAAAGCTAAAAAGGTAATTCTGAAAAACTAAAGATGCTAGATATTTAGCTCTTATCTTGCATCGCTTAATTCAGTAAATATTTATTGAGTATCTATTATATACCAGGCACTGTTCTAGGTTCTGAGGATTGAGCAGACCAGGCCCTGCCCTCTTACAGTTTCCATCCTAGTGGAGTTGATAATGGCAGAGTAAAAAGAAATAAGCGACATGATTGCAGAGAGTGATGAGTGATGGGTGACGTGTCAAAGAGAAGGTGAGGAGGCCCCTTGTCTGTGTCAGCTCAGGCTGCCATAACAAAATACCACAGAACAGGTGGTTTAAACAACAGAAATTTAGGGGCACCTGGGTGGTTCAGTCAGTTGAGCATCTGACTTCGGCTTGGGTCATGATCTCATGGCTCATGAGTTTGAGCCCCACATCGGGCTCGCTGCCATCAACACAGAGCCTGCTTGGGATCTTCTGTCCCCTCCTTCCCCCCCCCCCGCCCCCCGCCCCGTCTCTCTGCCCCTTCCCCCTTGCACTCTGTCTCTCACTCAAAAATAAATAAATCTTAAAAAAAATAAACAACCAAAATTTATTTCCTCACAGCTCTCTGGAGGCTAGAGGCCCAACGTTCCCATTCCCAGAGAGACAAATAGGAAAGAAGGAAGGAGTGATGGGTTCCAAGCAAGTCCAAAGCTTAGCAAGTCACATTCCTTAGATCTTAAGGCTCGAGAACAATATTCTTTGGTTCAGTGCTCCGCCCTGCAGTCCCACTGGGGTGGTATTATTACTCCCACGGCTCTGCAGAATCTTCCTATCCCTGCAACCCAGCAGGGATCTCTGCTAGGCTCTCTGACAGGACCTCACTCTCTGGAAGGAGGAAGCAGCCACGTCCCTGGTCCCTGTGGTGGGAACAGCAGCTCAGATGATCTTGGAATCACCTTCGGTTTTATTCTTCCCTTATCTTGAAGAATAACGTAAGTTTGCAGCCCTCCTTTCCTCCGTCCTATTTTCTCTGTTTTCTTTACTCACACCTGGCAGAGTTTCTTTTAGAACAATCTCATCTCTATTCCTAGCTTCTGCTGAGATGGATAATTAGACTCATGGTTCCCGTTCATGTTAATCTTATCAAATGGTTGTTCAGCCACATCCTTAGTATTTTCTTTTTTTTAAGAACATGATTTCTCATTTTTTCCAACATGAATAGGCTGAGAATATTCCAAATCTTCAAGTTCTGTTTCTTTTTTGCTTAACAGTTGCATTATTCAGAATTTAGCTAAACTACTCTGTAATACTGCTCGTTGGCATCCATTCTGTGTGGCCAAACCTCATGCAGGGGCTTTAACCGACCCTAGTCCCTCCCTGAGCACAGGTCCTAGGAAACAGCCTGCAGAGTCACACAGCAGTGTAGGTTCCTGATAGGACTCTCCCAGTGACTTTGTGTTCATCACTCTCCTCACACCCTAGGGCCTTCCCCTTATTCACATCTTAGATAAGATCCCCCCCATCCAAGCTTACCAAAACCTACATGTTTTTGGTATGAATCGATCAATCTGGTCTTGGCCCAGGAACTTTAAAGCACTCTACCCGAGGACCCTAATAAAGGCATGTGTCTCAGGTACTGCTGTGGTCTCTACTACCTGTATCCTGCCCTGACCTACCCATGTGGCCCCTCAAGATGTTCTGTGTACCTCCTTCAGGACCTGTAAACAATAAACTTACCTATTTTGCTATCCCTTTCAGTATTTACTTGAATTGTGGCTCACCTTCTGACACCCAAGGGCTCTGGTTAACAAATGTTGATTAGGGGTGCCTGGGTGGCTCGGTCGGTTAAGTGTCTGGCTTCAGCTTAGGTCATGATCTCACAGTACAAGGGTTCGAGCCCTGCATCGGGCTCTGTGCTGATAGCTCAGAGCCCGGAGTCTGCTTCAGATTCCGTGTCTCCCTTTCTCTCTGCCCCTCCCTCACTCATGCTCTGTCTCTGTCTCTCTCTCTCAAAAATAAATAAACATTAAAAACCCCAAGTGCTAATTAAAGAAAGTCACAACATCCTTCTTCAATTCATCTTTCTCCTTTTGGATCTCACTATTAGCAGTCAGGAGGCACAAAGCTGCTTCTTCAACATTTCGCTTAGAAATCCCCTCATCTAACTGTCCAATTTCACCACTCACAAATGTCACCCTCCATGAAACACTGGAGCACATTTCGGCCAAGTTCTTTGCCATTTGATAACGAAGACTTCCTTTCCTCCAGTTTCCAATAACGTGTTCCTCGTTTCTGTCTGAGACCTCTCCAGAAATGTTCTCAATGCCCACATGTCTAGCACGCACCTGAAAACTCTTCCATCCACTACCCATTGCCCAGTTATAGAGCTGCTTGCATATATTTAGGTATTTGTTACAACAGCACCTTACTCTTGGTACCAAAGTCTTTATTGGTCTGCTTGGGCTGCCATAATAAACTACCATAGACTGGGGGGCTTAAACAACAGAGATGTATTTTCTCATAGTTCAGATCAAGTTTCCAGTGCGGTTGGGTCCTGGTGAAAGCTCTCTTCCTGACTTGTAGCTGGCCACTTTCCCTCTGTGTCCTCCCAAGGTGAGGAGAGAGAGAGAGGGAGAAAAAGAGAGCAAGCTCTCTGGTGTATCTTCTTGTAAGAGCACCAATCCCATCATGATGGCTCTGTCCTCACGACCTCATCCATAGTGTCTCTCTAGAGTGGTGATCAAGGAAGATTTAGCATTTGTACTGAGACCTAATGGATGAAAAAGAACCAGGATTTTCTTCTGATCTGTTTGCTGTTGTATTCCCAACGCCTGGAACAGTGCTTGGCAGAGATTTGAATGTATTATGAACGAGCATAAGAATGAATAAATGAATGAAGCCAGCAACCTAAGTGGAGCTGGGGAAAGAGTATTTCAGGCGGACGGATCAGCCCAATGCAAAGATCGCACGGTAGGCAAGGTCTTGGCATGCTTGTGGATCAGAAAGGTCAGTGTGGCTGGAGAACATGGAACGGGGGAATCGTGGAACGAGATTAGCATGGAGAGGGAGGCAGTATTATTGGATGTTGCTTGGTGATCTGTACTTAAATATGCTGTGACATTAAGGGATGGAATCTGGAACAAGAATATCTGGATTCAAATCCCTGCTCCATCACTTACTACCTGTCGGACCTCGGGCAAGTTAGTGAACCTCCCTGAGCCTCAACTTCCTTGTGTATAATATGGGAAAGATAACAATACAAAATGTATTAAATATAAATATTGATATTATTTTATATTTAAATAGAAATACTGTATTAATACAATACAAATATAATTATTATATTAAATATAAAGAATAATAAATAATAACAACATAATCAGCTTGTTTTAAAGATTAAATAAGTTCATTCTGAAATGAGCTTAGGGGCTCCTGGGTGGCTCAGTCAGTTAAGCATCCGACTTTGGCTCAGATCATGATCTTACAGATCGTGAGTTCAAGCCCTGGCTTGTGCTGACAGCTCGGAGCCTGGAGCCTGCTTCAGATGCTGTGTTTCCCTCTCTCTCTCTCTCTGCTCCTCCCTCACTCATGCTCTGTCTCTCAAAAATAAATCTACGTTAAAAAAAAATTTAAAAAAAATTAAAAAATAAAATGAGCTTAAAAAGTCCCAATTAATAACTTTGGATATGTGGCATGTTTTGTGATGTTTATATTTTGGTAGGAGGTTCCTGTGTTTCTGACCATTTGTTTTCTGTCCTTTGTGAGTTACCTTTTTTGTCACAGTTGTTATTCACCAACCATTCCACTGGAATGTTCCGTTTTTTGTTTTCTGACTTTCCTTTGAATATTATGAATATTAAAACTTTGTCATGGGCATTGCAAATATTTTTCCTAGCTTTTAATTTGCTTTTTAATGGTGTTTATGGCATTTATCTCATTTAGAAATTCCAAAGGTTCATGTATTCAATCTATTCTTGTATTATTTTAGTTTCTTAATCACACAAAGCACAAGAATACTTTCACATATTCCACCTATATTTCTTCTAATACTTTTAAAATTTTTATATCTGAATCTTTGTTCTAATGGATTTTTTTAAAAGAGTGATAGGAGTATTATCACTGTTAGCATTTTGGTGAATACCTTTTAATGCATACATACATACTTCTAGAATATGCATACAATTTTACATCTATTTTATAATATATATTATATATAATATATAGGAGTATGATCAGAGGCAAGCTAAACAGCCCTATTGGCGCTGATTACCATCCCTATACTACCCACCCTCTAAATAAGGAAAGGGCTGGAAATAAGGAAAGGGCTTTTTTAAAATGCTTGTTTGTTTGTTTATGAGAGAGAGAGAGTGCAAGCGAGCAGGGGAGGGGTAGACAGAGGGAGAGAGAGAATCCCAAGAAGGCTCCGCACTGTCAGTGCAGAACCCGACAGAGGGCTCGAACTCTCAAACTGTGAGATCGTGACCTGAGCTGAAGTCAGACACTTAGCCGACTGAGCCACCCAGCCGCCCCAAGACCCACCTCTTATCCCCAGCTAGATACTAGCTGGGTAGCCACATGTAGTGCCCTCTATGTGGTGCTGCTATGGGTGGAGAGTCAGCTGAACATTTTCAGCTTCCTGAATGTCCTCTGAGGGTAAGGAATTTTCCGCGTCACAGAGACTGGTGGCTAATTCTTGTTTAGAGATCTCCGAAGGCAGAGGGCTCTTTGGAGTAGTCCCTTGGGCAGGGCCAGAAAAGATTGTGGTGTAGTGTGGCTGGGAAAAAAAGGTCGGGTGGCATTCTCATCCCCGTATCCTGTGGTTCTTGGAGAGCACTCGATGAATGCGCATATGTAGCCCCTCACTCCTCCATCATATCTGTTGCTTCGCCTATGCTTCCTGGTAGGTGAAAACGATCACCACAAACCACCACTGGAAGTGTTCCAAGTCCAGAAACTGAAGGTCATTGCCGTCTTCCTCTCTTTTATCCCTTATCTCTAGTCAGCCACTAGCCCTTTGGTTGTGTATTTTTATAATTTCCTCAATCCCTTTTTTTCTCTCCACCTCAAGCATGTGCCAGTTGTTGCTTGGGTTACTTCAAGAGGTCTTGTAGGGTGGGGAAAGCCCAGGATATCAATGTCAAATACAAAGGTGTAACTATTAGGAATCTTTCTGTTGCAAGTGATAGAATTTCTAACTCAAACTGGTTTAAGCAAAAAAGGGAGTGTATTAACTCCTATGGCTGAGAAGTCCCTTGAACTAAATACAGGCATGGCTTCATCCAAGACTCAAAAAAAAAAAAAAAAAAAAATCACCAAGAAGACTCAAAAAAAAAAAAAAATCACCAAGATGTCATTTTTCTCCTTTTATTAGCTGTAAGTCCTTAGTGCTTGCTTCATATTAGAGCCTTGCATGGGAGCAAGACAGTTGCAATGTCTCCAGTTCCTCTATTTAGCTGGTTGGACATTTAGAAGGAACAAAAGCATGTTTCCCTTTCTAATTGTGTCCAAAGTCCCTGAACCAATCACTGTGGCCCTGAGAATGTGTTATGCTGATTGGCCAGACTTGAGTTACATGCTCTATTTCTAGCCTTTGGAGCAGAGATGTCCAAAAAATATACAATGGGAGTCACAAATGTAAAACACAGATGTAAGCCACACACATAACTTTATTTATTAGAAATTTTTTTTTAAACTTTATTTATTTTGAGAGAGAGAGAAAGAGTGAGCTGGGGAGGGGCAGAGAGGATCCAAGCAGGATCTCTGCCAGAGCAGAACCCGATGCGGGGCTTGAACTCACAAACTGTGGGTGATGACCCGAGTCAAAATCAAGGGTCAGATGCTTAACCAACTGAGCCACCCAGGTGCACCCACACATGTAATTTTAAATGTTAGTAGCCACATTTTAAAAGTAAAAAGAAACAGAAGAAATAAAACTTAATAATGTATATCCAAACTATTATAATTTAATAAATATAAGATACTACTAATGAATTATTTTGCCCACTTTTTTTTATACTAAGTCTTTAAAATTAGCATTTTAGCAAGACTTCGAAGTGATGATAGTGTGTTTTTAGGGGGTTGGGGGGAAAGTATCTCTGAAACAAACTTTGAGAAACACTGTCCTACAGCCTCTTTACTTTCTCCTATGTTCCCTGAATCACACTGATAGTGGTGGGAGTACTGAGTGATCTGAAATATATTTGAGTAATTTAGAACTGAACGCAGCGTTGTTACTTGTTAGATCAAGGATGACACCGAACACTGGTTGCATACTGCTGCCACCTGTTGGTCATAACATATATTGCAGCCAATAAACAACAGGACAGGTTTTGGTCATTTGTGAGCCCTTGACATTTCTGGCAACACACCTCTCCATCTGTAACTTGAGATGACTTTCCTTTGGAATTTACATTCATACCAGAGCCCAGAAAGCCTTAATGGTTTATATTATGGATTCTCAGACTTACATTTCCCAGGATGATTTTTTTCAATCTACGGCAGCACACAGATTTCTCCCTTAAAACCCTTGTTATCCATTTAGGTCAGTGATTTATTGTAATTACTGTTGTTTTCTGCTTCTGCAGGTTGCTTCTCTCATTCTTCTTGTACACCTCGTGAAGGCAGTGGCCAGAGCAAGTTTCTTAACATCTCTAAGCCTTAGTTCTTTTAGCTGTAAAATGTAGCAGAAGATTAAATTGCATGCTGTTTGTCAAGCATTGGCATGGTGACTAACATATATAAAGAACTCTGTAAGGACTACTGTTCACGATACATCTTAAATGGAAATTTGAACAGCGACTTGATATTTGATGTCAGCGAGTTAATTTTTATGTTCTATTCTTTTAATCTTTTTGTTTAAAGAATCCTTATCCTTTAGAGACACATATTGAAATAGCTACAGAATGAAATGATTTGACTCCGGGTTTTGATTTAAAACAAAACAGGAGAAGGGAAGTGGAGGGTGATATACGTGAAAAAATATTGGTGATGAACTTTGAGAATTTTGAAGCTGGTGATGGATAGATGGGATTCGGTATGTGACTTTTGTCTCTTTTGTATGTGTTTGAAATTGTTCATGGAAATTGAATGAAAAGAATAACAAGTTTTTCTGTTGCTCACAGCATTGTATACAGTGCTAGATGTACTGCGGCTACTACTACTTGATTTGGTGATTAATTGCTATCATGGGATAGAATTATGGCATTTTTAGGAGAGAGTTACTGTCTTGTTAAAAGATGGATTTAGGCCAGCAGACACATGAAACGATGGTCAGCACCACTCATCATCAGGGAAATGCAAATCAAAACTACAATGAGATAACACCTCACACCTGGCAGAATGGCTAAAATCAATACAAGAAACAACAGGTGTTGGTGGGGATGTGGAGAAAGGAGAACCTTCTTGTACTGTTGGTGGGAAAGTGAGGGCAGCCGCTCTGGAAAACAGTATGGAGGCTCCTCAGAAAGTTAAAAATAGAAGTACCCTACAATCCAGAAATTACACTACTAAGTATTCACCCAAAGGATACAAGAATACTGATTCAAAGAGACACATGCACTCTGATATTTATAGAAGCATTATCAACAATGGCCAAACTATGGAAAGAGCCCAAATGTCCATGGACTGATGAATGAATAAAGAAGATGTGATATACCTATCTCTATCACCTGTATCTGTATCTGTATCTCTATCAAATCTCTAATGGAATATTACTCAGCCATCAAAAAGAATGAAATCTTGCCATTTGCAACGACATAGATGCAGCTAGAGAGTATTATGCTAAGTGAAATAAGTCAGAGAAAGACAAATACCATATGATGTCACTCATGTGGAATTGAAGAAGGGAAATGGATGAACACAGAGGGGAAAAAAGAGGCAAACCAGAAAACAGACTCTTAACAATAGAGAACAAACTGAAGGTTGCTGGAGGAGAGGTCAGTGGGGGATGGGTTGGATGGATGACGGGCATGAAGGAGGGCACTTGTTACGATGAGCACTGGGTGCTGTACGAAAGTGATGAATCACTGAATTCTACACCTGAAACTAATACTACACTGCCTGTTAACTAACCAGAATTTAAATCAAAGCTTGAAATAAACACAAAATCCCAAAACAAAAAAAGATGAACTTAAAAGAACTGGAGCCCATGGTTCCAGAAAAATGTTAGGTGGGTGCATGTTTTGACTTAACAATTAATGTATTCAGTATTCAGAAAAATCGTGATACGTTGTAACACCATCAGCACAGGGAAATTTGGCAGTTTTTTAAGAGATGCAGGAAGAATGGATGGCAGAGATGACGCTGAGCATCTTTCTTCTTGATTCTAGTAAGTAAATGAAGAAAATACCTACTTGGCCTGTGGATAGTAATCAAAAAGATGCCTGATTTGTGCAGATGAGAATGACGTTCTTGAGCACAGTGTATCAGAAAACCCGCTTAATCGCAGGGACAAGCTACATTTCCACAGTAGTCGAATTTCCACAGACACTCTCCATTTAATCCCATTACATCAAGTTCATTCATTAACCCGCCCCTCTGTCCCTGTTCACACAGTCATGTCAAGAACAAGGTCCTCCCTGTTCAATACATTTTCTAACATGTCACCACGGTTTTCTCCCACATTATTTCTAGCTCTATTAATCCTTGGATAGAGCAAAAATCCTCTCACCTCACTGTGTATTTATCCTTGTATCCTAAGTGTTTGGCCATTTAGAATCTTTTTCTTTCAATTTCTTAATGGCTAGGATGAACTCACTCCTTAACTGGAAACGTTAAATGAAATACGCTGAATGAGATGATGGGTATTTCCGACTCATCTCCCTTCAAGTACCATTTCCACTTGAAGGGGTTTAAATTCTGTGAGAACAAAAACTATGAAGAGGAAATCTTTCATAAGCTGGCAGACGATGGCCTTGAGAGATACACTCCAGTTCTCCAATGGCTCTTATCTCAGCCTCAGTGAGAGAGAAACAGGGACAGAGACAGAGAGAGGCACAAAGAGAGGGAGAGAGGGAGAGAGGATGATGTCTAAGCAGCTACAGAGTGGAGAAGCATGAGGAATTTTTCAATTGGTTGAACAGATCAACAATACAATTGTGTGGGTCAAATCCATAATAGTGGTTAGAAGTAGAGAAGTCTTTAATGAAAAGAGTGACGGACTTGCAATCAAGAACCCTGGATATGAGTCCTGCCTTAATCACTTCATAGATCTCTGAGTTTAGACAAGTAGCTTCATCTCTCTAGAGCAGAAAGTTATTTTCAGATATGATGATACCGGGGTGCCTGGGTGGCTCAGTTGGTTGAGCGTCTGACTCTTGAATTCGGCTGAGGTCATGATCCCACGGTCGTGGGATCAATCCCCACTGGTTGTGGAGCCTCTTAAGATTTTCTGTCTCCTTCTCTCTCTGCCCCTTCCCCCCACTCTTAAAAAAACAACAAACAACCCCTGATATGATATTAGTAATACTCATGTCAGGGGCGCTATGTAGACCAGTGTTAGTGTGTGTGTCTGGCAGAATTTTATAAACAGTAAAATGCCAGTCACCCAGCCACTCTTAGACACCCTTAAAGATTCATGCTTTGAATCATGCTTTGAATTCATGGCCACCCACCTTCATCCATTGTATGGAAAACAGACCTGTAGAAACACAAGTCGAGTGACTCAAAATGTATTTTGCACGGGAATTCAACAAATCTTCTTGGTAAGTGTCCCAACAAGTTATAGCAGTGTGACAACAATTTCCCTTTCCAAGGACCTCCTATGTACCAGGTGCATTATTTAAATTTTTAAAAATCCTTTTAACCAGCTTCGATGTAAACATTCTTCTTCTTTTTTTTTTTTTTTAAATATAATTTCTTGTCAAGTTGGCTAACATACAGTGTATACAGTGTGCCCTTGGGTTTTGGGGTAGATTCCCTTGATTCATCACTGCATCATTCTATTTCACAGATAAGGAAACAATTTAGAGAGATTAGCAAATTTGCTGGAGGGCACAAGCAAAATGAATTACGGAAGGATTCATGACCCTAAAGCCTACGCCATTTTCCCTCCACCACGCTGTAAATTATTGTGATTTTTTTTTTTTTGCCCTTTATTCCTATTTGCCCAGTTGTCTCCATGCCTCAGATATCACAGGCTCCTTGGTTTTCCTCTCTGTCGACATCCTGCCCACCTTCAAAGACCTATTGAAGTAATTATATCTTGCCAGAAGACTTCCCTCGGGTGCTCAGCCCATTCTGATCCTTCCACGTCCAAATTTCTGTAGCTCTTACCTTTTCTGCTTACTTCCATGTCGTCATAATGGTTTTGGAGTGTCTATTCTGTGCAAGTCACTATTCTAGGCTTGGGGGTCTATCAGCAAACAAAACAGAAATCTCAACGCTGAGGGAGCTTAGATCCCTGTGGCAGCCGTAAACTTTACGAAATAAACGGGAAACGATTATACAGTGTCCTAGAAGATGGTAAGGGCTGTGGGACAAAGTAAAGCCAGAGAACAGAGAATGAGTGTGAGGGCAGAAAGAGTGTTGATTAGGGGTGTCAGGACAAGCCTCGCCGAGAAAGTGACTTCCGAGTAAAGACTTTGGAGTAAAGGCATTGCCTGATCTCAACTAGATTGTCAGCTTTCTGAGATCAGGGACGTTTATGACAACGCGCCTGTCTTCCTTTCAGTGTCCTGCACAAAATTCTGCACTTTGTTAGGTGCCCAACAAACAACACTTGGTCCTTGCTGACTTATTAATTCTGAGCACCAGTGGCCTAATATCTTCGTATTTAGGAGCATTTTGAAGCAGGAACGGTGGACTATTTTCTGTGTACCTACACACTGTTTACTAGGTGGTAACTCATTATTTCCTACTCAATCAACCACGAAAGCTTAGGTTAGCATTTGAATACAATTTTATCGTTGCTGTTTAAGCATCATCTACGTAAATAAAATTACTCAGGAGAAAAAGGGAGATGATTAAGAAATGAAGTACAGTTATTTCCTCTATAAAACCACAACATCTCCAAAGGAGAGGGGTGTATAGCAGCAACTCTGAGACCATTTGAGGTGTTTCGTCTCGCAACAGACGGGCGAAAGAAAGTGCCAAGGAACCCTGTTCCTTACCAGTTAGTACCACGATGTAGCAGAGAATTGCCGCTTACTGACTTCATGACCTTAGCGTTGTTATTTAAACGCTCTGTGCTTCCGTTACTGTCTCTAAAAACTGAGATTAGTAACACCTGTCTTGCAGTGTCATGCGACTTAAAAGAAAAGTTCATTTGAAGTGTCTTGTACACAGTAGTTTTTCAATACGTGGTTGTGTACCAGTCATGATTCTGGATGGCAGGCCATCTCAGAAATAACATCCGGCTCGCTTTTGCAAAAAGGAATTTATAGGCGAGCTGATAAGCACGGAACCAATGTAGAGTTTCGAGAGGGAGGCCGGGAGCTAGACAGCCCTAGATGAGATTTTCCCTAGGAAGGGCCGGAATAGGACACCGCCATTGCCACTACCGACCGCCAATACTGGAGTCACTGCACCTGCCAGCAGAGTGAATCCCAAATTGTGTCTTTGAGCCACCCCTCTTAACTCAAGTCCTGGTGGGAGCATTGGATCGGCTTAAGTTCTGTGTCTGCTGCACCTGCTGGAGGCCAGGAGACACAGGGGCGGCCACTAGGGCTTCCTAGTAGGGTCTGGTCTCACCCTGTGGTGGGTCCTTCAAACATAAAAAGGGGATTCCAATAAACAACAGCCCCACAGCAAGAAACATCTACTATAAAGATAGCTACTGTATTATGTGGGGACTCTGCAACTTACTGGAATAGCTTTACAGCTGGAGGGCAGCTTGTGGCCCTTCATTTTAAAGTTTGGGAAACCAAGGCCCGAAGACATGACTTCTACTAAATTACACGGAAAGTGAAGAGCAGTTAGGTCTAGAACTTAGGTCTCCTAATTGTCAGTCCAGTATACCTCACAATATTCCTTCCAACTTGTCCAACTCGTTCAGATCCCCTATTAGACCACCGTAGCCCTTCTCAGAATCACACTTCTCAGTTTTATAACGAAAGTATTGCTGCAGGATTTTTTTTTTTTTTTTTTTACCTCAATACCCGGGATTCATTGTCTCGCCACTTCGAAGAATGAAGAGGGGGACACAAAATGAGTGGCAGGCAAAAGTTTACTAGAGTATAAGATCAGAAAGGAAGAATAGTATGAAAGCCCTCTTTACCAAGAGGGAACATTTTAAAGCGAATGTCCACCTACTATATTATAGGCAAGAGGTCCTTGTTTTATAAGGTCTGGTCATGCCCCACCCCTGTTCCCTTCCCCTCCTTACTTCTCAGGTCCTACGCTCATTGGCTTGATACCTCTAGGTGCTGGTGAGCTAGAGAGCAGAGAGGTGAGCTGTCTCTTCCTGATTGGATCATTTCCATTATATGAGGGTTGGTCTATGGCCATATCAGTCCTTGTGAGCTATACATTTTATGGTCTACTACTTATTTTTAGTTAGGTCTTTTGTCAAATTCCTGAGGGAAACCTGAGGGGGAGTAGGTGGGGTCTGTTACTTTTTTTTTTTTTTTAATTTTTAAATTTTTATTTATTTTTGAGAGAGAGACAGTGTGAGCAGGGGAGGGGCAGAAAGAGAGGGAGACACAGAATCTGAAGCAGGCTCCAGGTTCTGAGCTGTTGGCACAGAGCCCGTCGTGGGACTCAAGCTCACGAACCTTGAGGTCATGACCTTAGCTGAAGTCGAAGTCGCTTGCTTAACCGACTGAGTCACCCAGGCGCCCTAGGTCTGTTACATTCTTAAGAGGGACCTTAAGCCTGGGGGGTTTTGCTGTGGTCAGACACTCTTCCCCACCCAGTGACCTTAGGCCCTAATCTTTCCTTCTCCTCCCACTGAATCCTATCTTCTTGTATCATACTGAGTGCTCAGAGCCTGGAGCCTGCTTTGGATTCTGTGTCTCTCTCTGTCCTTCCTCCACTCATGCTGTCTCTCTCTCAAAATAAATAAATTAAAAAAAAGAAAAGAAAAGTGTGGCCCTTTGAGAATGCATCTATGCTACAAGTGTCCATCACTGTCCATATGCCAGCAAACTTTCAAATCCGTGTCTAGAGTTTTTAAGCTCTAGACATTTGTTTCCAGTAACTATTGAAGATCTCAAATGGATTGTCCAGCTGGCATCTGAAATTCAAAGAAGTTGTCTCATTATCTTCTCCCCAAAGTCATCCTTCTTTCCATGTTGCCTATTTCTGTAATGGTTTCACTACCCACCCAGCCATCTAAGCCAGAAATTTTGGAGCCATCTTCAGTGTTTCTCTCACTCTCATTCTCACATTCGGAGTTGATAGAAGTTGGTGATTATTGCCAACCTTACTGGTGGCTCACCTGTATCCTTTTAGCATTCACTTTTCCTCTGTATAGTCATCTACAAGCCTTCTTAGAGACTCTGCTAGAGAGACTTCTCTGGCTGCTGGTGCTCACTCGGCTCACCTATGGGGAAACCCAGAAGTGCCAGGGAGTTAAAGTCCCTGGGAGCAATCCTCAACTAATGACTGATGGAAGTTGATGGATGTATTTTGAATAGGAAAACTGAAGCACGTTCTAGATTATCTCCCAGAGGTCTCCAGTGAGTCTGAATACCAATTGTTCACACTGGTAATCTACTCGTTAATGTATCTGAAAGCATTCCCATCCCTTTTTCATCCTCTACCAATGCTTGCTTGGATCAGTTCTCAAATAAACTCATTGCACTCAACTGCTTATTTCTGGGACTGCTTCTAGGGCTGGTCAACTAAAACAGTGACCCATTAAAGGAGTTGGGAATGGCTACACAATTTTCACTAGGGATGACTGGATATTTGGAAATATTCACTAATCATAAATATAAGGGAGAAAATATGCATGTTTAAATAAGAAATTGGATAGTTGAAACTGAGGTGCTGACAGGATCACCCAGGGGGACATGCTCTGTAGACAACTGAAAATATGGAATTAGAGATTAGAGAAGTACAGACTGGAGATAAGTGTCTAGGAGTTATCAGTGTACGTAGGCAGGTGCTAAAGCCATGAAAATGGCTAAGATGACCAAAATGCTTATTTACAGAGTAAAGGACAGGGAAAATGGATGTTGGAGGACAACTAGCAGCCTGTATAACAAACACTAACTAGATAGCATTCTCTTCTCCCCTAAAGCCGAGTATAGCTAGGTAAGGAATAATTTTTAATTGGTGTTTAAATCCACAGACCCCAGCACGGTGCCTGGGCAGTAAACTTACAAGAAATGTAGAATTAAGTTTTATTCACACTATATAGTTATCACAAAGCATGAATCAGATCTTAGAGCTCTGTGCTCAATCTTGAAGACAGTTTTTCATTGTCTCTTATAAAAACCTAAAATCTTATCCCCCACCCAACCCATCCTAATTTGCTCTAACAGAGGAGGAAGATAGTGTTTTCTGTTTTGCCAGTTAGCTTAGAGTAGGCTGCTGGTGATGCCAAAGTCTGTGGTTCCATCCCTTATATAGTATTTGATTTGAGGAGAGAAATTATAAAGCAGTCATCTTTCCTCTGCGCGACCTCGGGGATGGTTAACCTCTCAGGCCTCATCCGATGAAGTGGTAAAACTCATCATCTTTCATATACTTGCTGTGAAGTGAGACGATGCCTGGAAAGTGCTGAGATTCCTCAGCTTAGCACAGTCAAGGACCCGTCAAGCCTTACTTTCTGCAGCTTGCACCAAGCAAACGATAGCCTTGTTAATTTAGCTCGTCTTCCAAGTATAAGATCACATTACGAGCCCCCACGTTTACCTATCACCGGTAAAATGGTACGGCACTCCCTCCCTGCCACAAAGCACTAGGCGCCTTACGACAGTGTGCGACCCCGCGCCTGACAGGAACGCCTAGTCCCATGGGCTCTGACCGCTCCAGCCAATCGCGCTGCTGCCGACCCATGACGTAAGCTGCTCTTGTGCATGCGCAGGGCGGGGAGACCTTGGCGAGGCGGCAGAGGAGCTTAGCGGAGGTGAAGGCATTGGCGGAGAGGAAAGTTGAGCGGTAAAATGCAGAGCTGGAGTCGTGTGTATTGCTCCTTGGCCAAGGTGAGGGCCGGCTGGGTGGGGTCGTGCGGAACCAGAGGCACAGAAGGGCCTGCTGACGGAGTCCGGACGCGGCCTAACTGGTGGGGCGAGAGAGGCCGGCGGTCGGGCCGGGACCACCCGCGGCCCCGCCCCTGAGCAGGCTCTGCCCGGGCCGCGACCGGAGCAAAGACCCGGGCGGCGGAGAGGCCCCGCCTGTTGTGTGACGGCCAGCAGTTACTCACTGTCCACTCCCAAGCCTGGGCCCTGGGCACACAGGCTTCTCCACCTTGGCAGAGGAAGTAGAAATAGCACTTGCCCCGTCTGGTCTGGCTTTTCATACGTTCTACGTTTTATCTCGAATCCTCATCTCAGCCCTAGAGTGGCAGTGGGCAGGTAACCTTGCGGCTGCTCCTTGAAACAGCCAGACGCAGTCAGCCCCGGCAGGTAACCCTAAGAATTCCTCAGAGGCCTCTTCATTGTTTGCAGCTTTAAGGTAGTGTCCATTGCCTTCCCTCCTAGAGGCTTGCAGCAGGTTATCTTTCGTTACGACAGCTCTCCCATTTCATCTCCGTGTCGAATACAGCCAGATTGTACGTATGTGGGATCGTAGCTGAGTACTGTGCTGATGGATACCTTGAAGATCATATGCTGGTCAAACTCCTTTGTGTCTAGGATGAGTAATCTGTGTTCCTGAGAGTTAATGTAGTATGCTAGGAGTTACATTTTTAGTTAGTGGGGGAGCAGGGATTAAAAGTCAGGACTGACGTTTGGTTGGTCTGCTCCACTTTGGCCTACCGTCCTGACCTCAGGTGCCTTGAGTTACCTTGGAGTAGAGACCATGACTGCATTAGTGTGGGTTTCATCACTGCCTCCCGTTTGCCTGCTGTGATAGGAGCTATTTGCTTTGTTTCTTTGTGCCTCCCTGTTCTTAGCGTAGGAGAGAGTAGACGTCCATAGAGATTTTTATGGAGGTTGTGATGCAGTCTGTGAAACCTGAGTAGCTGTTGAATGTCAGTAACTGCATTTTCCAAAGTGACCTTGTCTAATTTGTGTTCCTAGTTAACTGTTCAGGAGCATCTTCATAGGTTGTACGTGGTAGTTTGAGTTAGGAAACAGCAGTTACAAGTAGGATTGTCATAATACAGATTATTGGGTACTTAAGTTAGAATTCTAAGAACTTTAACCGTGACATTAAAATGATCCCTGGCGCCAGAAATGAGCCGTGCTTTCTGAAACTTTAAGAAAACTTCACGCCACTGAATAACACTTTTTGTTGGGCTAACTATGACATAGTTTATTGAATATTCATAATGAAAAGATAGTGTGGTGAGCTGTGGTGGAGAGTTTAATTGTTATGAAAGAGGAGAAATTGATGTGTAATCTCTATGTGGCAATGGAAGATACATTAATAATAATAAGTGATAAAGTTTGCTCCATTTATTACATTTTCATGGACCTTCAGTAGGTCACTGTTTTGAATTCACATTTTACATCATATGAACAATTTTCTTTTCCAGAGAGGCCATTTCAGTCGAATATCTCATGGCTTACAGGGAGTTTCTGCAGTTCCTCTGAGAACTTACGCTGATCAACCAAGTAAGTACTTAGTAAAACAGTTTTTCCTCACATTATTTCATAGTTCCTTTGTGTTTAAATGTAAAAGTAAGTGAATATTAGAGTTTCTGGTAATAAAATAGTGGGTCATAAAATAGTGGGTCATAGAATTAGAGTAACCGGTAATAAAATAGTGGCTCAGAATTCGTTTGTTCATCTGTGTATTCACTTAAATGTTTATTGAGCACCTAGTGTCTCCAGGCAGTGAACAAGGCAAAGCCCTGTACTTTTGGAACTAATAGTCTGGTGACAAAAGACAAACAATACTGAAGTAATAGGTAAATATTTTGGGTAGTGATTGAAAATTAAAGTGGGCAACGGAGAGGAACAAAGACTATTTTAGATAGGCTGTCAGGACTTTTCTAAGGAAATGATGTCTGAGTGAAGGGAGGGAGTGAGGTTATTTCAGGCAGACAGAAACAACTATGACAAGGGTGTGAGGTGAGAACTAGCTTGTGAGGTTTAAGGCATTGTAGAAAAGGCCGGTGTGGCTGGAGGATGTAAAATCAGAGAGGTAGGCGGGGATCAGTTCATGGTGGGAGGGTTTTGGAAGCCAGGTGAAGGAGTTTGGATTTTATTCCCAAGTGTGGTGGGAAAGCCAATGAAGAGTTTTGAGCAGGGGATGATTTTTGAATGTTTACATTGAAAAAGTTAGGGGCGCCTGGGTGGCTCAGTCAGTTAAGCGTCCGACTTCGGCTCAGGTCATGATCTCGTGGCTTGTTAGTTCGAGCTCTATGTGGGGCTCTGTGCTGACAGCTCAGAGCCTGGAGCCTGCTTCAGATTCATTCATTCATATTCTCTCTCTCTCTCTCTCTCTCTCTCTCTCTCTCTGCCTCTTCCCTGCTCACACTCTGTCCCTATCTCTCAAAAATAAATAAACATCAAAAAAAAAAAAAAAAAAGAAAAAGTTAATTCTGTCCACTGGGTGAGGTTAAGTGTGGTGGTTATTTGACATGGTTTAGAATGGTAAGATGACTTTTTGACATCCTGAGCGAAGATTTTGATGGGCTTGTCAAAAACATATTATAGGACAGAAGGATATACCCTGAAAGGAAGCTATGAAAGCTATGGATTATGGATATTTTCCTCTTTTTTAAAAAATATTTTTGAAGCTTCTGTAAATGACACATATTTTGTTTTTCAGCTACTTAAAACAGGAAGTTAATAGGCTTGTTTTTTTTGTTTTTGGTTTTGGTTTTTTAATTTTTCTATGGTACCATCCAGTATGGTACCTGGTACAAAGTAAGTAACCAGCAACAACAACAGTAATAGTAACTGATTCACTGAGGGCTTACTGTGTCTCAAGCAGTCTTTAATCCTTGTTGCCATCTTGTAAGATATGTGTTTCCATTTTCCCCATTTTATAACTGGAGGAACTGAGTGAAAAGAGGTTCAGCTAAGAAATGACAGAATTGGGAAAATTCTTCTGACCCTAGAGCCTACATTTTTTTTTTTTTTAACCTCTTTAATGTTTGTTTATTTTTGAGAGACAGCACGTGCAAGCGGGGGAAGAGCAGAGAAAGAGGGAGACAGAATCCGAAGCAGGCTCTAGGCTCTGTGCTGTGTGCAGCACAGAGCCTGACACGGAGCTCAAACCCACGAACCGTGAGATATGACCTGGGCCGAAGTGAGACGCTTAACCGACTGAGCCACTCAGGCGCTCCTAGGGCCTACGTTTTTAATTTCTGTTCTGTTTGGTCAGCTTCTGTTGAGTATTTGTTGATGAGAGCACCTGGAGGAGTTCAAAATTTCTTATAATACAGTCCCTGTTACAACATCTGGAAGATGTTTGAATAACTGTATGAACCAAATTCATCAAGATTTGAAGAGTGATGTGTGTTATTGTGGTAGGACCTTCTGTTTCATGACAGGAGTGGACTCACAGCACTTAATCACTCACATTAGCTACATTCATTCCTCAGTTCAACAACTATGGGATATATACTATGTGCTAGTGACTGGGATGATGCAGTGAACAAGTCAGACAAGATGCAGCTTTTTAAAAAAATTTTTTTATTAAAAACAATTTTTTTTAATGTTTATTTTTGAAAGAGATGGAGACAGAGCATGAATGGAGGAGGGGCAGAGAGAGAGGGAGACACAGAATCCGAAGCAGGCTCCAGGCTCTGAGCTGTCAGCACAGCCTGTCACAGGGCTCAAACTCACGAACCACGAGATCATGATTTTAGCCGAAGTTGGACGCTTAACCGACTGAGCCACCCAGGTGCCCCCAAGATGCAGCTTTTATAGAGTTTATAGTCCATTTGGGCAAGACAAGCATCCATCCAATAATTGTGATAAGCGGAGAGCCTGGATGGCTCAGTCAGTTAGGAGTCTGGCTTCAGCTCAGGTGTGAGGTCGGGCTCTGTGCTGACAGCTCGGAGCCTGAAGCCTGCTTCGGATTTTGTGTGTCTCCCTCTCTCTCTGCCCTCCCCTGTTTGCACTCTGTCTCTCTCTCTCTCAAAAATAAACATTAAAAAAAAAATTGTGGTAAAGACCCCATAGGCTAAATATAAGGGAGCTATGAAATCTGTATCCCGATGGAGAATGGTCACAGAATTCTTTCTAAGGAAACGATGTTGATATCTGAAAAGGGTTGGGGTGGGAGTGGGTATGGGAGGAGGTGTTCCAGGTAGAAGGAGCAGCATGTGGGAGTATTTTGATGTGAGAAGGAGCACAGTGCCTTTAAGGAGCTTGAAAAGGGCCAGTGTGGCTGAAGTGTGTTGAAGATTGAGAGTTGACCTCTGCAGATAATGAAAGACCCTAACTCTTTATTTTAACGACAGTTGGAAGTCATTGGGAGTGTTTTAAGCAGAGGCCTGATACGATTTGTTTGTTTTTTTTTTTTTTTTAAGTTTATTTTTGAGAGACAGCACAGATGCGCATGCCAACAGGGGAAGAGGGGAGAGGGAGAGAGAGAAACCCATGCTGTTAGTGCCAAGCCGATTCTGGGCTTGATCTCTTGAATCATGAGATCATAACCTGAGCCGAAATCAGACATTTAACCGACTGAGCCACCCAGTGCCCTGATATGATTTGTTTTTAAAGATCATTCTTGCTGCAGATTGGAGTTTTTATTGTAATGCTTTTTGCTTTTTCTCTCTTATTAGACTAGAAGAACCAGGGCTGTGTCATTATAGGTATCCAAAGACCTTAGAATAGTGTCTAATGCTCAATAAATGTTTGTTGAATGAAAAAGAAAAGACCAATGAAGAAGGAGAGAGTAATGTCTGGGTCGGGTTTTAGTGGGAGAGAACACTGGAGTAGCATTGGTGTTACGAAGATTGGAGGTTGTGAGATTGGGAGGTGGATCTGAGGAGGGAAGAAACATCCGTCGAGTGCCTTGTATGCACCTAGCATCATCCCAGGATGTTGACATGCATTGTTATCTTTGACCTCAAACCCTGGGATGTAGGTATTACTGTCACTATTATTCCTATGTTAGATCAAAACCAGAGAGATTAAATATTTGCCCAAGAATTTACGAAGGGGTAGAGCTCATGTTTGAACACCAGTTTTTCTTTTCTTTTCTTTTCTTTTCTTTTCTTTTCTTTTCTTTCTTTCTTTCTTTCTTTCTTTCTTTCTTTCAATTTCAAATCTTTTTTTCTTTTACTATATTTCTCCTTTATGGATTAAGGAGGTTGTAGGGTAATGATCAGAAAGTAAAGAATTCTTATAGAATTCAGGATTTTAGAGGCTGGGCGTTTTGGGTGATGACAAGTATAGGATGTTACTATGAAAGGGTCACTAAAATAGACTGGAGATTAAGGCCGTTGATAATTTAAAAAGGACCCCTCTACCCCCCAAAACAAATAAACCTTGCCAACTGGCTCTTATACTCATTTAGTGAATTTGGTAATTAATAATTCCTGCCTTATGATATGTTTTTTCTTACCCCTTTTTTTATTTTTAAAAATAATCTTGATTTATGTATATTTTGAAACATGCGTGTTTTCCCTAACTGTAGTGTCAGGTTACTAAAGGTAGTGATTTCCTCTTGGGTAGGTGTTCATAAATACTTGTTGCTTTCGTTATGTTAATGAAGGAGCTTTTTGTCATTTTAGTTGGAGTTCCTGATTGCCCTGGAGATGATGGGGTCATCTGAGTGTTCTGCATGGCATTAGGACAGAAAGGTATAGGAGTGAGTGGAGGCTTATGAATGGAAAGAACCTGCTTTGAACCCTGGCTGCATCACTTACTAGTTGTGCAACCTTATGCAGGTTGTCTAGTCACTCTCAGCCTTAGTTTCTTCCTGTGAAATGGAGGTCTGATAATTGTGTCATAGAGACATAAGGAGGCTTAAATGAGACGACATGAAATACTCAGCTCACTGCCTGGCACAGAATAAATTACCAAAATGGTAGATGTTATTGCAAACTGACTCCTTAAAATACGTCTTGCACTTTGTTGATGATTATCATTTATTTGTAACTCAACACCTGTATTTCAGTGGTAGCCTTGATGACACGGTGTACTTATTTTCCTCACAGTGATATAGTAAGTAACATTCGTAGAACACTTTTTCCTGCTTTTTCTCCTTCAGTTCATTTCATGGCATTAACTGCCATGTCTGTTGAAGTCCATCACACCTAATTGTATCCCAGTATTTTTTAAAGCATCAGCCTGATAACTCTCTCCTGATATTTCACTGCCACCTAAAATGCAGATTGCTATGTAGCTGTCTTCTGCCGTACTTCTAACTTAGTCATCTTTCTCCCATGATACTGATTTGTGTGTCCTGTTTGGTTTTTCTTTTTCACTCTTAAAGGCTAGAGCTAATTTTGTAAAATTAACCATCAAGTGTTCCTTAGTGTGTTTCATTTAATTATTTGTCTGTATCCTGGTTTTTAAAAGTGTATGTGGGAATCAAATTGAGAAATGCTTTTGGACAAGGAGGTGGTGAGTCAGAATTGTGTGTTGTAAACTCTTCACCTGCGTGCAGCCTTTGTATAGGTGAGAGCCAACTGGTTTGTCTTTGTAACCTTTCGTTATGAAAAATCGCAAATGTTCGGAAAAGTAAGAATTTTCCAGTGAACATTCATAGATACTTCCACTAACATTTTACTGTACTTAAACTGTCATGTATCTGTTCATCCATTTAGCCACCCATCAGTCCACCTTACTTTTTTGACACATTTAAAAGTAAATCGCAGGGGCGCCTGGGTGGCGCAGTCGGTTAAGCCTCCGACTTCAGCCAGGTCACGATCTCGCGGTCCGTGAGTTCGAGCCCCGCGTCAGGCTCTGGGCCGATGGCTCGGAGCCTGGAGCCTGTTTCCGATTCTGTGTCTCCCTCTCTCTCTGCCCCTCCCCCGTTCATGCTCTGTCTCTCTCTGTCCCAAAAAAATAAATAAAAAACGTTGAAAAAAAAATTAAAAAAAAAAAAAAAAAAAAAAAAAGTAAATCGCAGACATCCCCTAAATACTGGCTTGTTTTTGAAGGTTTGTTACTGGATCACACCCTCCTATAGTCTCAGCTGACTGATCTTCAGAGAATTTTCCTTTTTCCCTTCTTTTTTGTTCTCCCTAGCACTTTAGTGGTGTTCTGATGGAACGGTACATCTAATATCTTCAGTGAGGGGTGATTGGTTTTAAATTTTTGGTATTTTGTATAGTTAAAAAAAAATCTAAGAGCACGATGGGAAATGAAACTAAAATTTTTGGCTATTTTGTGTTTAAATTTATTTAATTAACATATACTTTAATCAGAAAAGATGTTAAAAATTCAGCAAAGAAACCTGTTTTTTGTAGCTTGTGTTTCATTACTGTGAATTAAAAATTAGAATCCAAATTAAAGAATATTGTTTAGGCCATCATTTGGTTCAAAACTTGAAAATAGATATACACTTTATTATGTACTTAATTCTGAACATGAATCAGGGAACCAGACAGCGTAGCCAAAGAGCACAAGTGGATCGATGAAACTTGAAACGATCCTTTTTTCATGTATTGGACTAGCTATATATTTTTTTCATGTACTGAGTAATCCTAATTATCATTTGATATAACCAAGGAGAATCAGTACTTTTATTTATTCAGTAGGAAGGATTCTTAGGTTTTGTGGGTTGGATAACTTCTTAGTTATCTTTCAACACAGGGGTTCTGTGTTTCTTTTCAGTCCTGCAGAAGTTTTTTGATGATACTAGCACTGCCATCCCTTGGAGGGGTGGGTGTTTTCTTGAGGAGGGATGATCAGAAATTAAAACTGCCATCTTCAGAGGTCAGAATATAGCTACCATATAGCAAATATTTATTATGTATGCTCCAAGTATTGTGCTAAGCTATTTACATATTTTGTATCATGCCCCTATGAAGTAGGTTTTTTTGTAGCCTTTATTTTGCAGTTAGAGAAACTGAAGGTGAAGTGAAACAGGTTAAATTACTCTCCTAAGGTTAGATGTCTAATAATTATAAAGCTTGATTATTGCTCTTAGGATTTTAGTTTATGATAGCTGAAATTGAGGAATAGAATACCGTTGAATAATGGGATGACCATTGGAAATAGAGACAAAAAGCTTACATTTTGTCTCTGCCAGTCACTTGCTATATGACCTTGGGCAAGTTAACTGACCTCTCTGAACCTAGTGTTTCTTATCTGTGAAATGTCAGTTATATGCCAGCCTTACCGTCTTCATAAGAAGTTCGAGAATCAAACAGGATAATAGATGTGAAAATGTGTTATAAACTGCTAAATGCTTGGGGTTGTAAGGATAGTAGAGGCGGAGGAGAAGGGAGACTGTCTCCTAACTCTTTCAAGCCAGTGTATTTTTATTTGAAGTTGGCTTGAGAACAGTGGGAATAATTGGACTTCTTTTCCATTTGCATTATAATTATTATATTACTAAGGCTGCTGATCAAAGTTAATTTCCTTTTCTATCTTCATATGGTAAATGTCCAGAGTGGTTCACTTAATGTTCTGGTTAGCCTGTTATTATAAACTATATGAAATTTATCAGCATTCAAATAAAGTCCAAAACGTGTTTGCCATCTATTACAGGGAAGCTGGTTTTTCTCCCTGTATCTCAAGTACAGTACCTGGAATCATATCATTCTTAAATTTATTGACAGCTCTAAGGATGTACAAAATTTAATCCTAACATTAGTCATTTAAGGTAGTGTTATTGTTTCTTTTATGACAGAAAAATTAAGTCACTTGGTTACACAGCTAATAAATGTTAGAGCTGAGATTTGAAGACAAGTATGTCAGATTCCAAAGTTCTCTCCCTCATGCAGATGTGTCTTCTAGTGTCACTAAAAGCCTGTCTTGTTGTTATTAAGTAAAACGGTGTGGAATTTAGCAAGGTCAGTGGATACAGTGGATATAGAACTCTGTTGTATTTCCATATGTCATAATGAACAAATAGAATATGAAATTTAAAAATGCCAGTTTTAGTTAACATCAAAGAATGTTAAGTACCTAGGAATAAAATAGTACTGGCTAGAAAATTCTGGTTCCTTGTACTTTCTTGGAGGTTTAAAGTATCAGATTTTTTGTTTGTTTTTTTAATGTACTATTTTTGGTCCATATTAAGCAATTTACTGTTTATATCAATTTGCTTTTATTGTAGTTGATGCTGATGTAACAGTGATAGGATCTGGTCCCGGAGGATATGTTGCCGCTATTAAAGCTGCCCAGTTGGGCTTCAAGGTAAAGTTTAGACTAAACGAGGTGTTGATTTATTTTTATTTGGAAGGACTTGATCATATTCACAAAATACTTTGCACCTAAATAACAGTGGTAAATAATGTCTTCATAAGTTCTATTCAGGCCTGAGACGAGTGAAGAGTGTTACTCAGTTGTGGTAGTCTCATGAAATAGCAGAGTCCATTATTCCCAACTCCCCACACTGCTTCGCACGTTTGGCTACTAATTTCACTTTGGAAGCAACAGTAATAGAACTAAAAGCATGTATTTGGTAATGTTAAACAAAAATGTCTTAGAATAATTCACATTTGGGTTAGCCTGCATTTAGTATTACTCAGATGATAAATTTTAAAGGACTCTATTTCATTCTCACAAATGCAAACTTATTTTGTACAAGAATTAGGACAGATACATGGGAATTTTAGTGAACTGAAACTCTGCAGGTTATGTGCCGTTAAATAATATTTTCTTTGGTTATAGACAGTCTGCGTTGAGAAAAATGAAACGCTTGGTGGAACGTGCTTGAACGTCGGTTGTATCCCTTCTAAGGTGAACGTGTGTTTCGTACAGTGCAAAGGCTTCTGTCATTAGCCACCAGCTAGAAGGATATGTTAAGACTAGAATATTAGACTAATACAGTTACTAAAAAATAAACAACCCAAGGTTGATAAAAAACATGTTATCCTTGGTAAAGCTTAAGCAGTGCTTTCAGTGGTTTGCCATACATTCCTGAAATTGCTTCTTTGTTTTGGAATCCCTAGCCTTTCCATTCAAACAGACTCTCATGTTCCATTTTTCTCTTTAGTTCTCCTTTACCAACGAAACAGATCATAGGCAGTAAATTCTTTTAGGTGCTTTTGGATGTAGACAGGACTGCCCTTTTCACCTGCCCCCTGAAGAGGGTACCTATTCCTTTGCTTTTAAAGAAAGTAAAGGTGTTTTGTTTTTCAGTCCTGCTGTTGAACATTGTGTCATTATTTGACTTAGATTAATTACATAAGAACAGAAACTGAATTGTTGTAGTCCTTTGTACTATTGCATGCAGGGGATGTCATTTCTTAAGTGCTTTTTTATCATATATAGTCTTATTAACATTTCATCATTTTGTCTATTTAGGCTTTATTAAATAACTCTCATTATTACCATATGGCCCATGGAAAAGATTTTGCATCTAGGGGAATTGAAAGTAAGTATACCTTTCATATTTAGCAATATTACCAGCCATACTTGACTCTTCCAGTTAAAGACTTATGTATGTCTAATGAGTAATACTTGTTTCATTGAGGAAAGAGTAAAAAAAGATATTAAAAATAGAGATTTACTTAAGGCTTAAATCCAGATTTCTACTATGACATCTTCTGTTCCTTTGACAACTTTTGTGTGAAGTCTGCTGTGTGTGTGTGTGTATGTGTATGAAGAGTCAGTTTCAATTTCCCTGAAACCTGGAGATCTCGAGGTGGGGAGTTGGCACTGGATTCCTGAGTGCTCTAGGCAGGGAAGGAAGGAAGGAAGGATGGACAGACTGCTTAGGTTGTTGGTAGTGTGGCAAGAACAAAGGAGAGAATGGGGAATGTAACCCAGTGTAAAAGGAGGGCATTTCATTTTAATTTGGTAAATCTTGTCTCCCACCATTCTTTTTGGGCTGTTTTCATTTCATCCTTTTTCACCAATTGTTGACAGATTCATCCAGAAGGGTAGTCTGTTCTAGAAAGAGCTTAAACATACCAGTGGGTATGGAGGGGTAATCATTTTTCTTTCATTTGTTTGTTGTAGTAGTTTCTGAAAGAATGGGCTGTAGTAGGCAATCCAGTGGGTATAGAGGTGATATGTACACATTAAAGCAAACATATCAAAGTAGATGAAAGGTAGAATCAAAACCCACTTTCCTGACTCAGGAAAGAAGAAACAGGGTTTAGTCAAGAGACTTGCATCGTAGGCCAAGCTTCCTCTTCTAGTTCTATGACCTACGTAAATCAGATCTCTCAGGGTCTCTGTTTCCTCATCTCTGAGATATGGGTTGATTGCATGTGCAGATTGCTAAGATCTCCCTCTTTTGAAATTCTGTTGAGTTGAGCTGCTTTGTTATGTTGTTGCTTTAGAGTTAGGAGTTAAATGAGGGATATTTTTTTTTTTTAAGTTTATTTATTTTGAGAGAGAGAGTACACGCAAGTGGTAGAGAATCAGAGACAGAAAGAGGGAGAGAGAGCATTGCAAGCAGTCTCTGCAGTGTGGAGCCTGATGCGGGGCTCGAACCCACAAACCATGAGATCATGACCTGAGCTGAAGTCGGACGCTTAACCAACTGAGCAACCCAGGCGACCCAAATGAGGGATTAAATCCAGTTGATTAAACTCTTTTATGTTAAGTTTCTATATTTAAAGTTTTCAGATGAGTATTTTTGTTTTTGTTTTGTGAAGTTGTTCCTATTTAAAATTTCAGCTGATGTTTTACTTTGCCATCTCTATTTAATTCTGTCCAGATTTATAATCATCATCATGTGTTCGGAGAATGAGTATGTTGCCACGTGGGATGTAATGTGTATTTTGGACTGCATTTTTCCCAAAGGTGGACTTTTTACTGTGTTTGATAAGTTTTATTGACCGTGATGTGTTGCTGTTGGCCTCTTTGCGAGCTACAATTATTATAGCAGTTACTACATGAGAAGTTTTAACACTGCCTTTTTTACAGTTCTGTAAGCATTAAGCTGAAATTTTCCAGACCTGATTAGTGAAAAATATCACATTGCGTCAAGAATTTAGCTAAGGACTAAAGATTTATTTAACAAATTACAGTGTCTGAAGTTCGCTTGAATTTAGAGAAGATGATGGAGCAGAAGAGTACAGCGGTAAAAGCTTTAACTGGTGGAATTGCCCACTTATTCAAACAGAATAAGGTCAGTGTTTTAATGTTCAGATGCCTACTTTATCTTATGTTCATATGAAACATTCTGCTGATAGAGTGATGCCCTTAGAACTTAATGCTTGGGGGTATTATATATATTTTTTTAATATTTATTTTTGAGAGAGAGTGAGAGACAGAGTATGAGTGGGGGAGGGGCAGAGGGAGAAGGGGGACACAGAACCCGAAGCAGGCTCCAGGCTCTGAGCTGTCAGCACAGAGCCTGACATGGGGCTTGAACCCACAAACCATGAGATCATGACCTGAACAGAAGTTGGCTATTTAACTGACTGAGCCACACAGGCACCCCTATCTCTTTTTTTTCCTGCTGGGGATATTAATTTAAAACTGTGTGCTAACCTGAAATAGATTCCCTGACGTATATAACAAGTTTTTTGCTGCTCTATGCGTAACCTTATTAAGTAAGGAAGTATTTTGTACTGGGTGTATTATTTAATAGAGTGCTTTTATTTTCCTCCCCATTAATCATGTTTTTTTATTTTTATTTAAAAAATTTTTTTTTAATGTTTATTTTTGAGAGAGACAGAGACAGAGTGTGAGCAGGGCAGGGGCAGAGAGAAAGGGAGACAGAAACCAGAGCAGGCTCCAGGCTCTCTGAGTAAGCTGTCAGCACAAAGCCTGATGTGGAGCTCGAACTCACAAACCGTGAGATCATGACCTGAGCCGAAGTTGGATCCTCAACCAACTGAGGCACCCAGGCGCCCCATGTTTTTTTAATTGCAAACATCATTTTAAGCTTTGTCAATGTATAAATATTATTTTATTAAAGGTTGTTCACGTAAATGGATATGGAAAGATAACGGGCAAAAATCAGGTCACTGCTATGAAA
The DNA here is from genome assembly GCF_046562875.1 of Panthera onca. Lineage (NCBI taxonomy): Eukaryota > Metazoa > Chordata > Mammalia > Carnivora > Felidae > Panthera > Panthera onca. The sequence continues at coordinate 76,924,945 of NC_138340.1, read as the reverse complement.
GCCGATGGCAGCACTCAAATTATTGATACAAAGAACATTCTTATAGCTACAGGGTCAGAAGTTACTCCTTTTCCTGGAATCACGGTATGCTTTTTACAACTGTTATAACCTTCCTTCAGGAAGACCTTTTATAAACTACTTTATTCATGCTATTTATGCACTTTGAATGAAAAATTTCTAACTGAAATACCATATGTTGACACTCAGCTTTGGGAAGCTATCTCTATTTTGCAGTGATTTTGACCAGAAATAGAACATTTCATATTAAGATAGACTTGGGTTCATTTTGTAGTTAAAATGGACCATTTTGTTTTGAAATATTGAATGATGAAATTTCAAGTGAGCATTTTTAATGGGATTTGTTAAAATGGACTGTAAGGGATGGGGGAGAGGGGAAAGTGGGTGATGGGCACTGAGGAGGGCACTAGTTGGGATGAGCGCTGGATGTTGTATGGAAGCCAGTCTGACAATAAATTATATTAAAAAGAATTGAATGTAAGGATAGAAGTCATAGATACCTCAGAACAGATGAATGTCTTAGTATTTTTTGTGAGCTCATTTATAAGGCAGTAGGTTTTTCCAAATCATTTTGATTGTATATATTTTGTTATAGATTGATGAAGATACGATAGTGTCGTCTACAGGTGCTTTATCTTTAAAAAAAGTTCCAGAAAAGATGGTTGTCATTGGTGCAGGAGTAATAGGTGTAGAATTGGTAAGTAATGCCTTTTCTTCTCTTACTGCCTTCATGGAGTTGGAAGGAACTTAATGGTCTCCTGTTTGATTCTTTTTACAACATTGTAGGCAGATCAACATTGAGTTTTGCTTAAACACTTCTAGTATTACTAGAATTACTAATTTTTAAGACAACCAATTTATATAATCGTTAGTCATTAGAACATTCTCTTTTATTTTGAAATCTGCTTCCCTGTATCTTCTACCCTTTCTGTTTCCTAGGATGGATGTTTAAAAAATCTGACAGCCCTTCAGTCCTTCAGAAGACAGTTCTCATCTTGAGCAAATTAGCTTTCAGATATGACTTCTGTAGTCTGGCTCTTCCCTCTCCATCCTTATCTTGATCCCTCTTAACTTTTGTCAGACTGCTTGCAATTCTCCTGAGAACCTTGCTGTTTCATGCTTTTCTGCCTTCCTCGTTCTCCCTTCCTGTCCATCTGGTGACTTTTCTGTATTACCAGCAACCTCTTCTCTCCATTTTCAGGTATCCTTTCCCAGGGCTGCTGGATCTTGATAGCACAAAGAACTGCTTCACTTGTGAAATCACAAATTCAGACGTTGTGTTCTCTAACCATAACCTCCTTTCCTCTCTTACTCAGGTTTTCTCAGCACACAGGTGGTTTATCAGGTGCTCTAGTCCTTGGGTCCCTCTGTGTCTTTGCTCTCTGCACGTCCTGTCTTGACTGCTTTCCTGATCCACTTAGATTCCATAGTCCATCACCTTAGCCACTCTTCTTGAGTCCCTTGCCTCCTTGTTCCCTCATCCCTGCTGGCAGAGCTCTAGTCCTGAGGAAATTCAGCTGTCTGCTCTTTGTTTTTTTAAATTGTAGTCGACCTACAGTGTGACGTTAGTTTCAGGTGTACAACCTAGTGACTCCTCAGTTCTGTATATCATGCTGTGCTCACCACAGATGCAGCCCCACCTCACACCATAAGACTCTATGACAGTACTGTTGTTACTTCCTGTGCTGTACCGTTTATCCCCAGGACTTACTCATTCTGTAACTGGAAGCCTATACCTCCCACTCTGTCACTTTTTGCCCATTCTGCCACTCCCCTCCGCTCCCTTCTGGCAACCACCAGTTCTCTGTATTTATGGGTCTTTTTCTGTGTTGTTTGTTTTGTTGTGTTTAGTTCTTTTTTTTTGTTTGTTTGTTTTGATTCCACATACAAGTGAAATCATATGGTATTTGCAATATGCTATGAAAAATGTTGCTAAAGCTTATGTCTGATAGATTGCTACCTGTTTTCTGCTAGGAATTTTATAGTTTCAGGTCTTACATTAGGTCTTTAATCCATTTTGAGTTTATTTTTGTGTATGGTATAGAAAAGTGGTCCAGTTTCATTCTTTGACATGTGACTGTTCAGTTTTCCTGACACCATTTATTAAAGAGACTGTCTTTTCCCTATTGCATAAGTTTTCTTTCTTTATTATAGACCATATAAACATAGGTTTATTTCTGGGCTTCCTAGTTTGTTCATTGGTCTGTGTGTCTCTCTTGTGCCATTAATACACTTTTTCGATTATTGTATTTTTGTAGTATATCTTGAAATCTGGGATTGTGTTACTTCCAGCTTTGTTTTTATTTCTCAAGATTGCTTTGGCTGTTATGGGTCTTTTGTGGTTCCGTACAAATTTTAAGATTATTTGTTTTAGTTCTGTGAAAATTACTTTTGGTATTTTGGTAGGATCGCATTGAGCCTTTGGATTGCTTTGGAGAGTATGGACATTTTAACAATCTTAATTCTTCCAGTCTGAGCATGGTATGTCTTTCATCAGTGTTTGAAAGTTTTCAGAGTATATGTCTTTCACCTGCTCAGTTAAGTTTATTCCTAGGTATTTCATTCTTTTTGGTGCAATTGTAAATGCAATTATTTTCTTAATTTCTTTCTGCCACTTAGTTATTAGTGTATAGAAGTGTAACCAATTTGTATATGTTGGTTTTGTATATGCTGCATCTTCACTGAATCCATTTATTCTGATGGTTTTTGGGTGGAGTCTTGAGGGTTTTCTGTGTATAGTGTTCTGTCATCCTCAGATGTGAGTTTTACTTCTTTCTTACCAGTTTGGATGCCTTTTATTTCTTGTCTGGTTGCTGTGGCTGGGGTGAAGGTGGTGGGAGTGGCCATCTTGTCGTGTTCCTGATCTTAGTGGAAAAGCTCTCAGGTTTTTACTGTTGAGTATGATGTTATCTGTGGATTTGTCATATATGGCCTTTATCACGTTGAGGTATTTTCCTTCTGAACTTACTTTGTTAAGAGTTTTTATCGTGTTGAATTTTGGCCGAATTTTTTTCTGCATCTGTTGAGATGATCATACCAATTTTCATCCTTCATTCATTTTGTTAATGTGGCGTGTCACATTGATTGATTGGAGGATACTGAACCGTCTCCAGAATAGATCTAACTTCATCATGATGAATCCTTTTTTTTTGTTTTTAATTTTTATTATTTTTATTTTTTTTCATGTTTATTTTTTGAGAGAGAGCACAAGTTGGGGGGGAGAGAGAGAGGGGGGCTTGGGGGAGACACAGAATCTGAAGCAGGCTCCAGGCTCTGAGCTGTCAGCACAGAGCCTAACTCGGGGCTCGAACTCACGGACCGTGAGATCATACCTGAGCTGAAGTCGGATGCTTAACCAACTGAGCCACCCAGGTGCCCCTGATTTTAATCTTCAATTTGGTGAGACCTTTTTGGTGGCATATCCTGGAGAATGTTCCATGTGCACTTGAAAAGAAGGTGTTTTCTGTTGCTTTTGGATGGAATGTTGTGAATGTTCTGTTAGGTCCATCTAGTCTGATGTCTTGTTCAAAGACACGGTTTCCTTATTGACTTTCTGCTTGATTTTCTCCATTGATGCAAGTTGGGTGTCCCCTGCTGTTACTGTGTTACGTCATTTCCTCTGTGTATGTCTGTTTTTATGTTCATACATTTAGGTGCTCCAATATTGGTTGCATAGATACTTATAATTGTTATGTTCTCTTGTTGGATTGATCCCTTTGTCATTATGCAGTGCCCTTGTCTCTTGTTACAGTCTTTATATTTTATTTATTTTTAATTTTTTTTTTATTTTAAAGTATGTTTTGTATAATGTAAGTATTGATACCCTGGCTTTTTTTGGATACCATTTGCATGGAATATCTTTTTCCATCCCTTCCCTTTTGGTCTGTATTTTCTGAAGCAAGTCTCTTGTAGGCAGCATATAGATGGATCTTGTTTTTTTATCCATTCCATCAGCCATGTCTTTTGATTGGAGCATTTATTTACATTTAAAGTAATTATTGATAGGTATGTACTTAGTGCCTTTTGTTACTTGTTTCCTCATTGTTTTTGTAGTTCTCTTGCTCTTTTTCCTTGTGATTGAGGACTTTCTTTGGTGTTATGCTTGGCTTTCTCTCTCAATTTTTGTGTGTCTATTACAGGTTTTTGCTTTGTGGTTACCATGAGGTTCATAGATAACATCCTAAGTATATAGGATTCTAAGTAACATAATGATACTTATAATGATACTGTATAACTTATAATAAGTATATAGCAGTCTGTATTAAGTTGATGGTCACTTAAGTTTGAGCACCTTCTAAAAGGACTGTATTTTTACTGCCCACTTCTATGTTTTATGTGTATGTTGTTATATTTTACATTTTCTAATTGAGTTCCCTTAACTAATATTTTATTTATAAATGTGCTGCTTTTTAGTCTTTTAACTTTCTTTGTAAGTGATTGAACTATTACCTCTACTATGTTTTTATGAGTGAAATTTTTTTGGGTCATGCTTTCTTCTCGGTATGGTCTTTTTGCTTAAAGAAGTCCTTTTACCATTTCTTGTAAGGCCGGTTCATTGGTGATGAACTGCTTTAACTTATGTTTGTCTGGGAAACTCTTTGTCTTGCCTTTAGTTCCAAATGGCAACCTTGCTGGGTAGAGTATACTTGGTTGTAGGTTTTGTCTTTTTAGCACTTTGAATATATCCAGCCATTCCCTTCTGGCCTACAGGGTTTCTTCTGAACAATTAGCTGATAGCCTCATGGGGGTTTCCCTGCTGTGTAACTAGTTGCTTTTCTGTTGCTGCTTTTAAGGTTCTCTCTTTATCTTTAATTTCTGACATTTTAATGATTATGTGTCTTAGTGTGGACTTCTTTGGGTTCATTTTTGTTTAGGGCTCTCTTGCTTCCTGGACATGGATGTCTGTTTAGAGAAATTTGCAGCTATTATTTCTTCAAATAAGTTTTCTGCCCTTTGCTCTTTCTTCTCCCGGATCCCTATAATGTAAATTTTTTTCCGCTTGATGTTGTCCCAGGGGTCCTTTAACCTGTCATTTATTTTTTTGCTGTTCAGCTTCGGTGCTTTCTACTATCTGGTCTTCCAGATCACTGAACTGGTCTCCTGCATCCTCTAATCTGCCATTGATTCCCTTTAGTGTATTTTTCACTTCAGTTAATGTGTTCTTCAACTCTGATTGGTTCTTTTTCATATTTTCTATCACTTTGTTGAGGTCCTTACTGAGTTCATCCACTCTTCTTTGTAGTCCTGTGGGCGCCTTTATGGCTATTACTTTGAACTCTTTATCACGTAGATTGCTTGTCTGTTTTCTTTAGTTTGTTTTCTGCTGTTTCCTTTTGTTCTTTTGATTGGAGCATATTCCTCTGTTTCCTCATTTTATCTGACTTCCTGTGTTTGTGTGAATTAGGTGAAAGGGCTACCTCTCCCATTCTTGAAGGAGTGGCCTTGTATAGGAATTTCCCCTGTGTAGACTCCATGTTCCTGATGGCTTTGGCTTTCTGGCTGGAGCTGGAGCGGGCACAGGCTGGGGCATCTTGGGCTGTTTTGTGCCAGGGCCACCCTAATAGGACAGCTGGAGCTGAATCAGATGTGGTCTGGCAGGTCCTGGGGTTCTCTGTGTTGGGCTACCCTGGTGGGATGGCTGGAGCTGGGGTGGGTGCCAGCTGCAGCACTCCACAGGGGGCTCCCTGGCCGGATCGGTGAGAATGCCTGGGGTGCTTTGCACCCAAGTTGCCTTGGCAGGACAGCTGGAGATGGAGTTGTAGTGGGCACAGGCTGGGGGGTTTCATGTGTTGTGCTGGGGCAGCCCTAGTTGGACAGCTGGAGCTATGGTAGGTGTGGGCCAGGAGCCCAGGGCCACTGAGTCAGCAGTCCGTTTAGAACGCCTGGACCCTGCTCCTGTCTGCACTACCAAGGTGAAGGGAGAGCGTAAACAGTGGTGCCTCTTAGCGTCTCCATCTCTGGGGGGCTTTCCAGCAGTCCCCACCGTCTGGCCCATGCTGTATGGTTAGTAAATGAGTTTTCTCCACTTCTATAGTCTTTCTGCTCTTTAAAAGATTGTTGTGTTTTTTGTTGTGACCCTGGGTGGGTGAATTTGCACGTGGCTCCTCAGTCCTGTCTCTCCCTACTGCAGTTTTAATGTTGGGGTCAGTTTCCTGTCATTACCGTGTCTCAGGCTCTCCTCTTGTCCTCTGTGTGGTCCTTCTACCCTTTGTTGTACGGAAGCTGTTCAGTCTATTCTCAGCTCTTCAGGAGGGATTGCCGTATGTGTGGGTATGGATTTCTTGTGTCTGTGGGAGGTAAATTCAAGGTCTTCCTGTGCTGCCATCTTGGACATTTCAGGACTTTTATATCTAAGTGCCAACTAGCACCTCTACTTGTAGGTCCCACAGACACTCATTTCAGTACATTTATAACTTAACTCTTCCCTCCCCCTTTTCCCTCTTTTCACCCTCCAAAAAACCAAACAAAACCCGTTTCTTTGTTAGTATTTCTCATCTTAGTGAGTCATACCACCGCACATCTAGTGGCTTGAGCAGGAAGTTTGGGAATGACACGACTTCTCTGATGCCATTGTGCCTCATACTGAGTCACTGGGTCCTAATGTGATACTGTGAGACCTAGATGTCATGGATGTAGCCGCCTTTTCACACATCTGCTTATCCTTGTTCAGGCCAGTGTCGTTTCTAATCTAATCTCCCATAGGGGCTGAAGTCCTTTATAACGCAAATGTAATCCTGTCCCTTCCCTGCTAAAAATCCTTCACTAACTATAGTCATTAGGATAAATCCAAAATCTTTACTGTTATTGAAAGGCTAGCATGATGTGGCACTGGCTCACGTCTCTAGCCTCATTTCTGGGCACTCTGTCTCTCAAACTACGTTCCATGTAGAGCGAAATACCAGTTTCTGAACCAGCTGCACTCTTTGTTTTACCTGTAGGCCTTCTGTTCAGAACATGTATTCCTTCTCCTGGTCCCTGCACTCTCAGAGCCTTCCTCCACTGCCCTACATGCCCTTAAGTGCTCTCACTGAGTGTTCCCTTGCACCCTGTGCTTGTTACAGAATTGATCTCAGTTCACTGATACTACTGGTTCACTTGTGTCTCTTTTGTTAAGTCATAAACTGCATGAAGGCAGAGGTTGTGGCTGCACTTCTGTGCATCTTCACGCAGCACAGTGGCTGGTATGAAATAAGTCGTCATATGTTAGCTTTTATTATTGCTGAGTAAACATTTGCTAATATAATAAATACTTTTCAAAAGTCACCTTACAAGTTACTTTTTTAGCGAAGACTTCCTTTTTTCTGAGAAAGTGCAAGTCTTTCTGTCTTTGAGTCTTAGTATGGTATGTCTGCGTTTGTATCGCCTACTAATTGACAGTATATTGCATTTATTTGTTTATGTCTGTCTTTACTACGAGACTGTAAGCTCCTTGAAGGCAAAGACTGAGTGTCATTCATATTTGAATCTCTGTTGCTTTCCTTAATGCTTTTTACCTAGGTCTTGTAGGTACCGGATCCATTATTTTGTTGTCATCGTTCTGATCCACTCTGGTCTGTCAGGGTCACTTGTAAATGGTGTTTAGAACTAAGCATAATAGGGGCATCTGTGTGGTTCAGTTGGTTAACCGTCTGTCCGACTCTTTATTTCAGCTCCGGTCATGATCTCACATGGGATCAAGCCCCATGTCGGGCTCTGCACTGAGAGTGGAGTCTGCTTGGGATTCTCTCTGTCCATCTTTCTCTATCAAAATAAACTTAAAAAAAAATCAAAACTAAGCATTATATTCTGGATAATGGAGAAAACTTCTTTTGATATGTACTTTTAATGTAATGTACTTCTTTTCTTCGTCCTTTAAGATTGGTTGAGTTATTTTTCTTTTTTAAAGACTATCGAGTTTGTAGTCAGTTGAAAACTTCACATCTTTTGCTTGAGGAATTCTGATTTTTTAAACCAAAATAAATAAATAAACCTCAATAAAGGATTATGAACCTTTATCTTTGCTTTAATGTTCACTTGTACCCTTATTCCAGTCCTTTCCTCTTTCTTGATTCTTGCATCCTTACACTTACCTGCTTTTTCTTGCCATGGGTAAATAGATCTGGGAAGACTGTTGACTGAGGCATGCGGTCTATCATCTGATTTGTCTAAATTGGTTAATGAATCCATCTCTGGTGTCATTCATGTCAGTATGAAGTACAGAGAGCCATCTGACGGTACACTTTTTAAGCTGCTTATAAAGGTATTTGAATCTCCATTGATCTGTCACATCTATAGGATATGAGATTTTTTTTTGGTTTTTTGACAACTTTGCTGATGATGAAAATATCCTGCATTATTATCCAGTCCAGAAAAGCCTTCAGAAAATTGTTGACATGACCTGTTTGGAACACTTGGGGTAGTATCTAATGATTTTCAAACCAGCTGTTCAATAATGTCTTCTAGTATTTAGTGGGGATTGACCTCTGAAATAAATTTCAGAATCTATTTTCCAGAATATTTTCTTTTCACTTTGCAAAATTTTAGGCAATGTATTGCCTGTCTGGCACCCTTTGTGACATTTCCCTTATGCCGATTAAGTTCCCAGAGTTTACTGACAGTGTCTCTGTTATCACATTATGATCTGATTTGACTGGAGAGTTAACTTAAAAAAATTGACTAGTTTCTTAGTATTTCCTCTATTCACTCCACTTTGAAAATTGTTCTCATGGGTGGATAAAACGAGCAAGAAGAAAATAATATAGATTTACTTTCTTTTGTTGGTAAGTATAATATCTGAAGCAATACTTCTGTCTTTCATTTCAGTACTTTGGGGTATTTTTACAAGTCTTGGGTCTTTTCAAACATCTTCATGTTTTAGGTGTCACTATATTGAATGTTTTCACAGATGTCTTTTTTTTTTAATTTAAACTTATTAGAAGTAACTTACTGTGTAGTCTTATTTACCTTTTTATCATAAAGATTACTCACGTGACTATATATGTTTTACTATATACATATAGTATATAGACTTTTACATATGTCTATATGTATATAATATGTAGACTATATTACCTTTTCCCGTTCCAGTTTAGTATAAAGTTTTAGAATCAGATACAAATTTGAATTTCAGCTCTGCCTTACGGGATTATTGTTGGGACTTAGTAAAGTAGTAACCTGTAATACACTTAATCCAGTACCAAACATCCAATAAGCTCTAATGTCTAATAACTGGTAGATACTATTGGAGTTTTCCCATCTCTAAGGATTTTGAAATTCTTAGATTTTCCTGAAGAGTAAGGCATTTGTCTAGCTAGCTATGGTCACTGTCCCCTACTTTGAATTATAGACTTCAAGATGATGTGTATTATTTCCCATGGTTCTTCCTATTTCTTTTTGCTGTTGTGGGAAATGTCAGGATTTTGTTCATTTTTTTTGTGGCTGAATAGTATTCCTTTATGGATATATATCACATGTGTTGTTATTTTAATTTTCTTTTTGTTGAAGTATAATTGACATAGTATTAGTTTCAGGTGTACAGCATTGATTTGACATACTCTTACTGTTTCTTACTTTCTGATTTAGGTTTAAAGAAGTGTTTTTTTTTAACACCTTTATTGCGATACAGTCTTGTGTATCCTTTACCCATTGAAAGTGTACGATTCAGTGGTTTTTTAGGATGTTCACATAGTTGTGCACTTGTCACCACTGTCTTAATTCCAGAGCATTTTCGTCACCTCAGAAAGAAACCTTGTGTCCATTGGCAGTGACTCTACATTCCTCCCTTCTCCCCGGCGCTGGAAACTGCTAACCTACTTTCTCTGACCCTGAAATTGCCTGTTTGGGACTTTCTGTATAAATGGGATTCATGGCATTTAAATCTGTGGCTTCTTCACTTAGCATAATGTTCTCAAGGTTTATATATACTTGATAACTCTTTTTTTGTTTTAATGTTTATTTTAGAGACACACACAGAGTGCAAGTTGGGGAGGGACAGAGAGGGAGAGAGAGGGAGGGGCACAGCATCGAAAGCAGGCTCCAGGCTCTAGGCTCTGAGCTGTCAGCACAGAGCACAATGCAGGGCTCAAACCCACGAACTGCAAGATCATGACTTGAGCTGAAGTCGGGACGCTCAACTGACTGAGCCACCCGGGCGCCCCATACTTGGTAACTCTTTATAGCCAAGTATTCCATCCTGTGGCCCTAGCACGTTTTGTTTATCCATTCATCAGTTGATGGACATAGGGCTTGTTTCCACTTTGACGCTACGTGTTTCACTGCTGTGACTGTGTACAGGTTCTTGTCTGGACGCGTGTTTTCACTTCTCTTGCACATGTACCTGGCGGTGGAGTCGTTGGGTCAAGCGGTAATTCAGTGTTTAGCCTTCCAAGGAGCTGTGCTGTGGAGCGCGGCTGCCCTGTCGTGCAGTCGCTGGCAGCGTGAGCTGCTCTGCCTCCTTATCGCTATTTCGGCGCTGCTTTCTTGACTCGAGCCACTCTAACAGGTGTGCTCTGGGGTCTCGGGTTTTCATTTGCATTTCCCTAGTGGCTTGTAACATCGAGCATCTTTTTATGTGCTTACTTGCCATCTCTGTATTGTCTTTCCTGGCATTTAAATGTTTTTCTTTTTTTCAATTTGTTTTATTGAATTTTGAGACATCTTTGTGCAAAGAATATAAATTCTTTATCATATAGCTGTCTTACAAATATTTTTTCTCAGTCTGCCTTTTCTGTATTCTTAATATTAGCTTTTAGAGAGAAGTTTTAAATTTTGACGTCTCTTTTATCTTTCATCTTTTTTTTTCTTTCATGGATTGTGCTTGTGGTGGTGTGTGAGCCTCACTCAGGGTTACAAAGATTCTTTCCTGTGTTTTCTTCCATAAGTTTTATTTATTTATTTATTATTTTTTAATATGAAATTTATTGTCAAATTGGTTTCCATACAACACCCAGTGCTCATCGCAACAGGTGCTCTCCTCAACACCCATCACCCACCCTCCCCTCCCTCCCACCCCCCATCAACCCTCAGTTCTCAGTTTTTAAGAGTCTCATGCTTTGGCTCCCTCCCTCTCTAACCTCTTCTTTTTTTTCTTCCCCTCCCCCATGGGTTTCTGTTAAGTTTCTCAGGATCCACATAAGAGTGAAAACATGGTATCTGTCTTTCCCTGTATGGCTTATTTCACTTAGCATAACACTCTCCAGTTCCATCCACGTTGCTACAAAGGGCCATACTTCATTCTTTCTCATTGCCACATAGTACTCCATTGTGTATATAAACCACAATTTCTTTATCCATTCATCAGTTGATGGACATTTAGGCTCTTTCCATAATTTGGCTATTGTGGAGAGTGCTGCTATAAACATTGGGGTACAAGTGCCCCTGTACATCAGCACTCCTGTATCCCTTGGGTAAATTCCTAGCAGTGCTATTGCTGGGTCATAGGGTAGATATATTTTTAATTTTTTGGGGAACCTCCACACTGTTTTCCAGAGTGGCTGCACCAGTTTGCATTCCCACCAACAGTGCAAGAGGGTTCCCGTTTCCACATCCTCTCCAGCATCTATAGTCTCCTGATTTGTTCATTTTAGCCACTCTGACTGGCGTGAGGTGATATCCGAGTGTGGTTTTGATTTGTATTTCCCTGATGAGGAGCGATGTTGAGCATCTTTTCATGTGCCTGTTGGCCATCTGGATGTCTTCTTTAGAGAAGTGTCTATTCATGTTTTCTGCCCATTTCTTCACTGGATTATTTGTTTTTTGGGTGTGGAGTTTGGTGAGCTCTTTACACGTTTTGGATACTAGCCCTTTGTCCGATATGTCATTTGCAAATGTCTTTTCCCATTCTGTTGGTTGCCTTTTAGTTTTGTTGATTGTTTCCTTTGCTGTGCAGAAGCTTTTTATCTTGATGAGGTCCTAATAGTTCATTTTTGCTTTTAATTCCCTTGCCTTTGGAGATGTGTCAAGTAAGAAATTGCTGCGGCTGAGGTCAGAGAGGTCTTTTCCTGCTTTCTCCTCTAGGGTTTTGATGGTTTCCTGTCTCACATTCAGGTCCTTTATCCATTTTGAGTTTATTTTTGTGAATGGTGTGAGAAAGTGGTCTAGTTTCAACCTTCTGCATGTTGCTGTCCAGTTCTCCCAGCACCATTTGTTAAAGAGACTGTCTTTTTTCCATTGGATGTTCTTTCCTGCTTTGTCAAAGAGGAGTTGGCCATACGTTTGTGGGTCTAGTTCTGGGGTTTCTATTCTATTCCATTGGTCTATGTGTCTGTTTTTGTGCCAATACCATGCTGTCTTGATGATTACAGCTTTGTAGTAGAGGCTAAAGTCTGGGATTGTGATGCCTCCTGCTTTGGTCTTCTTCTTCAAAATTACTTTGGCTATTCGGGGCCTTTTGTGGTTCATATGAATTTTAGGATTGCTTGTTCTAGTTTCGAGAAGAATGCTGGTGCAATTTTGATTGGGATTGCATTGAATGTGTAGATAGCTTTGGGTAGTATTGACATTTTGACAATATTTATTCTTCCAATCCATGAGCAGGGAATGTCTTTCCATTTCTTTATATCTTCTTCAATTACCTTCATAAGCTTTCTGTAGTTTTCAGCATACAGATCTTTTACATCTTTGGTTAGATTTATTCCTAGGTATTTTATGCTTCTTGGTGCAATTGTGAATGGGATCAGTTTCTTTATTTGTCTTTCTGTTGCTTCATTGTTAGTGTATAAGAATGCAACTGATTTCTGTACATTGATTTTGTATCCTGCAACTTTGCTGAATTCATGTATCAGTTCTAGCAGACTTTTGGTGGAGTCTGTCGGATTTTCCATGTATAATATCATGTCATCTGCAAAAAGCGAAAGCTTGACTTCATCTTTGCCAATTTGGATGCCTTTGATTTCCTTTTGTTGTCTGATTGCTGATGCTAGAACTTCCAGCACTATGTTAAACAACAGCGGTGAGAGTGGGCATCCCTGTTGTGTTCCTGATCTCAGGGAAAAAGCTCTCAGTTTTTCCCCATTGAGGATGATGTTAGCTGTGGGCTTTTCATAAATGGCTTTTATGATATTTAAGTATGTTCCTTCTATCCCGGCTTTCTCGAGGGTTTTTATTAAGAAAGGATGCTGAATTTTGTCAAATGCTTTTTCTGCATCGATTGACAGGATCATATGGTTCTTTTCTTTGATTAATGAGATGTATCACATTGATTGATTTGTGAATATTGAACCAGCCTGGCAGCCCAAGAATGAATCCCACTTGATCATGGTGAATAATTCTTTTTATATGCTGTTGAATTTGATTTGCTAGTATCTTGTTGAGAATTTTTGCATCCATATTCATCAGGGATATTGGCCTGTAGTTCTCTTTTTTTGCTGGGTCTCTGGTTTAGGAATCAAAGTAATGCTGGCTTCATAGAATGAGTCTGGAAGTTTTCCTTCCCTTTCTATTTTTTGGAAAAGCTTGAGAAGGATGGGTATTATCTCTGCTTTAAATGTCTGATAGAACTCCCCAGGGAAGCCATCTGGTCCTGGACTCTTATTTGTTGGGAGATTTTTGATAACTGATTTCAATTTGTTTGCTGGTTATGGGTCTGTTCAAGTTTTCTGTTTCTTCCTGTTTGAGTTTTGGAAGTGTGTGGGTGCTTAGGAATTTGTCCATTTCTTCCAGGTTGTCCAGTTTGTTGGCATATAATTTTTCATAGTATTCCCTGATAATTGCTTGTATTTCTGAGGGATTGGTTGTAATAATTCCATTTTCATTCATGATTTTATCTATTTGGGTCATCTCCCTTTTCTTTTTGAGAAGCCTGGCTAGAGGTTTATCAATTTTGTTTAGTTTTTCAAGAAACCAACTCTTGGTTTCATTGATCTGCCCCACAGTTGTTTTAGAGTCTATATTGTTTATTTCTGCTCTGATCTTTATTATTTCTCTTCTTCTGCTGGGTTTGGAGTGTCTTTGCTGTTCTGCTTCTATTTCCTTTAGGTGTGCTGTTAGATTTTGTATTTGGGATTTTTCTTGTTTCTGGATTGCAATGTATTTTCCTCTCAGGACTGCCTTTGCTGCATCCCAAAGCGTTTGGATTGTTGTATTTTCATTTGTTTCCATATATTTTTAAATTTCTTCTCTAATTGCCTAGTTGACCCATTCATGGGTTGACCCATGCTTTTGGAGGTTTTCCAGACTTTTTCCTGTGGTTGATTTCAAGTTTCATAGCATTGTGGTCTGAAAGTGTGCATGGTATGATCTTAGTTCTTTTATACTTATGAAGGGCTGTTTTGTGACCCAGTATGTGACTATCTTGGAGAATGTTCCATGTGCACTCGAGAAGAAAGTATATTCTGTTGCTTTGGGATGCAGAATTCTACATATATCTGTCAAGTCCATCTGATCCAATGTATCGTTCAGGCCCTTGTTTCTTTATTGATCCTGTGTCTAGATGATCTATCCATTGCTCTAAGTGGAGTGTTAAAGTCCCCTGCAGTTACCGCAGTCTTATCAATAAGGTTGCTTATGTTTGTGATTAATCGTTTTATATATTTTGGGGCTCCCATACTCGGCACATAGACATTTATAATTGTTAGCTCTTCCTGTTGGATAGACACTCTAATTATTATATAATGCCCTTCCTCATCTCTTGTTTCAGCCTTTAATTTAAAATCTAGTTTGATATAAGTATGGCTACTCCAGCTTTCTTTTGACTTCCAGTAGCATGATAGATAGTTCTCCATCCCCTCACTTTCAATCTGAAGGTGTCCTCAGGTCTAAAATGAGTCTCTTGCAGACAGCGAATAGATGGGTCTTGTTTTTTTATCCATTCTAATACCCTGTGTCTTTTGGTTAGAGCATTTAGTCCGTTTACATTCAGTGTTATTATTGAAAGATACGAGTTTAGAGTCATTGTGATGTCTGTAGGTTTCATGCTTGTAGTGATGTCTCTGGTACTTTGTGGTCCTTGCAACATTTTACTCACAGAATCCCCCTTAGGATTTTGTAGGGCTGGTTTAGTGGTGATGAATTCCTTCAGTTTTTGTTTGGGAATACCTTTATCTCTCCTTCTGTTCTGAATGACAGACTTGCTGGATAAAGGATTCTCGGCTGCCTATTTTTTCTGTTCATCACATTGAAGATTTCCTGCCATTCCTTTCTGGCCTGCCAAGTTTCAGTAGATAGGTCTGCCACTAGTCTTATGGGTCTCCCTTTATAAGTTAGAGCCTGTTTATCCCTAGCTGCTTTCAGAATTTTCTCTTTATCCTTGTATTTTGTCAGTTTCACTATGATATGTCATGCAGAAGATTGATTCAAGTTATGTCTGAAGGGAGTTCTCTGTGCCTCTTGGATTTCAAAGCCTTTTTCCTTCCTTGGATCAGGGAAGTTCTTTGCTATGATTCGTTCACGTACACCTTCAACCCCTTTCTCTCTCTTTTCCTCTTCTGGAATTTCTATTATACGGATATTGTTTCGTTTGATGCATCACTTAGTTTTCTAATTCTCCCCTCATACTCCTGGATTTTTTTATCTTTTTCTCAGCTTCCTCTTTTTCCATAATTTTATTTTCTAATTCACCTGTACTCTTCTCTGCCTCTTCAATCCATGCTGTGGTCACCTCCATTTTATTTTGTACCTCATTTATAGCATTTTTTTAGCTCCTCATGACAGTTTCTTAGTCCCCTGATCTCTGTAGCAATAGGTTCTCTGCTGTCCTCTATGCTTTTTTCAAGCCCAGCGATTAGTTTTATGACTATTATTCTAAATTC
Source organism: Panthera onca (assembly GCF_046562875.1). NCBI lineage: Eukaryota > Metazoa > Chordata > Mammalia > Carnivora > Felidae > Panthera > Panthera onca. The sequence goes on along the minus strand of NC_138340.1, from coordinate 76,909,202 downwards.
TTGTTCCGTTATATTGCTTAAATCGTTTTTGATCAATTTGTTAGCTGTCGCAACTTCCTGGAGTTTCTTTTGAGGAGAGTTCTTCCGTTTCATCATTTTGGGTAGTCCCTAGGGTGGCTTCAGATTGCAGGGCACTTCCCCTGTGCTGTCTGGAGTAACTTGTGTTGGCGGGCAGGGCCGCAGTCAGACCCGATATCTGCCCCCAGCCCACCGCTGGGACCACAGTCAAACTGGTGTGTACCTTCTCTTCCCCTCTCCCAGGGGCAGGACTCACTGTGGAGTGGTGTGGCCCCTGTCTGGGCTACTTGCACACTGTCAGGCTTGTGGTGCTCCTTCAGTGGGATCCGGCATATTAGCCAGGGTGGATCCGCAAGGTGCACAGGGGTGGGAGGGGCAGGCTTAGCTCGCTTTGCTGTCGGTGGTCCCCTGTGGGAGGGGCCCTGCATCACCTGGAGGGAGGCAGACCCACTGGAGGGATGGATCCACAGAAGCACAGCGTTGGGTGTTTGTGAGGTGCAAGCAAGTTCGGTGATGGTGACTGGTTCCCTTTGGGATTTCAGGTGGGGGATGGGAGAGAGAGATGGCGCTTCCCAGCGCCTTTGTTCCCTGCTGAGCTGAGCTCTGCCTTCCAGGGCTCAACACCTCTCCCTCCCATTGTCCTCTCACCCTCCCGCTCTCCGCTCTCCAAGAGCAGAGCTGTTCACTTTTAACATTCCAGATGTTAAGTCCTGCTGGCTCTCAGAACTCACACAGTCCAGCCCCTCCGCTTTTGCAAGCCAGACTTCGGGGGCCCTGCCTTGCTGGGCGGGCTGCCCCTCCACTGCCCTGGCTCCCTCCCGCCAGTCCGCGTCACCTTTCCGCCCTTCCTAACAACCTTCCGTGGGCCTCTTGTCTACACTTGAGAGGTCTGGAGAGTCCATTTTGCTAGTCTTCTGGCGGTTTTCTGGGTTTTTTATGCCGATGTGGGTGGAATATAAGCTATCAGCAGGAGGAGGTGAGCCCAGCGTCCTCCTATGCTGCCATCTTCCGTTTCAATCTTCCATAAGTTTTACAATCTTGGGCTTTACCTTAAGGTCCATGCTTCATTTTGGCTTAATTTTTGTATATGCTTGTGGTTGAATTTTTAGTGTTACTGTATTGGCTTTAGTTAACTCAGCTTTCCAAAAACTCCTGAAACTTTTAAAAATGAATGCATAAACCTAATTGAAAGGTAAAACCTCTTAATGGTGAATTTTAAATTACCAGGTGATTTTGATACAAATTCTTGCAGAGGATATGTTCATAGTTTTTCATATTTTATTTAATGTTGTAAAATTATATTCATCTTGCCTATTTCACAAATAGGTATTCAAAGTGATAATTGCTAAAATAAAACCAGCATTCTGTTTAAATTATAATTTGAATAAAAAAGTAAACATGTCTCTATTGAGAAAATAAAATAGGAAACCAGTTTAATAGTTTACAAACATCGGTAATTAGTAGCAACAAGAGGCTTTTTCTTCTCCCTCAGGACCTCCTTTCCCACTTGTTCCCCTCCTTCTGGACCAACCAGTTCCGGTATAGCTCTTTCCCTCTCTTCTTCAAGTCTTTGTGCACACGTCACTCCCAGTGAAGCTTTCCCCAATGACCCCATGGTTTAAAATTGCAGGCTTACTCCTCCAGTAGTCCTGGTTTTGTTTCCTCATTTATTTCTCTCAGAGCACATTATTATCCTCTGAATTTTACTTCATATGCCTCCCCTACCAGAGTTTAAGATCCCTAGGGGCAACGTGTTGTTCGCTGATGTGTGCCTAGATTATAGTAGGTGCTCAATTAATGTTGAAGGAATGAATAGTATATGAAATATGTTTACCACAGGTTAATTTGAGGTTAATTTTAAACCTCAGAGCTTCTAATAGGAATGTATTAATAAAAGAAAATATCTGACAATAAGTTAAAATGCTTTGGTAAATATCTACTATAGAAACTTTAATTTTTTTTTTTTATGACTTTTAAAAACTATTCTCTACAGGGTTCAGTTTGGCAAAGACTTGGTGCCGATGTGACTGCAGTTGAGTTTTTAGGTCATGTTGGTGGAATTGGAATTGATATGGAGATATCTAAAAACTTTCAACGCATCCTTCAAAAACAAGGATTTAAATTTAAATTGAATACAAAAGTTACTGGTGCTACCAAGAAGTCAGATGGAAAAATTGATGTTTCGTAAGTATGCTACATTTGGTTTTGATATGATATCCTTAAGAAAAACACTCCTTTTGCAGAATCAGATTTGGTTAGAACTTAGGGCCATCTTACTGCTTAGTATAACTCCATATTGCTTATTAAATCAGTCCATTGAAATTCATGGTTAAGTTGATGCTAGGAAAATTAACCCAGTGTTCTCACTGTAATGTGATTTCTCATAGTATATATTCAGAAATATTTAAACTCTCAATGTTCAGTGAAACTCAGTAGTTTTAGATCTATGTGGAAATCCATAATATTAGATTGCTTACTATTGATAGACCTCCAGGGGATATGTACAGTTTTTCATTGCCTGACTCCTGTTAGAATTGTTGGCAACACTTGAGAAATGTCTGGTCTTAATTCTAAGTCTGTGAGTTTTTTATGTTGATGTGTGTTTAATAGTCATACACTGTTCATTGTCTAGTATTGAAGGCGCTTCTGGTGGTAAAGCTGAAGTCATCACGTGTGATGTGCTCTTGGTTTGCATTGGCCGACGACCCTTTACTCAGAATTTGGGACTAGAAGAGCTTGGAATTGAATTAGATCCTAGAGGTAGAATTCCAGTCAATACCAGATTCCAAACTAAAATTCCAAAGTAAGTTGGATAGTTAATTGCATTTTCAAAAATGTTTTAATTTATTTCAAACACTGTTGAAAATCTGACTTTTGCCACGCTTAAAACACGCCATTGGCTTTGGGGAAGAATGGTAAACTTCTATGTGAAAACAAAACTAACGGAAGTTTTTCATTACCCAAAGACTAGAACCTGAACTCACAGATCTATGAAGAGCTGTATTTTATATACTTATCGGTTATTTAATAACTAGAGACTTTTATTTTTATTACCACGGCATGACTGAAGATGAGTATCTGTGGTGGCCGAAGTTCACCATGTTTCTTTTCATCTGTGCGGTAGCATCTATGCTATTGGTGATGTGGTTGCTGGTCCGATGCTGGCTCACAAAGCGGAGGATGAAGGCATTATCTGTGTTGAAGGAATGGCTGGTGGCGCTGTGCACATTGACTACAACTGTGTCCCATCGGTGATTTACACGCACCCTGAAGTTGCTTGGGTTGGCAAATCAGAAGAACAGTTGAAGGAAGAGGTAATTATCTTTTTTTTTTTTAAGTTTGTTTATTCTGAGAGAGGTTGCAAAGCGAGTGGGAGAGGGGGTGAGAGAGAGAGAGAGAGAGAGAGAGAGAGAGAGAGAGAGATTGAATCCCAAGCAGCCTCCGCACTATCAGCAAGAAGCCCGATGCGGGGCTTGAGCTCACACCATGAGATCATGACCTGAGCCAAAGTTGGACGCTTAACCAACTGAGCCACCTAGGAGCCCCAAAAGAAGAGGTTATTCTGAATGCGAGGGTAGTTGTACTGTATAGCGTATGAACTGTGTTAATGACCCTGGTGGCTGAGAATCATTTTATTATTGCATTAATGTATTTTGAAATTATGTAGAAGTTATAGCTTCTATACTTTTCCCTTTGTTAGTAGCATAGAGGAGATCATTCACTTGCCTGTATTCAAATAGTAATTCCAGAGCTTTTTAATTTCCCTTGAAATATCCCCAGGTAGACTGGCATTTGCTTATGTTTGTACCCAAACTGTATCTCATTAGCAAGAGGCTTTGGTCTTGCCTTCAACACACTCTGAAGAATTGCCTTCTTGGGGCTTATTTTCTGAACAAATGACGGATGATTTCACCAATGGGAATGCGTTGTTTCAGAGTTGACATAGGTTGTCCTTTTCTGTCTCTCCCAGGGCATCGAGTACAAAGTCGGCAAGTTCCCCTTTGCTGCCAACAGCAGGGCGAAGACCAATGCCGACACAGATGGCCTGGTGAAGATTCTGGGACAAAAATCCACAGACAGGGTACTGGGAGCACATATTCTCGGGCCAGTGAGTATTCTAGACCCCACATCCCATCGTGATTTCTGGAAAGCATTGCTGTGTAGATGAATTTAAAACCACCTGCTGTTTACATCCTGAGTTTTTTATTTACCGGCAAACATTTGTGTGTGGTTTCTGATAAGGCAGCACTCAGTCTTGGCCGTCACATCATCAGCTTTCCATACCGCAACTAAGGTTATCCTTTTAAAACCTACACCAGGCCCTGGGCCTAACACTCTCCAGTGGCCCTTTTCAGCTTTGGGCTGTTATATCCAAGGCCCCACTAAATCTGGTCCTGTCTGCCTTTGACCTCATGTCTTCTCACTGTTGCCTTTTGCTCATTGATTCCCTGTCTTGTGGGCCTTCTCTCAGGTTGTTAGCAGGCCGGTGTTGCCAGGTTAGAGCCCTTGGGCTTGGAGAACCTGTTGTCTGGAGAGCTGGGCCTCCCGGGCTTTGCATGAGTGGCTCCTACAAGGTCTCAGCTCACGTGGTGCCTCTAAGAGAAGCCTTTCCTACCACTGAATCTGAAATATGGCCTCCCCCAAGGTATCCAATGTAATCATGATGATAGGCCCCTCGAGCGCTTACTCTGGAATACGTTTTTCTGAATACATTCAGTAACTTTAGTTTTCCCAATTCTGGGAGGTAGGAGTCACTGTTCCCATTTCTGAAGTGAATAAATGGAATGAAGCACACAGCATGAGCACTTAAGGTAGTAAGTGGTAGGATTTGAATCCAGGCCAGCGGGCTCCAGAGCCTAGGCCCTTAACTTCTGTGCCACCTTTTCTGTGAAGCTTTTCCTGACTGAGGCTTTGGTTAACTGCTGTAACAGCAAATCTTGTTAGCTTGTAGTTTTTGCCTTGGGGCATAAACGACTTCTTGGTTTATTATTTTCAAGGGTGCTGGTGAGATGATAAATGAAGCTGCTCTTGCTTTGGAGTATGGAGCATCCTGTGAAGATATAGCTAGAGTCTGCCACGCGCACCCGGTAATTACCAACAGTGTACGGAATAATGCCTACCTAGATTTTCGTCTCACCTGCAAATAATTTGCTTTGTAATTTCAAATTTCTTCCTTTACAGACCTTATCAGAAGCATTTAGAGAAGCAAACCTGGCTGCATCATTTGGCAAATCAATCAACTTTTAAAATAGAAGATTCTATTTTTCTGAAATCTCCTGGGAGCTTTTGTAGAGGTCACATTTCTGAACAGGAAATGCTCACAGCTCCAAGAATTTCTAGGACTGAATTATGAAACTTTTGGAAGGTTTTAGTAAGTTTGGATGGAATGGAATAATCTCATCTATTTTAAATAAATTTAATATTTTGTTTCAGCACATTAATATTGGAGGAAGAAGCTACTTATAGTAGCTTCCTGGAACATTTTCTTCAACCCATATTTTCATGCTGTTTCTGAAAAATTCACCTTCACTAAATTTATGTTATGTAGCTTTTAATCTCTGCTATTGTAAAGTTGGATTTACTTACATGGATGGAGCTGGAGGTAGGGTATGTGAACCAGCTGTGTTTGATGCAAGGTGACCAAGTTATTTTAAACTTGGTTTTCATATTGGAAACAGAGTTAGTCATTAGAATAAGGTTAAAATATGTATAAACCAAACCAATGTAAATAAATGGTCTCTGACTTGTTTTATTTAATCCCCAAATTCTTACGGTTTAGAGGTAGAATGTTTAAATTTTTAAGGACCCATTGAGGTCTACAGTCTGTAGTTAGTTATCCAAATTAAGGAGATACATCTGTGAAATTCAAATATTAAATGAGGACTCATGTATTACAGCAGGGAATGAAAATCCAGAAATAAACAGTCTTAAATATACATTTACTGGTTGTTTTGAATGGATATCAAGATGGTCCTAGTTCTTCTCTGACTACCGCTAGTGTGTATTCTTATTTCTCTTTGTTGTTCCTTTTAGAGGCCCGGATGTATCTTTTTACCACACTGGGGGACAACTGTAAAGTCATTACCTTTACGTCTGTGTTAGTGATTCCAGCTCTATGTGGAACATAGACTTTTGGAGACATAGCATATTTAGTCTGCTGTCTTCTATGGATTTCCAGTGTGTCCTTGGCTGGGTAAATGACTATTTCTTTGTATTTGTTGACTTAATGTTTAAAATGGCCATTGCTTGGGGCGCCTGGCTGGCTTAGTCCATAGAGCATGCGACTCGCGACCTCATGGTTGTGAATTCGAGCCCCACACTGGGTGTAGAGGTTACTTAAAATCTTTGAAGGAAAAAGTGAAATGGCCATTTCTCAAATAATTAAATGTTAAATGGGCTTTTGCATATTTTAACTAAATTTAAGTATCATTTCAGATTAAGTACTTCTTAAATTTAGGTAAGTGTATTCTGAAAAGGAAAAGAAACTATCTTGAAGTAGAAGAAATATGTAAACTAGATACTTGATTGCAATTTAAAGATCATAGTCTAAGGAAAATTTAGAATGTAATCTATCAGCAGAAAGCTGTGTGGAGTAAGATACCGTCAGTATCTTGTTACTGACAATGCTCAGTAGTCTTCGGGTTTTAGTGGCATCACACACATAATGGGTCCCATCTCCCTTTTTCTTCCTACGTCCAGTAGTCGTAGATTGTGGTGTGGTCATTATGAATGTGACATTGTAAAGGCTCTGGGTTGTTACCTACCTCTGAAAACTAGGGAATTTTTCTTCAGTAGGCAGTTAACTTGGCTAAACTCCCGACTCCAAGTTTGTTGTCTTTGCTGGGGGCACAGGCCAACCAGAGGTCGGGCAGATTATATGTGCAGTTGGGTGGCCCTCCCCATCGTGCCGTGCTCTTTTGGGGTTCCTTCCTCCTATTTCAGTTCTCATTGCCCCAAATTCAGTCCTTCTGATCCTGTAACCAGAAAAACTTGGCTTCTGCCCAAGTTGCCACTTCCTGGGACCTACCCTCAAGTGAAAAGCCGTTAAAAATGGGAATTACACCCAGTGCTGTTCTTGGTCACCTCCCTTGTACCTTCTGCCTGCTTCTGGTTGTTCTCCCGGACCTGTACTTTTTAAAAATATGTATATATTTTGTCCAGAGTTTGCATTTGATATTAGGAGGGTTGTCCTGATATGTGCTACTTTGCCATTATTGGAAATGACCTCTTGTGCTTTAAAATCTGAAATCCCAATCTTATGTGAAGTGCCAGCTTATTTAAACTTCAAAACCTGTCCCCTCCTCTAGGGAAAAAGTTTCTAATTAGGGAATAGTGAAATAGAATTTAATTTGAATTCCTAGCTGTAGAAACAAAATGGTTACATATATCTAGGTGGGAACAAAGTTGTGGGTGTAAAACGAATTTTAAATATTCACTTATTTATTAAGTTCTCAATATTTTCTTGGCTTGTGAAGGGTGTGACTCAGTTGTCCAAATCACTGAGCTGATTAAAATGAGTGATTTCAAAGTGAGTCTTTAAACTGAAAAGGAATGAATAGTAAACAAAGTACTTAAAATTAAGGAAAGAGAACAGTTGCTCTAGTAGATGATGAGGTGAAACTACTTTGCTAGGTATTGGGATCTCTACCTAAAGAAATTGGGATCTCTACCTAAAGAAAACTGACATCATTGCCTTGAGGGAGGAAGTTGCCTTATTGTTTGAATTAGGTCCGTTTAGCTTCTCTTCGGGCCTAGCTTCAAACGCAGCTGTGTTGTGTGTGGGGGTGGCTGGTAGTGGTACACGGCCATGGCCTTGCTATAACGAGAATGTGTGAGAAAACCACTTGGGGCCTGTTGTTACCCAGCTAGCTCGGCTGTGAAGTTGACGCAGGTCTGGCGGTACTCCCGCTATTTTCTTTAGCGTGTGGAATGGTCATCCTGTGATTGTTTTGGCCTTACCTGCAGATTGCCGTGGAGAATCTTTAGTCTGTGAAATCTAATAAAGAATATAAAGGTGAGCAGTTCCAGCACCCCTTTGTACTGTGCCCTGCTCAGCTGGCGGGAACAATGTTTATATCCGGCTGCATACAGTTTAAACCCTCCCCTCACCATCTACAGTAGGGCCGGGATTGCTAACCCTTAAAAGCCACAATTTACCCTCCTCATTCTCTAAAAATTGCCTTCTGTTCTCTTTCCCAGACCGAGGAGTATTTAGAGGAGTTTCGGAGATTGGATTTCCTGAGCAGCCATTGAAATGGTGAAGGTGGTTCAGGCCTTTCTCCTCCCCTCCACTTGGGAGTCCCACGGGGAGGTGATTTCGGGGGCAGGTTTGTGGAGGATATTGACGTAGCAGATTACAGCCTGTTTACAGACAAAACAGAAATTGGGGTCCCAGAGGCAAGTGGCTTGTTTATAAATCCATCTGTACATTGAAAATGTTTTTGGTTAAAGGGATTCCTGAACACTAAATCAGTAAAACAATGTAAGAAGAATACTCAATATAGATTTATACAAAAGCACTGTACTTTATTTAACTCCATACAAAACGTGGTGATTAAAAACATTAAATAGGTAATCAGTTTTAGTTTTGAAGATCATTGTCAGTTTTTAAAATGTAGCTGTTTTACTTTGGTCACCTCAGCCACCTTGCAGCCCTTTGTTACAAGCAGGTGCTGTAAACAGCAACCTTCTGGCTTATATCCTTGAGGAGCGAACGGACTTCTCCTTCCAGTCTTACTAATTCTTGAGCTTTATCTTCTAAATATTTTTGATTGTCCTCATATTTTCTTTCTAAATCTGTGGGAGAGAAAAAGAAAAAAGTCTGAGCAATTTATTCTCGGTTGACCTCAATCTAACAGTGGTCGTTTGATTTCTGCCTTTTAAATAGAAGAAACTTTACGGGTGTCCTTATTGTTAAATACGTCCCGAAAGCACGAGCCTAAGCCCTACCTTTCAGGAGCTGCAGCTTGCTGTTTGCTTGAGCCAAAAGTGTTTTTGCTTCATTTTGTAGCATTTCAGCTTTTCTTCTGGCATCAGCTGACTCTTCAGTTTTTTGGGCAATTAATTTTTCTACTTTCTTATACTTTTCATCAACTTCACCATCCAGAGCCTGTAGTTCCATCGAGACACAAAGAGGTGATAAATGTAATCTCGGACATTAAGAGCCTAGTGTAATTGGAGCAAGCTTGGAACCGTACTCGGGCGTTGAGCTATTCAGTGTAAATATGTTGAAAATAAATGTAACACCAACATGAGTTTTTAAACTCACGTTTGGAGTTGTAAGCAGGTCTCTAGGGCTAAGCCTTTAGGTTAGCACTTTTCTGGAGATGTTATAGGACAGTTATATGGAGGTAGAGAAGTATATTTTTCTCTAAAGTAGATTTGCTGAGATCTAATCATTTAGATCTCAGACAAGGGCCATCTGGATCTGGACCCGGGTGCGTAGAGAGTTAAGGAAGGAGAGGGGAGACTAGCATGCACACAGGGCACAGGGGTGGGCGAGGAGCTGTGAAACTGAAAAGGCACCACAAGTGCTGCTTTTGGGGAACACGGTTCCAACAACAGCCATTTGATAGAGGGATTTCATTTCAGGGTTTTGTTCTTACTGTAATCAAGTGCTATATTTTTGCAAAAATGCTCTGTAAAGACTGCTTGAGAGATTTATGCTCTCAGAGCTGCAAGAAAGTACAAACTTCTCACTGTTCGGTTCTCTTCCCTAACCAGATGTCAGGGGTTGAATGCTCCCCTCAGAAGTTTAAAAGATTCCTTTGGAGAGAGACATTTGCCCACTAAACATGTTTCAGTGATAACTTGGCTTCTAATGACAAATGGGAATCCTAGGAGACCTTCTCTGCAAAATACAGCACCTTCCAGCGAGAAGAAGGGGTGAGGTTTAGTTCCCTGCCAGCTGTTCTGGTATGAACCCCTTAAGCTTTTTCTACCCTGCTTTTAAAGGCCAGGTAATTATGCCATAAAGTACAAGCTCAGTACGCTGGTTTTAAGACTTCTGCCCCTGGGGCGCCTGCATGGCTCAGTCGGTTGATTTCAGCTCAGGTCATGATCTCACAGTTTGTGATACTGAGCCCTGTGTCAGGCCCTGCACTGATGGTGTGGAGCTTGCTTGGGATTCTCTCTCTCTAAATCAAACAGTTAAATAAAAGACTCCCCCCTGCCCCCAAGTTACTTTCATTTTTCTGCACCCTTATCCAAGTTTGGATATCAGAGCTTAGGTCACGCTTACTGGACACTTCCATATCCACTCCCACCCTTTCCATCTGTCTCTCTAAAGACTGTTGTTTCAAAACCGGTCACTTGGGATGTTTCTGATAAGTAACTCTTAGGTCCACATCCCTTACTAATCCCAGGGAAGGCGGTTGAGGAGGCTCATTGCTCCTTTACAAAACACAGCTGTGAAGTCACAAGGATTTACTTACCTTCTTGACATCATCCGCACTTTGTTTCACAGTGTATACTACTTTCTCAATATATTCTGCCTCCCCAGAGTTCTGGGCAGCCTTCCGTTTCAGTTCTTCCACATTCCTCTCAAGCTCGCTGATGCGCTGGGAGGCGTTGAGCAAGTTCTCCTCCGAAGCCGCTGTTTCCGACTCAATCTACAAGTACAATGTCAGTCACCCAGCAAGCCATCAGTAAGCGGTAGGACGTGCTATGAATACGAGTTTACAGGAAGATTAAAAGGCCACTCTGCCGTTTCACTTTAGACCAAAAGGAAAATATAATTTCAGGAAAGCTTATATAAAGTGCCCATCTTTATTCTTAATTCTGATGATCTAGGCTGAAATGTAAAATTCTTCACTGAACCACCCCCAGACAGCTTGATGTGTTGAGAAAGCATTTTAAGGACACCTGCAAACTTTGGCAAAACAATGTTCACAAATAAGCAGATGTGAGGAAAAGGATTGCCACATAAATTTCCAAATTACTGTGGGTGGGAAAATGAGTACTCCCAAGTCACCTTTAGTTTTTCCTGTCAGCCCTAAATATTAAACTCCAAGGGGCACCCGGGTGGCTCAGTTAAGTGTCTGACTCTGCTTAGATCATGATCTCACAGTTCATGAGTTTGAGCCCCCAACTCTCTGCTGTCAGTACAGAGCCTGCTTTGGATCCTCTGTCCCCCTCTTTCTGCCCCTCCCCTGCTCCCACGTGTGCTGTCACAAAATAAACATTAAAATATATTAAACTCTAGTGGAGGTCATGGGTCTTCAGCAACTACCTGGAAAGTTGAGTGTTTTCAGGTAAGGCAGACCAGGAATGTTTCTGAAAACTGAAAAGTTACTATAGGACCGTGAAAGGTCACGTAGTCTGGGGAAGTGACAGCTGGAACCTATAAATACTCAAAGTCATTTAGGAAAATCTATTTGGGTAACTGGTGAGGGTCCACATGTGATCGCTTTTCAAGGAATAATCAATGAACATCAATTTTTAACAGCTAGCCCAAGTAAGTAGTCTGACCCATGACTGAAGAACCAATTTCATGGAGCACCATAGAATTAGGTCTGAATAATAACAGTGTCATAACTAAGGAGTCACTGTGGATACATGGTAAAATTTGTAGGTATTTCATGCTAAATGATTCTTAACCTAAAAGCTTACCTATTAATTAACATAAAAGTATTCTTATAGTTCTTAGAGGATAAGCTCTATAGTTTTAAAGGAGTGAATAGTTTTTGACAACCTTTCATTAATAGCATAGTTTAGAGTTGCTTTTTCTTTCTTATTCTTAACCTAAAGTGCTTCCTGTCCCCCAGGGACCCCAGAAAAACAAAACCAGTTTTCACTTACATCATCAAGCCAAATATCCCACGTATGATTTGATTAAATCCTATATTTCCCATTTGGCTTTTCCAAACGTAATTTTTTTTTTTATCAAGTCACCTAAATTAAAGTTCAGTAAAATGATAACAGCACAGTGAGAAATTTGAAAAACCCTAGAGATAGAAAAGTCAGAATAATCAAAGAGAACATAGTCTGGTGGGAAAGTGTCATATTTTTTTCTACATTTGAACAAGTGGCCTGAAGAAAGGGCCTTTTGTTTACTCAAAATTAAGAAGGAAATGTGGCTGAAGGAACTGTCGAGTCTCAAGAACAATAGAGTAGGGGAAGACAAGTTTGTATCAACCAATGGTAAGAAAAGCAGGTTGAAAAACCACCTCCTAGGTTTTAAACATTATGGGTTGTTGGCTTGAGAAGGGCTAATAGCATCTAATTTCAAAATATATTCTGAGAAGATGTGTAAGGATCACCTGAGTCCACTTTTTCCTCCATCCATTAAAAAAAAATTTTTTTTAATGTTTATTTAGAGGGAGAGAGAGAGAAAGAGTGTGAGATAGGGAGAGACAAAATCCGAAGCAGGCTCCAGGCTCTGAGCTGTCAGCACAGAGCTTGATGTGGGGCTCAAACCCACGGATTGTGAGATCATGACCTGAGCTGATATCAGATGCTTAACTGACTAAGCCATTCAGATGCCCCCCCACCTCATCAATTTTGAGATCCTGGTCTTAAGTATGTAGGTTACTTTTGGGCTGCTTTACAGCAGAATGAGTTTTCTAAAACTAAATTTGGAAATTAATACTATCCTTCATACTACTAAATAGAGTCCTTGAACAGGAGACAAAAATATACACTATCTTCCTTAGGCTTTTTGTAGGGGTGAACGTAAAGGGGGCCCTCATGTTCCAGTGTCTTCAGGGTCTCCCCCCCCCCCCAAAACACTTTTAGCATCTGTGCTGAGGGAGTAGTTCAGATTTATGTAAATTAGAGGAATCCTTTAGTGTTTAGTTGTAATGGTTTTCATGTAACTGTCAAATGCACTTTGATAGGGTTTATGTGCCTGTTTTCTCCCACGTACAGCAAGGATCTTACCGAAGTCAGCAGGTTCTGGGTTCCCTGGATGTCTTCATCTGCTTGTTTAATTGCTTTCTCTGCTGCAATCTGGGCCTTTTCTGCTTCCTCCAGAGCCTCCTTGACCATGTCTGCAGTGACTTTAACATCAGTTGCACTTTTGCTGAGGAAAAGAATGAGACAATCTACGTGAAAAAGTACTTCCTCTCGGGGCATTTAAAAATACCTTTCTTTCCAAGAACAGCCTTTTTGGAATCAATCAGAGGGACTCATACAGGTCACACTTAGAAATTTCACTGGTTGAAGAAATCCCTTTTACTCCCTGCTAGATACACAAAATAAACCCCCTAAATGCCACAACGTCTTCAGATACCTGGCTCTTTTAGCTTCTTCTAGCAACATCTCTGCTCTGGCAATGTCAGCAGCACTTTGCTGTAGAATAACCTCTACTTGAGAAAGGCTTTCAACTCGCTCCCGAATGTCTTCTGTCAAGTTCTGTAACTGCTCTGGGGTGCTGGGCATTTCCATTTTCAGCACTTCGTTAGCAACTGCTTCAATGCTGTCCAAATCAGCACTATCCTCTGTCAAAAGCAAAGATGTCCCCATAAAGAGGTGAAAGTCACAGATGGTTAACTCAGTCACTTCTGGTCACCCACCAGGTGAAGAGCATTCTGGGGCGACATCAAGGCATACACATAGTCTAAGAACTTATAGTCTTGTTGAGTAGTTACACATGGAAAAGTTAACTACTAGAATTTGCCTGTAGGCTGAGAAAGTCAGGAAAGTCTTCATGGAGGATGAGGAACTGATCAGGTTTTGAAGGATAATAGGATTTGGAAGGAGAGAGAGGGACATCTTTGGATGGAGAGACTGTATGGGCTGAGCATGTCATGTGGAAAGTCAAACAGAGTGAATGGTCCCGATTACAGAAAAGAGTGGACCCCAGGATGTACATCTGGGACTTGATTCTAAAAGGCAATGAAAACTTTTAGTTGGGGTTGGAAGAATAGCTAGGAGACTATTATAAATGCAGATGTAAGGAACTCATATTCCTTGTACAAATGATCTGGATTTTGGAAATTACCAAAAAGGGGAAAATCTAGTCAGAGAAGCAAGAGAATCAGATTGTGTATTATCAAAGAAGCCAAAGGATTTCAAATGTCAAATGTGAAAGGTGGTTGAAAAAATGCTTAAGAGGTTAAGCTTTAAATAGGTCACTGATTGAAGGTTTTTTGATTTTCTTTTTCACTGTTAATACAAAAATGGACCCCCTAAGGATTTGAGCACAGGAAAATATTTGATCAAGCGATGGCTTCCACAGGATGTTTCATAAGATACCCGTAGGATATCACTGGCTCCTTTCTTATTCCCCATTTTCCTGCTAACAGAATACTGATTTTGTTCAGGCACCTACCTCTAAGGTAAGGTAAACCTAGCAACTCAAGAGTTAAATGAAGATTGGCATGCCAATTAGGGTAATCCCATTCTGTTTGCCAGTGACATTTCTGCATCAGCATGGGATGCATTTCTGGCCAGTGAGATTATGGAGAGGACTGTTCACGGCTTCTGGGGAAGATTTCCTCCCTTTAAAAAAGGTACAATGGGAATAGGTGGGGTCTCCTTCCATTAGATATTATTGAGTATTTATGTGAAGTCTGAAATTTTGGCAGCCACCTTGTAACCAGGAGGAGCCGGCCTGACAGCAAGCCTGATATTCTTACTCCCTGGGTCCCAGAACCATGGAGCTATCCTACTACTGAACTTGTTATGTGATATAATATGCATCTCTATTAAGTCCATTTCACTTAAAAGTTTTGTGTAACTAGAAGCCAAAACCTTCCTTATTGGTAACACTTAGATGGTTGACCAGAAACATGCGCTGAACCACCAATTCTAGAGATTTTCTTCCTCTAGATACAACACTAAGGGATAGAGCTGACCATAAATACAAGATCCTGTAAATGACAGGATTACAACGCTTTGCAGGCAATGTCAAAATAAGCCACTATTCTAAGGATCTAGTGACATTCTATGTAATCTAGAACAGATTCCAAATTCAGTTCTCACACTATGGGTTTGACTTCCCGATTTCCTACTTGGGTTTCCCATCTGTGTCTGCACAACATCAGAGATTCTTACGTGCACATAAGCTTAAGAAATGCCAACATTTCTTAACATGAACTTTTTTTGTTTTGGTTTGGGAAATGTTACTTTTTATTCCCAAGCAGAAATTGATTTTATCTAAAACGCAGACCTGAATTCTGGTCTCTCAAACACAGACTCTTAGAAAACAGTTTTTAGGGGTGCTGTGGCTCAGCCAGGTAGGTGTCCAACTTTAGCTCAGGTCACGGTCTCATGGTTTGGGTTGTGGGTTCCAGCCCTGCGCTGGGTTCTCAGCACAGAGCCTGCTTCAGATCCTCTGTCCCCACCTCTCTCTCTGCCCCTCCCCTGCTCGTGCACCCGTGCTCTTTCTCTCTCTCAAAAATAAACATTTTTTTAAAAATGGCTTATAGATGCCTGACAAAAGTTAAAAAAAGTAAATAAAACCAGTTTTTATATTCCAAGATAGAAATATCTAAAAGTAAAATGAAAATAACTCCTTACGGGTCAAAAAGTTTCGGATTTGCTTGATCAGATTTCTCAGGTCCTCATTGCTCTTGTCCACTTTTTCTTTGGTGGCATTGGTTTTCTGCAGAACATCCTGAGCATTTTGTTTTGCCTCGTCTGCCCTCAGTTTCGCTTCAGAGACCTAAATAGGAATAAATTACCCAGGGAACAGCTTCACTCTTTCTAAAGCAAACCAGAATACTATAAGTGGTCCAGAAAATGATGCTGAGAAACTATGCATTTGGAATCCGGGCTTTTAGAAACAAATGGCTTTTCATTCAACCGCAGTGTATCCCCATAGAGGCTGGAAGTACTCAGTATACAGATTGCTACATGATAGTCTTCTACAGACAGGGCTAGGGTATAAACATTTGTTCTAATGTGTTTAACTCCTCCAGAACATCTGGTGGCCTATAAAATATTTTTTGGGGGTATCAATATAAATATTTCAGTTAACTTTGTCACTTTGGAAAAATCAACGCTCAGTTCGTTGCTCAGGATGAGATTTTTACAGCACAGCTGAATGTATTCAGAAGCCTGGCCCCCTGGTCAGTAAATCTCAGATTACGGTGAGGAGGAGAAAGCACGTTCCTAAATCATCTCTGAACAAAACCGCCTCGTGTATTTCCCTGACCTCACAAAAACTTGAACTTTCCTATTTGATGGTGACACTCGCTTTTGATTTTACCATTTAGAACTGATTTCTCCCCTCCCGATCCTCCTCCAGTCGGTCACTGAGAGCAAACGCCAGGGCCGTCGGCCTAATTACCATTTTGGAGAGCTGCTCCACCTCGGCCAGGGCGCTCAGGACATCGCGGTCAAAGTCCATGGCTTTCTGCCAGGCACTGTGGGCGACCGTGACCAGGCCGCCACAGCCGGGTCCCCCACACTTCTTCTCTCCTTCGTCAGTCCTGCAGTTCGGGCCGCCACACTCGGTCTCGGAACAAGAGGCCCCCGGAGGCGTCCCACAGGTCTGCAACGAGCCAAGAGGCAGGCACGGGCCCTCAGAGGGGGAGTCTGCAACAGCTGTGCAGGGCCTGGGTGGCCCGGGGGGCCCCAGAGAGCATGTAGGTGGTCCTCAGCAAGGGTGCTGGAGAACACAGTGTTCAGGATGGAGAGAGGAGCCGAGAGCTCAGGAATCATGGCCAGGGGAGCCATGAAAACTTAGGACGCTTCGTCAATACCTCCTGCCCTGATGAACTGGAATAGCATATGGGCGCTATGTGGGGTGCAAATGTTATCTGCTGGGTCAAGTTGAAATCTGCCCAACATGGGAGCCAAAGAATGCTTCCCCTTGATCCTAGACCATTGGATTGACACAAACAAGCAAGAGGTACTGACAAACTTCTTTAGACCTGGCATCTGGTCTGTTTTGGTCAATAGGGTGACATAAAAGGCCCATTATCTGGCCTTTTAGTACCTTCAAATCTTGGGAAGACAGGCTCACTGTGCATAAAACAGCCAAGAATAGGTCAGGTACTGTCAGGAAGAAGGAAAGCAGACAGAGGAGAGACTACTGACGGCTGCAGCTGTAGTTGGGGAAGGATGTCCTTGCTGTCTGGTGGGGTTTGAGCAGGGCAAGTGGGAGAACATTCCAGACGTGAGAGGAAAACAGAAAATAGTAGGGGCAAAGGTGGATTTCACTTTTACAAAAAGCAACCCCCCATAATCCTCTGGCCACTGCATGCACATGCACACTGATAAATTACAAGTCTGCTGTGTGATGGGAAAGGCTGAGCAGGGAGCAAACTGCAGAACCGTCCTCTCATATTGAAAAAAGGCAGTGAGAAGCAGGTAATGCTCCCAAACAAGGAAGGTATTCTTTTTTAAGAAATAAAGTAGGTTTTGAATAAATAGTCAACTCCTTAGACTAATAATTTTCTGGTACTTATAATCCCATTAGATCTCAAATTAACAAATAGTTTTGGGGCACCTGGATGGTTCCGTCAGTTAAGCGTCCTACCTACTTCAGCTCAGGTCATGATCTCACGGTCTGTGAGTTCGAGCCCCGCATCGGGAGCCTGCTTCAGATTCTGTATTTCTCTCTCTCTCTGCACCTCCCCCCCCCCCCCCCCCGCTTGTGCTCTCTCTCTCTCTCAAAAGTAAATACTTAAAAAAAATAGTCTTTCATGTAGCTGGCTTACAGAACATAAAAAGCTTCAGAAAACAGTTTATTCTGCATTGCCGTAGGAGAACATGAGCCGTAATCAAGAAGAGAAGCAGAAGGCCTCAGGGAGGCCTTCTAAAAACAACCTGACGACACCCTAGGAGATCTGTTCTATTTCAACCCTGCAAGCAGGAAAAAAACCAGATGCAAAAACAAAGAACTGAAGGTACTCAAAAAACACAAAGGGACAAAAACCTCTCTACCCAAGAAATACCAGTATGGAACCTGTAAAGGGAGATCTCATAGGAGAATTAAATACCTGCAGTGAGCGAACAGAAGCCAGCTCATCCCTGGGCAGTTCACCCAATGGAAAAGCAGGTACCAGGAAGGGCCCCCAATCGTATGGCCTGATCAGGCAAGGGACCCTTCACGCCCTCCCTTCCTAGACACCTGTTGCAACAAGCAAACCTCCTTTAGCATGATAGCTGCTTTCATTTTAGTTTGCGGAGATTTTATCTGTGATTACTGGTTTTTACTAGAATTTGTAATGTAGCACTCAATCCTGGAAGGAAAGAGAGAATTGGCATTTCACGCCTATATGTAGTGACTTTGTCCCCTGTGAAGTCTACACGTTGCTCTGGGCCTCGATTTTTCTAATAAGCCACGACAGGAGTGATCCGCCTTACTCCCTCTTTCCACTAAATGCTATGATGCTTAATAATCTATCACCTTGTAGGCATCGATTACGTTGGGCACAATACAGTCATGACAGTGTGTTTTTGCCAATTTCAGAGACAGCGAGATGGGGGGAAGGTGAGGAGGCCAGGAGGGAGGGGACTTGCACTAAAACCAAATCGTAAGGAAGCCTGAACCGTTCATGGTCTTCTGTGCACCACCTGCCTCCTGCTTTCTACTGTTCCTAAGCTAAGAGAGCACAAGCCTGAGTCTATAAACAATACGCTCCAAATTCTCCCAATAGGTATCCTTCCATGAAAAACGGTAAGGAAGCAAGAGGAAGAAAACAGGCAGAGTTTGGCTTTTTTTGGCCCTCTGCCAGATTTTCATTAAACTCACTCCTCAATTTCATTTGGCTCCAGAGTTACTTTTTAAAAGCTTCTGGGAAATGAATCTACTTTCGAGGTTGGTCTCAAGGTTAATCTTCACCAGGTAAAGTTACTGGAACAAAGGAACATTTTTAATTTACACCCAGGGAAAACATTCTTTTGCTCCTTTAATTTTTTTGAAGAAGCCCCACCACCCCCCCGCCCCCCCCCACCCCGCCCCCAAATATTCTTGAATGGCTCCACTGTGAAGGAGTTTGCATTTGGACTCAGAACTATGTGAAAAAGGGAGCACCTGGGTGGCTCAGTTGGTTAAGTGTCCGACCTCAGCTCAGGTCATGATCTCGCAGCTCGTGAGTTCAAGCCCCATGTCGGGTTCTGTGCTGACAGCTCAGAGCCTGGAGCCTGCTTCGGATTCTGTGTCTCCCTCCCTCTCTGCCCCTCCCCCGCTGTCTCTTGAAAATGAATAAACCTTAAAAAAAATAATAAAGAACTATGTGGAAAAAAAAAATGTCTACAGTTTAAAAAAGGTTAAAATCTGAATAAGAAGTCACCGATTCAATTTAACAGTCTGGTCTCCCATCCAAGTACTAACCGGGCCCGACCCTGCTTAGCCTCGGAGATCAGACGAGATCGGGCGGGTTCAGGGTGGTATGGCTGTAGATTCAATTTAACAGTCTGGGAAAGGAGTCTTGATTCTTTGTATCACAGAGGAACCGGCTAGCTGGACGTGGGGGAAGGTTGGAAAGGCACCCACTCTTGTTTTTATCTGGCTTGAAGGTGGATACCCATAGGGGGTCCAGAGACCTGAGGCCAGGTTCACTCCCGCTGGTTCATTTGCAAAATGAACAGTACGACTGACAACACAGGGTGGGTTTCCTTCCTAATTTGCATCAGAGCCTGGAGACCAGACCCTCAAAACCTTACCATCTCGGCAACGGCTGAAAGGTCTAGACTCTGTAGTTTGCCTGCCAGTTCATCCAGAAGGCGGGCCTGTTCCTCTTGTTTTTCCCTGAACTGGGATTCTCGTTCCAACAACAACTCTTCTACTCTGTCCCGAGTGAGAGTCGACTGGTCCACAGTGCTGTTGGAATCTGTGGTGGAGGCGTTCACCCTCTCCTCTGCCTCTAGAGACATCTGGAAATACTTGGTGATGCTATCCAAGGCGCCTAGGGCATCAAATGAAATGGCCCGCGGTTAAACCTCTCGTCCTCGTGCCCGTAAGGGATGCCCGTATCTGGTGTCTTCCAGCCCTCAGTTTACTGTGTGGTTTTGTTTTAAAACTCAAGGACCAAAATCTTTACGAAGACCTGGAACTTTCCTCTCCTGAGCAATGGCTACACTTTGTCCTATTAACAGCTATTTCTGGCCAAACATCTGGATGACAAATCAAGTCAATCATGCAGATGTCTGCATACAGGCAACTTTCCAGTTCTTTCTCAATAGCTAGTGGTGTCAGGCAGCCTGCAGATCACACGTCCAGATGTATTTTAATCTTTTCTTGGTCATTTGACTATTTCGATCCACTCAAACGACTAGTATTACATATGTAAAACAGCATGGCATGTTTTGGCTTTAAGGACCTAGCCAGAAAAATAAATGATCGTGCGTACAATAGGATGGTCAGTGCTATCTAACACTGCAGAAACTGTTCCCTGAACAGGCAACATTCTTGAATATAAAAGAATTTGCTGAAGTACCAATTTAATTTCCTAACTATTCAGGAGAGCCCATTTCCAAGAAAAGACAAGGAGGTTAAACCATTCACTGAAAAAAGCCTGGAAAGGGATGCCATTCTCACACACGATGACTGCTGCTCACTCCATGGCGTCTCCCTTTGTCTCTCTGTGCCCCGGCTCCCACATTTGTAAATGGGGACTGTAATCCTTACTTGTGCCAGAGACTCAATGAGAAAAAGCTTTAAAATTACTAGAAAGCGGGGCACCTGGGTGGCTCAGTCGGTTGAGCGGCCGACTTCGGCTCAGGTCATGATCTCACGGTCCGTGAGTTCGAGCCCCACGTCGGGCTCTGTGCTGACCGCTCAGAGCCTGGAGCCTGTTTCGGATTCTGTGTCTCCCTGTCTCTCTGCCCCTCCCCTGTTCATGCTCTGTCTCTCTCTGTCTCAAAAATAAATAAATGCTAAAAAAAAAAAAAAAAAAAAATTAAAATAAAATAAAATTACTAGAAAGCATTAACTTTTACTCTCAAAGTGCTGTAGTAAAAGGTTAGACAGAGGGGGTTAAATCCTGTTGTCCAGGATTGCACATTGGCACAAAAAATGCTCACCCCGAATATCTGAGTTTTTGATAAATTCCAACTGCTCAGCAAGCTCTTTCACTGTGTTGTCTAGGCTTTCTGCTTCTGTCTGTAGAGAATCTAGTTCTCTGGCCGTGCTGTTGCTTTGGGAAGCTGTGTCAGACAATTTCACTTCTACTTGAGCCATCTTGTCTGTAACATCTTTGGTTAATTTCCTGTAAAGAGAAGGGTAAGTTTCCAGAAGTAAAAGCAACCAAAGGGAATTCTGAAGTCTCATTTTTTTTTTTTTAACATTTTCTACAAATACTGTCCCCATTACTCTGTAACTTCAAACCAACTCAGTACTTTGTTAACTATTTGCTTCCAAGTACTAGTTTTATTCTCTTCAACATTAGGAAGCTGTATCAAATCCACCAATTTTCCTTTCTTCGAAGACCTGGAAGAAAAGCCTAGAAGCGCCAATCAGCGGTGTTGTGGTGGATGCACTGGAAGAGGGATTCCGAACACCTGCTGTCTTCTGAGCAAAGGTCCAGAGCATGGAGTTCCTGCCCCCTATGTGGGCAGGCTCCAAGCCCACACAACCCCACAGCTCGAAAGACCTAACTGACGCCAGTGTAGAATCGTGCCTCCCAGCCACCTGCCAAAAAGGCTCTTCTCCAAACCTCAGGGATCCCCTTCAAGATGAGACATGCAGAGAGGAAGCCCCACAGCCACCAGGAAGACAAAGAGCCACCCACATGAGCCCTCCGTACATTCTGCCTTAGCAAGGTCCCATCAAAGGAGCCTCCTCGTCCACCGACAAGCAACCCTTTTATCTTCCGTAAGAAAGAAAGTAGTTATCTCCCAGAATGGACTTGGAAACACATTTAGCTTTCACAATATTTCATTTGGAATCTAAACCCAACTGCATTCTCTTCTGTTTGTCACATCTCCAAAGCTGTATCTGAGGCATCTATTTGGATATTACTTATATATACAGTGTGTGTGTGTGTGTGTGTGTACACAGATAATCACAAAGAACGTAATGTTTGAGAAGACCTTAGCTCTGGGCTTTACTGGGTCACCTAATTGAATATAACTGTCTCCTCAGGGAGGTAAGAGTCAGTATAAAACATGGGGAAGATGTACAAAGGCCAAAAGGCTGGGGGCCGTTAGAAAAATGCTATTTAAAGCGGAGATAAAAATCATGACCCGACTCAAAGGAAAAGTGCTTAAAAGGATTTGTAGGCTAAATTGCATTTTATAAACTCAACCTTCTTTTCCTG
This sequence comes from Panthera onca, assembly GCF_046562875.1. Taxonomy (NCBI): domain Eukaryota; kingdom Metazoa; phylum Chordata; class Mammalia; order Carnivora; family Felidae; genus Panthera; species Panthera onca. The sequence goes on along the minus strand of NC_138340.1, from coordinate 76,887,030 downwards.
AGGCAATTATAATATAGTTTCTTTTCTCAGTGCTCTTTTATTCATGTGTTGGTTCTCAGCAGGCTTTCATTTCTTCCCAGGTCTCCTACAATGTTACAATTTTTAAAGGAATCAAATCTAACATTGTATATTTTTTAATAACAGCCACTTTGGATCCTAAGACCTGTGTCCTTGGATGTTGTGTTGACACAAGATTAATCAAACCAGTTTCTCCGAGCGATTACAATCTACCCGATTAGATGAATAGTGAGGGTAGAAACAGAGCCATTTCAGGAATGTAACCTCTCTTCTGGCAGGCTCTCAAAGGACACCCAGATTGTTTTGTTCTCCCTTAGGTGCAGGAGACCGAGGCCAAGAATCAGGTCCTAAGTGGCCTGCACTCGGCCGACAGCCTTCTCAAGCTTGTTGCTGCGTGTTAGGAGGCTGAGGGCACCACCGTCTCTTTAATGAGGTAAAATCCCTCACTGAATGCATTATCGCCCTGCAGCAGACATTTCCGAACGTTCTGTGTCCCGGACACAAGACCTCCAGCCTGGAATCAAGGACCCGTTACTTGAAACCTAGGAGGTCTAGGAAGGACCCCCCACAAGGTGCCTAAGCGCATGTCTGCTGTTCCCTTGCTGCTGTTTACAGCGCAGAGGTGAAAAGTCCATCTGTCTTCTCAGGCTGATTCAAGTCCCATGACACAGAAAATCTTACTATGGTTCTGTCGTAACTTAGAGTCACCTCAGTGTACAAGGATTTAGCTACGAAAGAGTTCCCCTTGGGGCGCCTGGGGGGCTCAGCTGGTTGAGTGTCCAGCCAGCTCAGGTCATGATCTCACAGTTTGTGGATTTGAGCCCCGCATCGGCCTCTGTGACAGATCAGAGCCTGGAGCCTGGTTCAGATTCTGTGTCTCCCTCTCTCTCTGCCCCTCCCCTGCTGGTGTGCTGTCTCTCGCTCTCTCAAAAATAAACGTTAAAAAAGAAAGAAAGAAAGAAAAGAAAGAAAGAAAAAGAAAGAAAGAAAGAAAGAAAGAAAGAAAGAAAAAGAAAGAAAGAAAAAAAGAAAGAAAGGAAAGAAAAGAAAGAAAGAGTTCCCCCGTTTGGTGGGCCCGTTGTGGAAAAGCAGTTGCAATGTCTGGAAGCAGGAAACATGCAGAAAAACGATCCCCCGGAAGTTCAGCACGACTCAGTTCTCTCTGCTCTCACTGGCAAAATCAACACTATGCAGAGACAGCGTTACCCAGAGACAGGCTAAGAAGAGAATTTTTCACTGTAGAGAATTTGTTACAATTAAATGAAGGAAGCACTGCCCTAGTGAAGCTGCGGAGATCGCTTGGAAATCGGGGGTAACCCATCTCCTCGGGAGGAGAAAACCTCCCCTTGTATGCATCGTGCGTTTGGCAATGACACGGTCACTTCACAGATCAGTCTTCTGCTGCAAGGTACAGACAATGTACTGTCCTTCCCTGGTCCACAGGAGAGGAGACAGACGCGGGCGTAAGTGAATCATGCAAGTTCTCAAGCCAGCAAGTAACCAAACTACGGCTCCGTTACGGATCCTTGGTCTCCAAACTCAAAGCTCCTGCCGTTCTACTCCCTTGGAGCGTTGGCTACAAAGGGGGGCAGTGGCTCTAACACGCTTTGTCAATGTTCACTCGCCCCATGCCCGGAGTAAAGGCTGCCGGGAAGCCAGTGCCCAGCATCTGTTTTCACTCATGGGACTAACCACACCTTCCAATGGAGGCACCCAGAGGGCATGTCTGCCCTTTATTCCCCAAGTGGAAACACTACCGTGGGCGCCTTCTCTGGCTCAGGAACTACTTACTCTGCTTCCTCAAAGAGATCCCCGATGTTCTTCAGCGGCTCCGTGGCTGGGCTCTGGGCCAGGATGTCTCTGATCTCATTGACTTTCTTCTCCACCGAGTCCACAGTCTCCCGGTAAGGCCCAATCACGCCGCTGATCTTCAGGGCCTTGGCTTTCTCCAGGAACTTCTGGGTCCGATTGGTCAACTCGGCGACGATCACATCCCACACGGCAAAGCACTGGTGGCAGGGAGTGCAGTCGGGGAAGACCCCCGAGTATCCGCGTGTGCATTTGTCACAGCGCGGGCCCTCGACACCCTCCACGCAGACGCACCGGCCGGTGGACTGGTCACACTGTGGTGTCTCGATGCCCCTGGGGTCACAGTCACAGGCTGGGAGGGAAAGAGCAGTGCTGTATGATCCCCTAGATCACGAACCTCAGTGACAAGACCTGGCATTCAAAATCCTCAGTCATGTTACAATGGGAAGGCGTCAACCGGGCAGTTTACCAACGGCTCTGGTGGAGACTAGACCAGCCTCCTGGAGCACGTGTTACCTTGACACCCACTAACCCCTTTACAGCGACAGTATTGATTTTTCTCCAGTCGACACTCATGGTACCCAGCAGCGCAGAAATGGTTTACGTGCCTGTCACCGAACTCTCACGATAACCCGACGGGACGGGGGACCTGCCCCAAGTCTCACACCAAGGAAATGGCTGGGCCCGGATTCCAGTTGAGCACATTACAACTCCCGTCCGCTCTTAACCTCTGGCCTGCCTCTGTCTCCCTCTTACTCTGACTCCCCCCCACCCCCCCCCGGATGCCAGCAGCACAGGCAATTCCGGTGGCATCCTGACGACATGAACACCTGCTAACACACCTCGCCCTACCTGGTCACAGAACTGGTGACTACGCGATGAAATGCAATGAACCTGATAACGAGAAAACTCAATTGAGAAAAAAGTCCTAGGAATCCTAAGTATCTAGTTTAAAGGCTTTCCACTAAGTGTAACGTGTGGATATCTGCCGTTGTGACGACCAGCCCGCCCCAGCACTGCGACCGCAGGCTCGTGAAATGTCAGAAGTCAGAGAAGGGACCTGGGAACCAGTCAGCCCCAACTGCTCACTGGCCCAGTAGGGCTGGCATCTCAGCCAGAACCAAATGGGAAAGGGTAACTAACGTTGGTGATCTTGGCTAATGGAGCTTGGCTGACATTACTTATCACGGTGCGTGTGCTACTGACCCCTGGCTTAGAGCCCCAAATCTCAGGGGGCCAACTTATTTCTGTATCAACACCTGATGCTTGCAGTATTTGTATACTATCTAAAAAAACACAAGGCCTGTACAAACATCTCTGGCCTTAAATCCTCTCTGGGAAAAGGTAAGGGATTAAGAAAAAAAGAAAAAAAAAAACACCCCCCAAAACAAATATATTATTTCCCTAAATAGACCGAAGACTCCAAGAGCAGGAGTACATCTTAAATTTTATTTTCTTTTAACAATTTTTTTAATGTTTATTTCATTTTTGAGAGAGAGTGAGTGGGGAAGGGGCAGAGAGAGAGAGAGGGAGACACAGAATCCAAAGCAGGCTCCAGGCTCTGAGCCGTCAGCACAGAGCCTGATGCGGGACTTGAGCCCACAAACCATGAGATCATGACCTGAGCCAAAGTCAGACGCTTAACCCACTGAGCCACCCAGGTGCCCCCAATTTTTTTCATGTTTATTTTTGAGAGAGACCAAGCACGAGTGGGGGAGGAGCAGAGAGAAAGGGAGACACAGAATCCGAAGCGGGCTCCAGGCTCCGAGCTGTCAGCACTGAGCCCGATGTGGGGCTCAAACTCACGGACCACAAGATCATGACCTGAACCAAAGTTGGACGCTTAACCCACTGAGCCACCCCGGCGCCCAAGGCAGGAGTACATCTTAGACCATTTTTTCCATCCTCCGCACCAAGCCCAGGATTAACCTGCAACTGGAGTTCAACAGTCTCTGCCAACCAAGGCTCTAACCTCATTTTCCGTACAGGCACGCAAGGGACATTTACACCCCCACCCCCATGAAAACAAAATCATCCTACTAAAAATGTGATGTCAACTGTGGCAAAACACAACACATTCATACTCTCAGATACTGTGATCTATTTGGGTCCCTAGCTGCAATTGGTCCCTGCAAGACTTTCTCATCAAACATCGTCCACAACCAGTTTCACGGATGGTCCTGAGATTTGCTCGCTGACCTCCATGCTCTAAACCCAGAGAGATGCGTTTGTGGCCCATTTTTCTGATCCCCACCCCCCCGCCCCGCCTTCTGCCTTTTATCATCATTTATCTTTCACGGCCTTTGTTGGCCAACACCACTCCACGTCCTTGAGCGGCAAGCCTGAGCAGTGCAGCGGTCAGCGTGCCTGGCTGCGAGTCCTGCCTTCTCCACACCACAGCTATGCAACTCCGGGTGCTGAGGAAACGGGAGTCACGGCCTCCACATGGGTACGATGGATCCCACCTACCACACAGGATCGCTTTCAGGATTTCATTAACAGCTTAATTCCAAAGCGTTTAGAGGAATATCTAGCTCATTGCAAGCACTCAAACATTTTTATCATCATCACTTTCTGTGTTCCGTGCAAGTGTCTGGGCGTTTCCTGCCCAGAGTGTTGCCTGACCGCATTTCCACTGTGGGCAGGGGAGGAAAAGAAAACCTGTCACGGCCTTGTGTTTATCTTTGTATATTTGCCAATAACATGAGTTTTTCAAAGATTTAAACTATGGAATATTCTAGTCCTCAACCTTTGGGATTTAAAACATAGCATTCCATTAGTGCCTTGGGTTCTCAAAACTAAACTTTTTTTTTTTTTTCCATTAAGTATATTGTTTCTTTCCAGGCATTTCAGGCATGTTTCATTTTTCCTGTTTTTTTGGGGGAACATGCCCATGAGTCAGGGAGCAGCCTGAATGAGCTATGAATAACTTTACATGTGTTCCCTACACCATTATTTCCAGGAGATGTTCCCGGAGAGAAGGGTTCCATGATCAGTAAATTCAGGAAAAATCATCCTGTTGAAGATTCCAAACAAACAGCAGCGTATTGAAGATTCAGAGTAATTCTACAGGAGAAGCCTTGTTTCATGTTTTTACCCAGTTGTATCCCAAACACATTTGACCATCGAGTCTTCTAGTGGAATACCAGGTGACACCCCAGAGAAACAACGGGGAAGGTGCGGGAAACCACAGCCTTCACAGTTTCAGAGATCAGAAGAATGGAAAGAAATTGAATAATGAAGAGTTTACATTCTTTAAGTTTTAGGAATGGATTTCCATGTCATTTTGGTAAAATTCAGCCATCTTTCAGAAAGCTGAAAGTTACGTGGGTCATCTAAGTCCTAGCCTGTCAAACTTGGCTGTACATCAGAATCACCTGGAGGGTTCACAAAAACGCAGACTGCTCCCCCAACTCCCCAGACCCAGATTCAGAATCAGTGGGTCTGGGATGGGACCTGAGAATTTGTGTTTCTAATGGATGTCAGGTGCTGCTGACACTGAGGGTCACTGGATCCCATTTTGAGGAGGATGGATGGTGTTACTTTGCTACCTGTTCTAGCTTTCTTTTTGTATGTGAATGTGTGCTTGTAGGGGTGAGAGGAAGACAGAGGGAGGGAGGGAGAAGAAAGAGAGAGAGAGGGGGTGGGGGGTGGGGGGTGGGTGGTGACAAAGGGGGAGAGAATGGGGAAGGGAGAGGCAGGGAGGAAGGAGGCGGGAGAGAGCAAGAGCGTGTGTGTGTGTGTGTGTGTGTGTGTGTGTGTGTGTGTGTGTGATGTGTTCATCCTTCAAAGGGTGGAGCCGGGGCAGAGTCATGACCTTGGAAGCTGACCGATGTAGGCTGACGCACAAACCTAGTGACCTGTGTAAGAAGAGGAATACATGACACCATCTGTAAAAATGGGATTGCTCCTGCCCCGCTCATCCCAATGGGCAGACCCATGGGGGCCCTAGGTGGCCCAGTAGACCTGTGTCTGCTTGGTCATCTCTCCCAGGCGTGGGACACCTGAGGCAGATGGCGCTTACGCTTTCACTTTGCTTTGAAAATTCCTTCTTTCCCATAGATAGTGCAAAGGCACACATTCATTCAGTCCTAAAGAGGTTTTTACTGGTTTCATGCTTGGGGCAAGGGATGGGTGCACATGTTGCATTTAGTTTTTAATTTCTCTAATAATTTTGTATTTACTTCAGTGATAAAGGCACTTCTTGCTCTCATTCTGTCGTGGGCATCTTTGAGGGACAGACCCTGGCCCCAAACTGTAGGATTTAAAATGCAAGTGCAGGGGTGCTTGGGTGGCTCAGCTGGTGAAGCATCAGACTTAGGCTCAGGCCACGATCGTACGGCTCATGAGCTAGAGCCCTGTGTTGGGCTCTGTGCTGACACCTCGGAGCCTGGAGCCTGCTTCTGATGCTGTGTCTCCCTCTCTCTCTGCCCCTCCCCCTCTCGCGCTTCGTCTCCCTCTCAAAAATAAACAAATGTTAAAAAAAAATTAAATAAAAATAAATAAATAAAAGGCAAGTGCAGGGGTGCCTGGGTGGCTCAGTCAGTTACGCATCTGACTCTTGATCTTAGCTTGGGTCTTGATCTCAGGGTTGTGGGTTCAAGCCCCCTAGCAATGAGGGCACCATGCCCAGCGTGCAGCCTACTTAAAAAAAAAATAAAGTCAAATAAAATAAAAATAAAAGGCAAATGCACTCCCCTGAGGGCGTTCCTCTTTCTCTGGGGATAGGGCCATAGTCCAGGCCAGCCCTCTAAGGAGTGGAGTGACAGGACCAGTTTAGCTGAACTGACCAATATTCCTTTCCTCTGATTGGAAAGAGTCAAATTTCACAGATGGAGTTCATAGACTGCAGTTTCATTATTGAGAACTTCAACCCCGGAAAGGCACCCGAAGACTACATGCATCAGGTTTTCATTTCAAACCGAAGCAGGGAAACCACTAAGCTCCTGTGGACGCGTGCTTCCCTCCCTGACTCCTGGGGACGCATGCGAGGCAAGCACTACAAAGCCCACATTTACAACCTCGTAAAAGGACCTACCCTAAGAGCATGTCCCGCTGAAGCAGCAAGGTTGGTTCTCACCTGTCCACTGACAACTTCACGGACACCGAAATTGCGAAGGAGACCCTCCAATCCTGGCTCACGTACGCTGGGGTCTAAGACTCCCACACTAACCAGGCAGGCGATCTCTGACGAGGGCCAAGGGTTGTGTCCTCTCTTCAGAGGAAGGGCTCGGGGCGCGGGTGGACCTATAGCTCAGCACTGCTCTAACAAATGGGATTCTCTGGCAGAGGACCAAAAACTTTCTCTTGGAAAGAAGAAGAAAGTGGTTAGCAGAAGTTGTGGCCTCACCTTTAAGGTGAACAAATCACGGAGATGAAGACTAGCATTTTAAAAACGAGATGGGGGGGCGCCTGGGTGGCTCAGTCGGTTAAGCGTCCAACTTCGGCTCAGGTCATGATCTTGCGGTCTGTGAGTTCGAGCCCCGCGTCGGGCTCTGTGCTGACAGTTCAGAGCCTGGAGCCTGTTTCGGATTGTGTGTCTCCCTCTCTCTCTGCCCCTCCCCTGTTCATGCTCTGTCTCTGTCTCAAAAATAAATGAACATTAAAAAAAAAAAATTAAAAAAAAAAAAAACAAAAACCAAGATGGTCATCAGGGTGCCTGGGTGGCTCAGGCAGTTGAGGGTCTGACTCCTGGTTTTGGCTCAGGTCATGATCTCACAGTTTGTGAGTTCAAGTCCCGAGCTGGGCTCTGTGCTGACAATGTAGCACCTGTTTGGGATTCTCTGTCTCCCTCTCTCTCTGCCCCTCCACTGCCTGCTCTCTCTCTCTCAAAATAAATAAATATTAAAAATAAAATAAAACAAGACTGTCATCAATTTTGATGAGCCATAAGAATTCCACCTTCCTCTGTAAATACATTCTCGGTTATGTGGTCAGTAGGTCTCCTCTGTTTTTCCCAAGTTTTCTCCTCATTTAAAAATGTGATCTCTAAGAGATAGGTAAATGACCTATAATGCACCCATTTTATAGATCTTGAGGCCTGGAGGAACACACTGGCAGGTCAATGTCAGAACAGGAAACCTCAGTCTCTTTATCAGTAGGTATAACTATCTTCTCTGGGGCCCTCCAGCAACTGAGCAAAGTCTGTCCCCAGTGGCCTAGCGTTCAAGGCTTTCACAGTCTGGTAAAACCGAATCTCCCCATGGGTCCCCATGGATGGTTTCCTGAGGGCACCCCCGCCCCCCACAGCCTCGCTGCTACATTCTTGTCCTTGAACCAGGACATGAACTCCTCTCTCTAAATATCTTTCATCAGGAATCACAGGCCCAGGCAAAGAACAGGGACACTGGGTCACGTGGACCTGACTTCAGAGCCCAGATCTGCCCTCACCTGTGCTTTGTCTCTGGGCAACTCACTTAACCTCTCTGCACCTAAGATTTCTCAGCTGTGAAGTGGAGGTTACATGTGTCCTCACAGATTCTCTGCTGTCAGGATAGAACCAAGAGCAGGCACAGAATGTCCCCACAAGCACTCCACACACCGCAGATTCTCTGCGGATGGCCATCAGCGCGAACCTTCTCCCTGGCCCCTTGCTGAAGGGCTCCAGATCCTGCGGCTCTTGCCTCCTCTGACAGGTGGAAAGGTCCGTACCGCTTTCCTCCTGCCTCTTGCGTCAGGTTACTCTACGTGCGCCATTTCCTCAGGCGGCCTGCCAGCGCCTGGCGCTTCTCTGCTATGTCCACTCCCCACCGGACGGCCATGCTCAGTACTGTGTTCATATCCAGCCTTCTTCCTAAAACTTAAATCTGCCTTGGGACACAGAAAGTGCGACATCCTGGGGTGCCCGGAGGCTCAGTTGGTTGAGCGTCCGACTTGGGCTCAGATCATCGTCTCGCAGTTCATGAGTTCGAGCCCCACACTGGGCTCGCTGCCGTCAGCACAGAGCCTGCTTCAGATCCCGTCCCCCTCTCTGCACCTCCCCACTTGCGCTTTCTCAAAAATAATCATTAAAAAAAAAAAAAAGCAAAGAAAAGCAAAGAAAATGCTCTATCCTAAATTCAGGCAACGGGGTTATTTGCTTCTGTCTCACACCCTGCCTCAAAGTAACACGGGGCTCCAGGATTTGCTATAATGCCGAAAGGTTTGCTCATTCTTTACCCAGGAACTTCCATTTCACCACAAGGGACATCTAAACATTTTAGTCTCTTAAATGTGATTTCGCTTTAAATTCTCCGCCTCCTCGGCCCCACCTGTTTTTCGGTCTTGCTAACGTAACTTCGGTTTGGGGATGAAAATTGGGCAATAGCGACTTTACCTGCAGAAAGGAGCTGGCTGGCTGGTCAAAGGGTTGGCAGGCTTTCTGTCTCAAGGCCCGGATAGTAAATATTTAGGCTTTGCAGGCCGTATGGTCTCTGTCACGACTACGCAACTCTGGCTCTGTAGCACGAAGGCAGCCGCAGACGGTACATAAACAATCGCGCCCAGGCAGGGGGCTGGGTTTGCTGACTGAGCCCTGGTTCGCCCACCCTCCAGGAGACACAGGCTGTGCTGAGGATCATGGAAGACGAGGCTTCCCTCTACTAACAAAAGTATTTGTGGTTCTCTAAAGAATCAAATTAAGTCTGATTTCCCAAGTCACAGCAAATAAAGTACAAGGTGGGTAATTATAAATGAATCCCAGCCTAAGAGCACAAGTGTTCTAAAAACTCATGCCTGAGCAAAGGAATGCACTTAATTTTTCTATTAAAAACACTTTGAAATGAGAAGCAAGCATGATGGGAACATGGCCACTACCCAGAACCTCTCACCTATGCCCGACATTTCCAATTTGCGCTGGTTTAAGAGACACTGGCCTTTTCCAACAGCCAGAAGCCCTCCCTTCGCGATCTATGAATCAACAGAATGATTCCACATGTGACCCTTTGACTCCTGAGGGGGCACAATGTGGCGCTCCAAGCTGAGGCTTTCTCCGGCACATTTGCTGGTGGGTGGACGAGATTCTCTCCGTCCCCAGCACAGTGGTGGGCTTGTTCAGACTCGGACGACTGGCCAAGAGCCCCAACCCGCCTGGACAATAGGAACATTCAACAAGTTATAAGTTTGAGGCTCAACTCATTTGTCTTTTACACAACCACATTTTTTTCCATAAGGGGAAAACTTAGCTATGACCTGGGTCTTCCTATAAGCATGCTGTTTACAAAGTGGCACCAGAAAGTCAAAATGTGTGCCCTGCTCCAACCGAAAGATTTGAAATTGAAGACTCTTTGGCAGTTAATTACCTAATTTGAGAAAAGCGGTCACATATTTTCCCCCCACGGTTCCATCTAATTTTAGTCGATACCTATTCCTGTCCCTACTCATTGTTGGACCCCGTCCCTTCTAGAACTTGTCCACCCCCTATTTCTATTTGTGAGGATAGTCTAGTCCATCCAAAGCCCAAACTCCAGGTGCTGCTAAATTTTTGCCCCTGTCTCATCCGATCACACTAGTCCTGCCGCACTGCCATCTTGGACACACGAGGCCCTGTGATGCGGTGACCAGCCCCCTCCCCGCCCCCAGCCACTGTTAAGTAACGTCTTTCTTTTTCTCTCTCTCTCTGGAAGCTTTGCAGATTAGGAGCTGTTTGGGTCCCAACACTTTCGAGATTGACCTCTCTGCTGGATAAAACAAAGTAACTGGTGGATGCAGATGTCACGGACTTCACTCTTTGCAAAATTTCTAAAACAGGATCTAACTTTTGACCTGAATAAGAGAACACTGTTCCTATAAGCCACGATTCCTCTGGCAGATGGAGGGCTAAAAGTTTAAAGATGAAAGGGTGAGGAGTAAAGTTCCACACCAAGTGAACAATTCTCTGATTGACTCTAGCTCCGGGTAACAGGCTTTTCGTGCGCACGAAGCTTAGACAGAGCCAAAGGTCAGCAAGCTATTTTGCCCATGACCCACGCCGGGAGAATCAGGCTCTAAGCTATGATAAAACCATTACCTGGAGAAAATCAAGCCCTGGGGGCATTATGAGATTGAGGGATCTGAGAGAAGAGTGATTATGGCCCTGGAGAAACCGTATTTTAAACAGGATTTCACTTGAGGGAGACAACCTAGAGCAAGTAGCTCACTGAATGTCACGGACCTTCTAAAGGCAGTGAGAAAATCAGATCCCATGAGGAACCGACATCTGGACTGAAGAATGATGCGTGGAGAAGGCCTTGTCCATCCACACTGCAGGGATCATCTCTTCTGTGGAACAGACCTTAACCTATGATGTTGGTACGAACCCTTCTGACCAAGCCTCAGTTGAAAAACAAATCATCTGATATTTGTTCGGGTCGGTTCTCCCCCCTTGTTAAGGAACAGATGGGCAGACTGTGAAGGAACACTTAGTATCTCGGTTTCTGACCATGGATAGGAGATACTCAGGGAACCACTAACTTGAACATCTGTATCATTTCTTGTGATAGTCGCATCCAAAAAACAAAAAGGTCACTTTTTATTTAGAGTCCAATAGGGACCTAGAATTTCAGACGTGTAACAAGGAAAATATATCCAAGACCAGTGAAGAAACTGCGGAGATAGTTTCCATACTTGTAAGTGTGGAACATGGGGAAGAAAACCCAAGTAGGAAAGAAAAAATAGGAAAACAGAATAGAAACAGTCCATTAAAATCCTTTCCACAAATGCTCTCCCTTTAAGATCTGAAAACATTTGAAAATATCTGGCAGGTCCAAACCGAAATTGCAACAGCATGAAAATTAAGCAACCCTTACGATTCACATGATTTCAACAAGTTTTTGTTCTCAAGAAAATGTCAAGTCTTCCCTCGTACTCAGTTTTATCATAAGCCTACGTGAAAATCTGGCTTTTGTTCACATGTAACAGACCTAGAGTGCCTGTCACCTATTCTTTTGTTGTGCGTAAAGATGTGAGGACTTTGCCCTCTGCTTCCCACTGGTGGGGACATCACACGGGGGGCACACGCACCGGTGGCTTTTGCTGTCAGCAGAGTGCATTTGACGCATTGGAATTAGACGAATTTACCAGAGCAGGCATTTAACTCTGTGTGTGCTGGTAAGGAAGCTGGCCATAGATACTGTTCAGAGGGGGGAAAGTCAGTCTGCGGAAATACATGGTTAATATGAGCCCGTTTTGGTTAAAAGCATCTAAAAAAGCCATTCTGTGTGTCTTCATGGTGTGTGCACGGCTTTGTGCAGAGACAAAGGTTACCCCCTGGGGAATGCAGGCCTGCTTTTACTACCTACGTTCTCAATAGGGCTACGTTCGTTAGATTTTTATTTTTATTCTTATTTTTTAAAATAATTTTTTGGGAGAGGGCAAGTGGGGGAGAGGAGACAGAGGGGGATCTGAAGCGGGGTCTGTGCTGACAGGCTGAAAGCAGCGAGCCTGACGCAGGGCTCGAACTCACAAACCCTGAGATCGTGACCCGAGCCGACGTCGGACGCTCAACCGACTGAGCCACCCAGGCACCCCAGTCATTTCTCAAACAACGAGCGCGAGTTTCTTTTGTAACAAAGCACAGAAATAAATGCACTGGTGTTCTACTTTAGAGTTGACAAAAAGCTCGGGGAGACACCTGTCTGCTCCCTCTGCCCTGATCCAACGCCAACCGAGAATGCCCGCGGCCTCACCTCGGCACTCCACGTTGGGGTCTCCCCAGAAGAGCTCCTGGCACTCGCTGCAGGTGCGGCCTCCGAACCCGGGCATGCACTGGCACTGCCCCGTGAACTGCGGCCAGAAAACACACCTCGGTCACACGGGCTGCTGGGCGGGAGGCAGCGTGTGTTTTCTTCTTTGGCTGCCGGTTAGGGCAGGTGGGACTGGACTGTTAGCCTGAAAAGACCCCTACATCCTGACGGGAGAAGCGAATCTCACTTTTCTCCTGGGTGCTCGGGCCCCCATGCCAGCATCTCCTCCCTGCTGTTCTGTACCACGGGCTGGAAAGGCCCAGAGCACGTTAGGCTTTATTTACAGGTTTCTTCACAAACCGCTAAAGACCTAGGCCACCCTGAGAGTCACCTGCCGCGGGAAGCCCTTCATTCTCAGGGTGCCTCAGGAAACAACAGCACCTTTTGCAGTGCCGGAAACAGCCGCTGGCTTCCTTTCAGGCGGGACAGCTAAGAAAAGGGTCTGATTCAGCAGCCTGGTATGGAGGAGATATAGCACACCCTTGTCCGTGCTCATGGGGGTCCACACCACAGCGGGGGCCCTGGACTGAAAGGTCATCCCCGACGAGCCACCAAGTGAGAGCTGATATTCAGTCTGCGCTGTGTTTGCCAAGCCGTGTGCTCCGAGGTGAGGCTGCGAGCGTGAGGAGGGGGTGCCCTTCTCTAACTTGGGCCAAGCCACCCGACGGGCAGGACTCCTACAGGTGAGACCCTTTCCTTCTGCCATGACAGCCTCACCCCCGGCCACAGCGCCTCACCTCATTGCAAGATGGCCCAAAGGAATGAGCAGGATCACAGCTGCACGGGTCACACCCGGTCCCGCTGGCCAGCTGCCAGGTGTTGGGCGCACAGCGGTCACAGTTCTGCCCGACCACATTAGGAAGACACGAGCACTGACCGGTGGTTTTGTCACACTGGCAGTCAGAGCCGTTGCAGTGGTCCTGCACGGTGCCCAGGTAATTGCAGACACATTCTGTAAAGGAACAGCGGGATCAGATTTACTCACATGCATCAAGTTCCTAAAATTCACAAAACACCCATTGCGATGCAAAAGTTCGCTACCTTCTCATGGCTAAGATTTTCCCTCTCCAGATTTTGGCCTGGAGATGCAAACAAGTAAGGAAAGGAATGGAGGGATTAAAAACAAAAAACAAAACCAAAAAAAACCCCCAAACACTAAAACTGCTGTTCTTTCGCAGTTCTTATGACACAGACCTTTCCGACATATCCCAGGTGAATGGGCACCATGACACATTTTGCCTAACAGCATTTCTGAAATACTCAGACTTAACAAGCTGCTGGCAAATCATTTGAAAATTGAGGATTTAACTGGAAATAACAAGAAGTCTGCTGTGGGACTTGAGATATCTAGTGATTTCAAATTCTTGGCAGGGAGCAGCGGTAACGAACGTGTCAGACAAAGCAGGTAGAAGCCCTCTAAGATGGTGGGGGAATCCAGTCCCAGTGGCCCTTGACATTCCACGCATGTTGGCGTCTACACTATGGGGCCCCGGGCTGTGCAGCAGCAGCAGAGGAAGAAATGCTGGCTGATTCCTGATAAGAGAGGAAGGAGATGTTCTGGAGACACTTCAGAGATGTCCCTTCCTTCCCCTTAAGCGGGAAGGCTCTCCCCATCAATGACACGAGGAAAGGTACGGACCCCAGTAGGTATTTAGGACCTAGGAGCCCCAGCCCATCGGCAAGTTCACGGGCAGAATATAAAATCAATACACTCTACTGGGTGGCACTTATTGTGGTGACACAGCTACACAGTTTTCTTTCCGGTTCCCTCCCTCAGGCACTGAGTTACATCTTGGGACTTCAGTCTTGCCAGAAAATGAGGATGTTAAAAAAAAAAAAAAAAGTCAATCTCATCTTTCTTTTGTCAGAGGAAAAACTCTAAAAGGGTTTTCCCAAACGAAACAAACACCTCAAGATGTCATTATCCCCCGATGACGAAGAAGAAGGCAGAAGTCCTTCTAAGCGGGCAAGACGAATCCGTATCTTACTTCGACAGTCCTGGCGGAGCGCGTCCCCATAGTACCCGAGTCGGCAGAGCTGGCACTGGTCCCCTTCCGTGTGGTACAGGCACTTAAGGCACCTTCCGGTCTCCCTGTCACAGGCTTCCGGGTCTGTCGTGTCAATGTTGCCATGACACTCACAAGGCTGACAGGAGCCCCCCACGTCCGAGGGATTGCCAAAGAAGCCTGAGGCACAGTCGTCACATCTGGAGCCTGGTGACCAAGCACAACCCCTTCAGCTTGCTGACTGAAAAGTCCAGCCACCCACCCCTCACCCCGCCGACATTCCTGCACCCCCCCCAGGCAGTGCTGTGTTCCTCCCAGAGCCCGGGATGACCCCGTCTTTAGGAGGGACAAGATGCCAGGGGCAAGAAGAATTTTGTAGTCTGCAACATGGCGGCACCCTGGCTCAGAGGCCACAGCGGGGACATGGCCAGCTGCAAGAGTTGTAACAGGACATTTCAGCTTCTCATTCCATAGGTGGAGCCGATTCGGAGCTAAATCACCACCTAACAGCGTAAAGCTTCACTGATCTTAGCTCCTAATGCAAACATTACGTTAACGGAAAAAAATCACCGCTCCTGCGTGAGCAACCTGCAAAATGGGGTGCCTCATGATGACCGATTTCCCTAAGAAATCCTGAAATCCTGACACGTGTGCCAATATTTCTCCGCTAAGAATAAGGGTAACTAGTATCTGAAACCGTGGCATCAAGGGTGAAATGAAAGGGAGCTTATTTTCACAAGGAACTGTCCTCCTTGAGTGTTGACAGATCATGGTGAGTATAATAAACCACAAAGAACACATCTAGCTTTGACCAATTCCATTATCTGGGGGCCATCTGGGGATGGCAGTTGTCTTCCTTCCGCCCACTGTCTGGCCACTTCACCACTACCTTGAGACCCTTCTGCCAGGACCTGGATAAGGGAGTGGAAAAGTAAAATGTAAGACAATCTTCCTACTGCTTAGTAAGGGAAAACTATTCCGAGGGATTCACTCATGGATTTAAGTGAACTTGCTATCCTGTTTTGTATTATATAACATCATCACGGAGACTCGAGAATTCTCTTCTCCACATGCCCAACAGGAAAAGAGCATCTTTTGTGTTTCACCTTCCCTTCAGGTGTAACTAAGGATCGTAAAAATGAAACTCAATTGGTTCCCTCTTCATCTTTTTTCTATACCAACAACCAGACTCATAAATATGACACATCCTTTCCTCCAAAAGTCTGTACCTTACTTACCAACGTATCCGGGATTACAGACACAGGCAAGCTGTAAAGTAACAGGATCTTGATAGCAGCTATTGGCGAACTGGCGTCCACTGTCGGGACCATCTGGGCAAGGACAAGGGCGGCAGTGATCTCCTGACCCAATGATGGGATCGCCATAGTAACCGGCCAAGCACCTGCATCAGTCGCAGAGGAGAGAGGGCCATGAATCACATTTGTAAGAAATCTGTTACAAGAAGGAGTCTTAGAAACTGTGTTCTCTGCTTGGGGAACGTTCACTCCCCATTCCTCATGTTTTGACTTGGAGAACTTTCCATTAGGGCGCTGGTTCTCCAACGGTAACACCAATCAGAATCCCTTGGAGGGCTTGCTAAAACGGTTTGCTAGCTCATGCCTTCATTTCTAACTCAGTAAGTTCCACGTGATGCTGATGCTGCTGGTCTGGGGATAACACCTGCAGGGTCACTGCAGTAGGACCCTAACTCACTTCCCCTTCTCCCCCGCCCCCAGAAGAAGAGATACATCTCTTCACGTGACCCTATTGTCCTACCAGCTGCCTGCCTTCCAGAGCATTCTGCCTTGCATTAAAGGGTCTGGAGAAGGGGGTGGGTGCAGGGTGGGAAGACAGCATGTGATCATCTGTCGATGCCCCGGAGGTGTGAGGAATCAGTTAGCAAGCCCATGGTGGAATGTTCTGCAATCCAGCCTTTACCAGTAACAAAGCTGATAAGGATGCGCTCCAGCAGCAGGACTCTTGAGCCTTCCAGGTGGTTTCTCTTTTTTTTTTTTTTTTTTTCAGTTTTTAAAAAAAATTTTTTTAACATTTATTCATTTTTGAGAGACAGAGAGCACAAGTGGGGGAGTGGGAGAGGGACAGGGAGACACAGAATCCAAAGCAGGCTCCAGGCTTTGAGCTGTCAGCACAGAGCCCGATGCAGGGCTCGAGCTCACAAACTGCAAGATCATCACCTGAGCTGAACTCGGACGCTTAACCGACTGAGCCACCTAGGCGCCCCTGTCAGATGGTTTCAAACAAGAGACGCACAAGGGATGTCATTTATCAACTCCCAACTCCTCTCCTTACAGATCAGGAATCCATGGAGCTTAAATGACTCACAAGGCCTACACAGCCAGTTACTGATAACCCAGGATCTGAATTCAGCCTCCTGACTTGTCTGAAGCAAGAATTCTTCTATGTGATGCTGCTTCTCTACATGAGTGATTAATTGGGTTACTTTTTCACTTCCTGTAACGTAAAAGGTTGAAGGGACTTTGGAGATCATCTAACCCAACCTGGTTATGGTACTTGCCGACGGCGGGACACTCAGAGAGGTGAGCTAACTCCCCCAGGGTCATGGAGCAGGTTAGAAGCAGAGCTGAGCCTGGAACTCAGGTCTAAACATTGCCAATTCATTTTGTTTTCCATGCCTTGTTTTTGTTTTGCTCTTTTCCTTTTGAGACAGAATTTTTTTTTTTTTTAAATGGGGCAGAGGGAGGGAGATGAGGAAATAGAAGGCAAAGCTGTTTAGTGGAAATTAACCTTCTATTTAATTAGACACAGACACGATACAAGAACATGTTCCCAGATTATGTGCTGGGAAAGTCAGCAGAGGTGAAGCAATTTTGCATGACAGGCTCTGAAAAAGTTTTCTATGAGGCTTTTCTAGGTGAAATACATCCAACTACCTCATGATAGAAACTGAGTGTTCATTTCCTGCCTCTCCCACCACTTCCCCCCTTGGGAGTGAGCTGAACCAAGGGCTACTTCTTAAATTCACAGGATTGAAACTCTGATCTTCTTGGAATGAAGAAAAGAGAAAAGAGAAAAGCAAAGAAAAAAGAAAGATGAGAAGTTGGTTTACAGAATCCCAGATATTTTAATAAAGCTTTGTCATCCAAACGCAGGGCTAAAAATTCTCCCCCTCCCACACCCTCATTTTCCTAAAAGAAACAAAACGCTTTACAAATAAAACCCAAAACAGTCCCAAATATCAAGTAGGCTCTTCTCACAGATGCTCGTCCCACTTCATTGCCCAGCATGCTGGATCTCACACCCGCAGGGCGGGTAACCACCTGTGTTCCCCACCCCACTCTCTTGTCCTTTTTAGTTTTTTTTTTTTTAAATTTTTAAAAATGTTTTTTTTTTATTTTTGAGACAGAGAGAGACAGAGCATGAGCAGGGGAGGAGCAGAGAGAGAGGGAGACACAGAATGTGAAGCAGGCTCCAGGCTCTGAGCTGTCAGCACAGAGCCTGATGCGGGGCTCGAACTCACGGACCGTGAGATCATGACCTGAGCCGAAGTCGGACGCTTAACCAACTGAGCCACCCAGGCTCCCCTTTAAAGTTTATTTTTGAGTGACAAAGAGAGAGAGAGAGAGAGAGCAGGAGAGGGCAGAGAGAAGGAGAGAAAGAATCCTAAGCAGGCTCCGCACTGTCAGCATAGAGCCTAAAGCGGGGCTTGATCCCACAAACCCCAAGATCATTACCTGAGCTGAAATCAAGTCAGACACTTAGATGGCTTATCCACCCAGGCCCCCCCTTGTCCTTTTGAATCTAAGTTTCTCATCTGTCGGTCTTAAACTTATTCTCCATCTTCCAAAGAACAAGAATGAAAAACTTAATGCAAAAAACCGACACCATCAATATATTAATTTCTTCCTTTCAAGACTTGTATAACTGTCTCCTTGTTATCTTCTTACAAGGCACTTTTGTACTTGGAAGGAGTAACTTTTATTTGAAGGAGTAGTTTACTGGAACCTCCAAATTCTTGACTACCAACTACTCTAGCACAGAGCCGGGAACCGTGTATTTGCTTCCAGGCACGTCTTTCCGCCATAAGTCAATCACGTATTCACTTTCCATGGACAATTTCTCTCTCATCCGATGAGCAATTTTCCCACTGACTGAAGCATTTGTTGCTATTTTAAAAACAAAAGTCCCAGATAGTGTGGATGGACGTTAAAAGACAGAAAATCTATTGAGGTAAAAGGTGAAGACTATTTACTCCAGAAAAATCAGGTTCTCATAGCACATCTGCCTTTATTTAGTGATGAACAGTGTAAACCAGCATGTGATTTTTCCACGTGGATTATTTCGCATCTACCGAGCTTGGCTGTACCGTTAGTAGGGGTACGTTCTAGGTAGGTCCTCTTTTACTATACCCAGTGGGGTATGCTTTAGAGTCATAAAAATTACTCAATTCATTTGCTACCTGGAGAACAGGTATACTGATGCACATTTTCTACAGTCTCCCAGAACCTGTAGCTGCATAATGTGTTTCAAACCAAAAAGCCGTCTAAAATTTGATTAATTCTATTCGGATTTGGTTTCTACCTTGACCCAATTTAGGCATTAACATTTCAGAATTCGGGTCCTGGGCAAGAATCTGCTGAGACAGGATTTCCGTCCAGGTCTGTGCTGACCTCTAGGATGGCACCCCACGAGGGCAGCTCACGTTGGTTTTGTTCTCTGCTGCCTCTGCAGTGCCAGCACAATGCCCAGCACATAGAAGGAATCAACTACGGGCTAGCTAAAGGACTGAGTTCCTAGGAAATACTGAGGTGGACAGAAATGAAACCTTCTGGAGTCTGCTGGAGCTTTTGCCTGGTGTTGGTCTAAGATGCTGTTTGCTCAGCCAAAAATGATCTCATTCTCTTCACTTTCAAGAGGCCGGGAACCCTACGCCCCAGCAATTGCACTACCAGGTATTTATCCAAAGGGTGCAAAAATGCTGATTTGAAGGGGCACATGCACCCCAATGTTTACAGCAGCGTATGGACAATAGCCAAAGTATGGAAACGGCACAAATGTCCATCAACTGACGAATGGATAAAGATGTGGTACTTATATACAATGGAATACTAGTTGGCCATCAAAAAGAATGAAATCTTGCCATTCGCAATAATGTGGATGGATCTACAGTGTCGAAATAAGTTAGTCAGAGAAAAATAAACATATGCTTTCACTCATATGTGGAATTTAAGAAACACAACAGGTGAACGTATGGGAAGTGAAGCAAAACTAAGATAAAAACAGAGGGAGACAAACCATAAGAGACTCTTGAATACAGAGAACAAAGTGAAGGCTGCTGGAAGGGAGGTCGATAGGGGTATGGGCTAAATAGGTGATGTGTATTGAGGAAGGCACTTGTTGGGATGAGCACAGGGTGTTATATGTCAGTGATGAACCACTAAATTTCATTCCTGAAATCATTATTATACTACGTTAACTAACTTGGTTAAAAAAAAAACTGGATTTGGGGTGCCTGGGTTCCAGCCCTGTGTCGGGCTCTGTGCTGACAGCTCAGAGCCTGGAGCCTGCTTCGGAATCTGTGTCTCCCTCTCTCTCTACCCCTCCACCACTTGCTCTCTCTCTCAAAAATGAACATTAAAAAACTTTTTTTAATAAAAATAAAAAAAGGGGATTTTGTGAAGTTTTGGATTACTAAAAATCCGCTGAGTTGATCACTCCAAAAATGCTCATGCAGCAATAATCTTATATGTACATCCAGCAGTGGTTATAATTTCTGATGATGACACAATAAAAACTTTTTGTGATTTGCATCGTAAGATAATGTGAAATGTTAGACCTTCACGTTTACTCTTTTCTGGTTATACGTGTTCTAGACATCTATACTCCTCTAGAGATATTAAAAATTTAAATTAAAAAAAAAAGGGGCGCCTGGGTGGCTCAGTCGGTTAAGCGTCTGACTTCAGCTCAGGTCACGATCTCGCGTTCCGTGAATTCAAGCCCCGCATCAGGCTCTGTGCTGACGGCTCAGAGCCTGGAGCCTGTTTCGGATTCTGTGTCTCCCTCTCTCTCTGACCCTCCCCCATTCATGCTCTGTCTCTCTCTGTCTCAAAAATAAATAAACATTAAAAAAAAAAAAACTAAAAAAAGAGGCGGTGAGCACGTACCTTTCACAGTTGTGCCCCGTGGTGTAGTCCTGGCAGCCCAAGCACGCCCCGGTGGCAGAGTCACAGTCGTCGGCGTGGCCGTTACACTGGCAGGGCTGGCAGCTGGGGAAGCCCCAGTAGCCGGGCAAGCACCGGTCACACTGCCGAGCATACACCCCCTGGAAGCAGTGGCACTGGCCAGTGATGGGGTCGCAGAAAGCGTTGACGGACCCTTGCAGGTGGCACTCACAAGCTGAAGGAACAGGCGAGGGTGGAACCGCCTTGAGAAACTCCTTAAATGCAAACACACCCCCAAACAGAAGCACCCCCGTGCCCGGTTCAGAACGCTCATGACTCAGGCGATGGGTTTTGCGGAGGGAAGCCCTGCCTTCCAAAGCCACAAAGCCCAGCTCGGTATTTCCCAGGTCATCTCAACAGATACGTGACAATTCTGATTAACGTACGTTTGCAGCCACTGGGGCCAAAGCCGAAGGTGCCCGGGGCGCATCTGTCGCAGGTTCTTCCAACCACGTTGGGCCGGCACTGGCACTGGCCTCCATTGGGATCACAGACGGAACTTAAGGAGCCCTGGGGGTCACATTCACAAGCTGCAGGGGAGAGAGAGGTCAGAACCTGAGACACGGAGCAGCCAACCCCAGGAGAGAGAGAGGAGCGTGGCATGGGGCGCCTGGGTGGCTCAGTCGGTTGAGCGTCCAACTTCGGCTCAGGTCATGATCTCGTGTTATGTGAGTTCGAGCCTGACGTCGGGCTCTGTGCTGATGGCTCAGAGCCTGGAGCCTGCTTTGGGTTCTGTGTCTCCCTCTCTCTCTGCCCTCCGCCCCCCCCCCACACACACTCTCTCTCTCAAAAATGAATAAAGATTTTAAAACATTATATATATATAAAAAAAGCAATGCATGTAGCCAGTCACACTGGCTGTGAACTGGACCACCCCTTTCCTTGGGCTTGCCCTGATCCTTCCCCTTCACCACCTTGGCTTATTCAGAATTCCCATTTCAAACAATGTCATCCCTATGATGAGCAGGCGGGAACCAACAGGAGACGGAGTTGGCAGATAAAAGCAGTTTTTCTCAGAAGGAGGTCATTAAGGTTTTTCTCCCCTTGCCTTCAAAGGTCAAATAAGCACAGGACCGTAGACAAAAGCCAGTGACCTTTGGGAGCGGTATGACCTTTCAGGGAGAAAAGCAAACTTCAGTAGTATGATGCTCCCTGATTCCATCCCAAGTCCCCACCTGCCTACAGAAATGCAGTGTCCTCATGGCTTTGCCCCTCGTCACCGTGTGTATTTCCTGAATATCGATTGCATCTATCACTAAAATAATGGTGCTCTATCATTGAAATATTCCTTTGTTTTTTTTTTTCTTTAAAGTTTATTTATTTTGAGAGAGAGAGAGAGACACGGGAGGGGCAGAGAGAGCGGGAGAGAGAAAGAATCCCAAGCAGGCTCCACACCGTCAGCACAGAACCCGACGTGGGGCTCGAACTCACAAACCGGGAGACCCTAACCTGTGCCGAAACCAAGGGTCGGATGCTCAACCGACTGAGCCACCCAGGTGCCCCATCACTAAAATATTCTCTAAAAAAAAAAAGAAAAAAAAAAAAGAAAGAAAGAAAAAGAGAAAAGACAAATCACAGTTGAGACACTACTTCCTTTGTGCTTGCCACCTGCCTGCCACAGAACTAGAGGGCATGCCTTCCAACACACCTCGCGGTGCCAAGTACTCCTAGCTGTCAAGAAAGAGGGGTCGGGGATACCTACCCAGGCCTGTCTGGTGTAACAGGGCAGAAATGCTGAAGATTATGTTTCTGCACACGTCAGTCATTGGTGTTTTCACAACGCTTCTGCTGTTCTCCAGACATCTGTATCTCTGAAAGGTTTCCCAGGCACTGTTGGTGACCAACCCGTCCCCTGATCCTCCCACAGTGAAGATATCCAGTGATTTACAAAACGGCATGAGAACAAGCTGCGGAGAAAGAGGAACAGCAGAGCGTTCTTACGGTGGTGTCTGTGTCGTCAACTGAAAAGAGCCAACACGTGAAAGCCCCAAATGCTTTTTTGACTCTGGCAATGAAAACACTCGGACTCATTCAATACAGTAAATACCTCTTCGTTCGTAAATAGTCTTGCCAGAAAAAAATCTAGAGATACCTTACAGAGCCTGATGGCTTTTGCAATGCCATTTTTAAGATACTTTTTATTTTCATCAACAATCAGCTTGAGTAAATCCTTTCCAGGCGGCAGAGTTTTTATTAAAATCAGGGGCGCCTGGGTGGCTCAGTTGGTTGAGCATCAGACTCTTGATTTCAGCTCAGGTCATGATCCCAGGATCGTGGGATCAAGACGGGAGCTGGACTCTGTGCTGGGCATGGAGCCTAGTTAAGATTCATTCATTCACTCTCTCTCTCTTTCTCTCCCCGCACCCCCACTCCTCCTCCCCTGCTCGTGTGTGATTTTTCTCTCTCTCAAAAAAACAAACAAAATAACATAAAGTAAAATAAATAAGCAAAGTGGCATTAGAGGCAAGAAAGAATGACTGTACCTAAGCTCTCCATGTTACCCCTCCATCAAATCCTCTGGGGGAATAGATGAACCCTCTCTGCCCAGCCTTTCCCCCATGACCTTCACATCAGAAATGACCTTCCACTTACAGAGTCGATAAGCGTGTAGGGACTCTCCAGGTCGCTGTCAGAGGACGTGTACTGAGGCAGCTCTAACCTCACCGTGTAATTCACACCCTTCTCAAAGCACACGGGGCGCGGAAGGACGACATACCTGCCCCAAAACGAGAGGGAAAAATAACAACAGAAAGTCAGCTTTTAAGTGTCCAATCCATCAGTCCATCAGTCGAAGATCTACATAGATCCTTGCCAAGGAAGAAAGGCAATTGCCCATGTTTGGCTGTGGCTCGGAAATGCTAACTGGACAACACACAAGGCAAGATACCACGGACAAAAAAACAATTTGCATATTCATTCTCCTGAGCTGCAAACCAGTGTCACACTGACCTTGAGCCAGGCGATAAGGACACCACCTGGTTGTCATCATCGGGAATGGTATTACCGCATCGGCTGCTGGTTGGGATCTTTCCAGGTCGCTGCACCATGATGACAGCTTTTTCCCAGCGGTCAGGGAGCTAGAAGAAGCAGCAAGCCATCAAAGGAGCATCCACACTGGCCGCTGCTGCCTGTCTGTTTACAAAGACCTCTCCCAATCGGTCATTTGCCAAGTTTAAATGAAAAACGCTTGCATTTCCTTTCCCTCTTTACCATTTCCTCTGCTCTTGTCTCAGCTCCAGCCCTAATCTCGTCTCACCAGGACAAGACACAGCCTCCCGACGCTCCCCGCCTTTCCCAATCCTCTTTCCAGCTGTGTCTGGAAACACAGCTCAGATCAGGACAATCCCCTGCTCAAACCCCTATTAATATAGTGTCCAAGCCCATTTGCTGATCCTAGCATCCTTGCCAATCCTATGCCCTTATCTAGCTGCGTTTCCACACTCTCAAAGCTCTCCCCCTGGCCACACCATTCCTCACTTCCTTTTATGTCAAAATTCCATCTCTGTTTTAAGGCCTAGAACCGATTCTTTATGGGACGTGTTGGCACCCGCTGGCACAGCTGGGCCGCTGTGAGCCTCTCTGTCTTCCGGGACTGTCTGCCTCTCTGCTCTTGCACCTTCCACTTTCAGCCTTTTGCTAAAGGTGGGGTATGCATCCAAGCCTGGGCTACGCAGGCTGTGACGTCAAGGAGGGGGTCTCACACATCACCACCTCAGGTGTCAACAAGGCTGAGCGCCTAACGATGAATCACTAAAAGTTTGCGAAGCTTAATTCGAGAAAAATGTACATTCTCACTTCCATGGGGGTATGAAGTCAGAGGGGTTCCTCTACGCTAATGCAACCTCCACATTTCACAAAAACCGTGTCCATTAGAAGAAGAGATTTCTACCACCCCCGATAGTCCACAGAAGGTTTACCTGTGGCTCATAGCGAATTAAGATGTCATACTCCATGGAATATGGTATGTTGTCAATGAAAAACTCCAAATAAGCCCCTTCAGGCACTCGGACGAAGCCGGCTCCCGTCCAGGAAGGAATCCGGTCTTGAACGTACTGCCGCTCCACGATGCTGATCCCCTGCGGACAAGGGGGGGCAGTAGTTAGGCTTTACTTGAAATGGAATTCAAATAAATACGACAGTTAAAGAAATCTGAAGTCACCCAAAGGTCCAAACCATAGGCATTACACCCATCTCTTGCAGTCACGTTTTTCAGTAGAGTGTGTAAGTTTTTGACATATAAAGAGGAATCGGTTTCCCTTTGGTTTTGTGGTTGAGGTAGTCTTGGAACACTGGAGATGAGGCTCCGAGGGCCTGGAAGACACCTTCTATGATATAACCAGGAATGAGCCTAAAGGAAGGAGGGGGAATGTCCCAAATGCTTTCATAAGCAAGCCGAGGAGTGACGAGCCATTTCCCAGATTTTCTACAAGGCTCGTCCAGTATCCAGTGGATGTATTTGCCTTTCTCACTGGCATTCGTTTCAAGCTCCAAGTACAAGCAAAGAAACTTCATACCATCATGAGGGCTCACCGCAGAGGAGTTCATTCTGATGGTCACCGAGACTAAAAATCGATCAGTTTCTGTTACCCCAAGCACCCATCTGAGTGTGTTCACAGGATCACGTAGAACCACTGTGATCAGTTGCCTCCAAAGACAAAGTGCTTCATTCTCTCTATGCATAGGCGTTCAGCTCTCCCTCCAACAGTTGGAACCTGTGTTACCCTGCCCTCGGATCTACTCTGGGCTTGTGACTTCTGACCAAGAGAATTTGAGAAAGGGACCTCTGAAACTTCTGAGCCCAGTCTTTAAGAGACCTGGCAGTGTCTCTCTCTTTCCTCCTCCTTGACGCCAGACCCCATGTAATAAGTCTCATGGTCTTGAATCCACCATGCTGTGAGGAAGCTCAAGGCAGCTTCTTGGGGGTGGGGTCATGTGGAAAAAAAAGGCCCAGCTAGCCTACAGCTGTTCTGGCCACCCCAGCTGAAGTGCCAGACGTACATTCAAGCCACTGAATTTTGGGATGGCTAATGACAGCAACAGAAAGCAATGTCTTCTCTGAGTATTTGCTATACTAGATCAACAAGAACTTTGGAGCATAAGTAGAGGAGTGGACCAATGAAAAACAACTACTCACCCCTCCCCGCCAAAAAACCTACCAGAAGCATTATTAATGATGTTCCAAAGTCTCTGTGAGTTACAGATTTACTTGGCTTGAAATAGGACTGTGCTTGGAGTTCCTGGGTGGCTCAGTCAGTTAAGCGTCTGACTCTTGGTTTTGGCTCAGGTCATGATCTCATGGTTCGTGGATTCAAGCCCCGCCTCGGGCTCTATGCTGACAGTGTGGAGCATGTTTTGGATTCTCTTTCTCTCTGCCCCTCCCCTGCTCGTGGCCGTCCCCCACCCCCAAAATAAATCAATAAGCTTAAAAATAAATAGAACAGCTTCCAAGAAGGAATGGTCCTGATCCTACCACTGACAAGAGCTGTAAAAATACTTTTTATACGGACTCCTTATGAACTGTGCATATGCCATTACTGCTCCCCAAACATGGCTTTTCCCATCTGCCCAGCACCCCCCTACTTACGGGCCCAAAGTTGGCTTCTTCTGCTTCATAGATGTAGTGATCCAAGGTGGTGAAGTAGTAACCAGACTCCACTTCGTTGCACTGACGCCCGATCACGTGCGGTCGGCATGCGCACTGGCCCGATTCAGGGGAACAGCTGCAAAGGGGGGCAAAGCCAAGTCAGCTGTGCCACCCCATCTGCAGATGAACCCACCAGACACACGTCTACGTTTCCCACTAACATCAAATGGGTGAAATGTTCAGGTAGCGTTTACTTATTTCCTTCAGAAAGTAAGTACGTGCAAAAAAAAATTTACTGCCTACGAATTAATTGCAAACTCTGGAGCTCAGGCTCCCCATGAGCTGGTTCTTTTGGTTTCATCTTGCTCGCCTTTCTTCACTGTGCTCCATTCACACCTTATTGAGGTTTTCTGTAGGTATCACCAATGTGTTTGCTTGGTATCTTGTATCTTATGCCTGATTTCTCTTTCCTGGGCCTCAGACACAAATATCCGACTCCCAGAAGGATGGTTCCAACGTAGCTGTCCCAGCGGCTAATGACAGATCACAAAGGGCAACACTCCATCCCTCCCCTGTCCTCTACTGGGGAGAGGACACCACCAGCCACGAGGTCAACCAAGTCAGAAACCTAGAAGCTCTTCTCTCAAGTCTTTCATAACTAAGGAGGAGCCCGATTATGTGATTTCTTGGTCTAGGATCTTGCGCTTTGTCTCGCTCTTCACACCAGCTGGGCTATGCCTTTCTGCGCTCTCTCACTCACGGTAAAATCGGTCTTCCCATCAGTGTTCTTGTTGCCAGTCTTCCAACTTCCCAAACTAAACCACCACCACCCGCAAAGCTGCCCAAATGACCTTCCTAAGATGCACTGACCACATCACTTCCTGTTGGCCCTTCCATAGCCTGGCCCTTGTCTTTCCAGCCCCACCACTCCCCTTGCTTCTCCAACCATATGAACGATTTCTGCAACGCACAGGGTGATTCATGACCCCTTCTCTTGGCTTACGTTGTTCCAGTAGCCGAGAATACCCTCGTGTCTTATCCACCCAGCAGAGAGCCACCTATTTTTCAAAGATTCAGCTCACAAAGGACTCCTGCTGTCACATCTCCTGACCATCACTCTCCACCCCAGAGAATGAACCACCTTCTCCTTCCTGCCACCACCTCCCTGCAGGAGAAACGATGTAGTCACAACACGTACAACAAAGCATGTCACGTAGTAACTGGTCATTAAAGCAAGAACCGGTCTTCAAATCCTACCTGCCTTTCCAAGCCCAGTTCGTCTCTGTCATGGCGTCTGCTTTGGTCCCCCGCTATTCTCACATGGTGCTTTCTCTACCTGCACCGTCAAGACAGTTATCACTTTCTCTCTTGACACTTTCTCTCTAGATCCGTCTGAGCCTCTACCAGATGGCAGATTGCTTGAAAGGCGGAACCATGCCTCCTTCACCTCGGTCACGCCCCTGTCCCCCTCCTGGGACCTGGCGCAGCCCTCTGCACACCAATCACACTCAAACACTGGTTGAACAAACAGAATGCGTAGGGATAGGCATTCTGAATACAAAATATGAACAAATAAAATAGATTTAATGTAAATGATAGAACTTTTTTTTTTTTTTGAGAGAGAGAAATAAAGTGTAAGCAGGGGAGAGGGCCAAAGAGAGAGGGAGAGAGAAAGAATCCCAAGCAGGCTCCACACTCAGCGTGGAGCACGACACGGGCTTACTCCCCTGACCCTGGGAAATCAAGAGTCAGACACTCAACTGACCGAGCCACACAGGCACCCCAAACTTTTTTTTTTTTTTAATTTGACATGTTGTTTCAAATAAAGCCCTCTGGATAGACTAGAACATATTTGGTTTGTTCTCAGGCTATGTCTCCTTTCTCTTGTGCACAAGGTAAAACCAAATTATAGGTGGCCATTTTTTACTTTGTTGAAGTCAAGATGGGGTTTGGAATTGTTACTTTAAACCCACTCCCAGAGTTCAAATTTTTTCCTCATCCCAAAGTTCATTTTATTTAATTTTTTAAATGATTATTTTTGAGAGAAAGTGCATGCGTGCAAGTGGGGGAGGGGAAGAGAGAGAGACAGACAGAATCCTAAGCAGGTTCCGCGCTGTCATCACAGAGCCGGATGTGGGACCTGATGCCACCAACCATGAGATCGTGACCTGGGTTGCTATCAAGTCAAATGCTCAACTGACTGAGCCACCCAGGTGCCTCCCAAAGTGCATTTTAAACCAAGTACCTAAGGCAAGTTACAACTCATGGGAAGACGGAACGCTTCCAGGCTTATTACCAATGTCCCCAACGGCCCTGCCATGGTCCCCCCGCAAAGTCTTCTTCCTGCAGATCACGTGAATGGCTTCTAACCCAGAGGCATGAGTACTTAACCTCCTGTAGCCAATTCCCAGAGGAGGAATGCTTGCTGTACTTGGGACCTAGCCATCTTCTGGCACAGTCCACCAACAGAGTCATTTTCAAAAACTTAGGCATTGGGCATTACGCCATACGGACAAGAGAAAATCCTTCCTTCCTGAGGGAATGAATGTGTAAAACAGGAACCGCCAAAGAAGAAAACAACTCGATTCCTCACCTGCCATCACCGGAGAACAAGCAAATGACGGTGAAGGATAAAGACGAGCAGACGCAGGATTCCTAATTCTGAAGACGAAACCACTCACGAGAACCCGGTCACATGGAAGGAGTTCCCGTAACATCTGCCCTGGCGATCACGTGCCTCTGTGCCCACAGACGTGAAGCGTGGTCTCCGACAGGCCTGGCTCCACTGGACACTTACTCCTCTAGTGAATGCATTCCTGTGGCTCCACCGGCCTCTATGCACCTAGGTTCTGGCCCTCACTCAGCTCTGCTCGACTCGTCCATTTCCAGCCATGAAGGGGACCACGGCCATCCCGCTGTCATCTCTAACTCACCTCGTCACCTCTCACACTGACTTACCCTCAGCTCTGCTCTTACTGCCACATTTAAAATTCTTCTGACTTGGGGCGAGACATGACCTTCCTTGTCCTTCATCCTCGATATCCAAGTCTTATTTTGAGAGGTCTTTCAGCTCAGAAGTGTCATCTTGCTGTCACTGCCACAACCACCGTCCAGCATGTCATCGTGCCATACCTGTCCCTCTAGCAGCCTCCCACAACTCCTGATGCCTCTGCCTGGCTTCCAGCAGCCTCCACAACCATCCTCTGAAGACCACTGCTACTCTTTCTGGTGGCCACCCTTTGTTTTCCGGTGAGCCAGACCCCTCACCTTCTTTCACAAGTACTTATGGAGCCAATACTGGCCCTGGTGCCAACACCCTCACATTTTCGCCCGCTGTCACTTTTCCTCTGAATCCATCTATACCTCCTTGGCGAGTCTATTATTTCTGAAGGATATGGAGAAGGAAAAATGGGAGGAAAATAGTTCTTGCCCTGAAGAACTACCAGTCGAACTGGGGGTGGGGGGGGGTGGGGGATAAACTGTAAAGCAAGGGACCACTGCAGCAAAGCAAAATGCACTGAGTACCTACACAGAGCTACAGTGAAGATATAGGCTGCAGAGGAAGCCACCCTTCACCTGGTTGAGGGTGCATCCATAGAGGAGGCTTCTATGAGGAGCGTCATAGAAGCCATGCTCTGAAGGTGGCAGGGGATCCTGACAGGCAAAGAGAGGACAGGAATGACAGGCTGAAAGAGGGGGAATGTGAGCGGAGACGGTCACGGTCAGACCAGGTCTTGAGCATATGTTACACTCACTCTATCTCCGGACCTTTGCCTGTCTTCCCCCTCCCAGCTGGAAGGTCCTCCTGCCCACCCATCACACCTCCCAAACCTCTCTCAGCTTTCCAAAATGAAGCTCAAATCCTGCCTCCTCCATAGTGAGACAAAAGATTACATGTAATCATCCTTCTTGTGTTCAAGTAAAAACCCTATCAGGCAGTACACTTGACCCCCATACCACGAAATTTCCCTATAACTAGATTCCATTTGCTGCATCAGTAAGGTAGAATAATGATGGACGACAAAATAAGTCAGCCCCCGTGGCAGGCAGAAATAACGCCCCCCCCTCCAAGAATAATAACTGATCATTATCCCCCAAATCCGCTGATAGGTGATTTCATATGGCACCAGAGGGGTTGCCGATGTGACTGAGGTTAAGGATCTTGAGATGGGGAGATTATCCAGAGTTGCTGAATCTAATCACATGATTTCTTAAAAGTGGAAAAGGCAGGCAGAGAAGTGGGTCAGAGAGATGGGACTTGAGGAGGATCTGACCCACCGTTGTTGGCTTTGAAGATGGGAGTTGTGAGTCAAGGGATGTGGACAGCCTCGAGGAGCTGGGAATGGCCCCTCGCTGACAGCCAGCAGGGTATCAGGAATCTCCTCCTATAGCTGAAACAAACTGAATTCTGCCAACAACTCCAATGAGCAGGAAACAGATTCTCCCCTAGGGCCTTCAGACATAAACACAGCCCTACCAACATCTTGATTTTATTCCAGAAAGGCTGGCCGTGTCTGACATACAGAACTGTAAGATAATAAACTTATGTTGTCTTAGGCCACGAAGTTGCAGTAATTTACGATGCCAGCAAAAGAAAACTAATACAAGACCAATTTTTTTTTCCCAGTGGCTAAAGGCCTAGATTATTAAAAACAGATTTCCCATAAATGTAGAAATTAGCCACTTGTTTACAAAAATTCTACTGGAAGGGAAATTCTATTTCATTTAAATAGCGATGAGCAGAGACAATACTGTTTAGCTTCAACTTTTCTCTATTACTAAGAAATTAGGCACAAAAAAGGGGAAAACATCATCATTCATAAGAACCACCACTCTATTCAACACTGGTATCTCTTCCATAATTCTGATTCCACACTGATCAGCAGTCAGCAGTCCAGGGTCCAGCAGTCCAGGCCTTCTCTCCCAGCCTCCTAACCAATGAGGATAGTTTCTTAAATGTGTTCTATAATCTCTTTACATCCAGCCACCACAGTAATTAACAACTGGTGAGATACCATTATCACTCAATACACGGGCGAAAACACGGATTAACTTCTGCTCTGGTTTCAAAGTATAATGAATTTCAGCTCCTCACTTATTGGGCATCCACAAGGCCCCCGATGCTGAGTATGGAGAAGGATGAGAAAACAAACAAGACACAATCCTTTGTGTGGTGCCTGGGTGCCTCAGTTGGTTAAGCGTCCAACTCTTGATTTTGGCTCAGGTCATGATCTCATGGTTCAGGAGATTGAGCCCACGGGGCTTGGCACTGAGCGTGGAGCCTGCTTGAGATCCTCACTCTCCCTCTCTCTCTGCCCCTCCCCCACTCGCACATGCACACTCTCACTCTCTCTCAAAAAAAAAAAAAAAAAAAAGACCCAATCTCTGTCTAGAGGCCTTTAAAATACAAATAGCGATAACACGGAGCAGAATTCACTAAGTGCTAAAAGCAGTACAGAAGTAATGTGTTGTTGAAACATCCAAGGAAGGTTGGGGTCGTCAGTTCAGGAAGCAGAAATCTTCAAAAGAGTGGTGGGCTTCAAGCCAGACACCAAAGCTCTAAATTTAACCGAGGCAATAAATTTTAAAGGATACTATAAAATCGTTTCTATTTTTCAATGTTTTCCAACACTTGCAAGTAGCATTTACCTAGCAACCATTCCTATTTATTAAAGCAGGTTATTTACTAGGCAAAGCTTCGTTAGCCTGGCTTAAGCCACATTGCTTAAAATGGGTCTTCTCTAAAATATTCCACAATTCAGATTACCTGTCAACATGATCGACATGGATTGCTAAAATTTTATTCCACACAAACAAAACCATTTGACTCATTACACAAAACATTTTTCCACTTGACATGGTTTTCACGTTTAATTCTGCTCCTGGCCAAAGTACCTGAGGAACGTTTGGGGTCACAACCAGAGACTGCCTGTCCAAAAGAGTGCATAATTTGTTATTATCTCATAAATATCTTCTGTTTCTCAAATTCTTTTTCTTGATCAACGTTTATTCCATTACCTACCATGTACCTATGGCAGAGCAAAGGAATATTACCAGGTAGAAGATATTTATGCATGGCTGCAATGAAACAATCACCCAGCAAGTATCTCTCCTCAGTGCCCACTATGCACCAAGCATTCTTCTAGCAGAATTGGTGTTTCCCAAGACTTAATTGGATCTTCTATCACTGTATGGGGCTCCTGGAGAAAGTCCTCATGGGGAAAGTCCTCATGGGGGCAAACTTCGAAAAGGATCGCTACGAAACACTGCAGAGTCACAGAGGTAGAGAAATATTTAAAGGTTCTTATTTTTGGGGTGCCTGGGTGGCTCAGTCAGTGAAACATCCGACTTTGGCTCAGGTCATGATCTCAAAGTTCGTGAGTTCAAGCCCTGCATTGGGCTCTATGCTGACAGCTCAGAGCCTGCAGCCTGCTTTAGATTCTGTGTCTCCTCTGTCTCTCTCTGTCCTTCCCCCACTGACACTCAGTCTCTCTCGCTCCCTCTCTCAAAAATAAAACATTAAAAAAAAAAAGGCTCTTATTTTTTTCCATCAGTGATGCCAAAAAAATAGGGTATCTCATCAATCATGCTAGGAAGATCAAATTACCTGCTTTAAAATCTTCCCTAAAATTTTTTACTTCATAAACTCTCTTGATTAGAGTGTCTGAGTTCTATAAATTCTTGCAGGAGAGACAAAGGAACAGGCCAGGGGCCATGTGTGGGCAGTTTAGAGACAGGAAATGTGTGTGCAATAGAGAAACAGAGGAAGGGAGTGTAAGTAACAGAAACCATTTAGGGTAAAGGCACATAGGACACTCTTGAATTCATGACATCATTTGGAGAACAATGTAGGCCACTTTCATCTAATCAAGAAGGATTTTAGGAATGATGACAGCTTTGAATTGAGCAATCAATTACTAAAGGAATCAGCAGGTGTTCTGGGAGTCACAAAGGAGAGTCGGAGACGTGATTCCAGAAGCAGACTAGCAGTTTTTCTTCCCTGCTTTTATGGAACTGTCCTTGCTTCCTCCCCTCTGGAGGTTTTCTAAGAACAGAAATTCACACTGGAGTCCCAGAGGCTACATGCTGTACTGAGTTTACTGCAGCGTCTGGAATGGAACCAACCCAAATGCAGACGCCAAACAGAACATGTTCTTGCTGCCTAAAATCCCATTCCTTCCCAGCAGACTACGACGGTGTTGGGAAACAGTCTTGTAAGACAGTCAGTTTGGGGAGTACACGGAGCTTGCTTGATGACTTCAGCTTGCTCTCTCAGGGGAGATTCAGGCCACAAGGAAACATCTGCCTATCCCCTTAGACGCCACTTAACACTGTCTCTACCAGATGTTCTTAGTCCGACCCACTTACAGAGGCCAACATTCTCTTTGACTCAAAGGTGGTTCATGTAACTCCTACAAATCTACATCTTGCCAAATGTGTACAGGGATTAATTTTTGGTAGAGCTTGCACCTCATCTATTCAACGGATACCAACGTGTCTTGATAACTAAAAGTGATTGCATGCAATTTTCGTTAATAGACTCAGAGGTTGGAAAAAAAATTAAAACCAGAAAGAAGAAGAAAATGAAAAGATTCTTAACACAAATCAAAACGAGAGTTCTTTGGGGCCCCTGGGTGGCTCAGTCAGTTAAGCATCTGACTTCCGCTCAGGTCAGGATCTCATGATCCATGAGTTCGAGGCCCACATTGGGCTCTGTGCTGACAGCTCGGGGCCTGGAGCCTGCTTCGGATTCTGTGTCTCCTCTCTCTCTGCCCTTCCCCTGCTCGTGCTCTGTCTCTCTCGCTTCCAAAAATAAACATTAAAAAAAAATGTTTAATGGGAGTTCATTTTCTGTGTGTGTGTTTTTTTTAATTAGTTAATTTTTTACAGTAGGCTCCATACCCAACATGGGGCTCAAATTCACGACCCTGAGATCAGGAGTCACACATTCTACCAACAGAGCCAGCCAAGTGCCTCTCACTTTCCATCTTTTAGGTTGGTGAAAAAGGAGTATACCAACTGCTGGTGGGGCTGGGGAAAAATTTGCTTTTGTAACCAGGTGGCTGGAAAAATATTAGCACAATCTGGAGGATAATCTAACAATCTCTATAAAAATAAAAAACGCACATGTACTTGACTTAGCCGTTCCATTGCTGGGAACCTCATCTATACAAAACAAAAACAAAAACAAAAACAAAAACAAAAACAAAAACTGGAAATAAGTTGTGGCAATTTCCCATGACAGAATACCAAGAAAAAAAGAAGAGGTAGATGAATATATGCTGTTAAAAAGAGGCACATGAATACATGTTGAAATGTATTTTTTTTAATCTAACATGTTATTTAAAAAGAAATGAGAGGTGCACCAAAAACCATCCGATACTTAGGAATAAACCTAACCAAAGAGGTGAAAAATCTATACACTGAAAACTATAGAAAGCTTATGAAAGAAATTGAAGAAAACACACACACAAAAAAAATGGAAAAATATTCCATGCTCCTGGATTGGAAGAACAAACGTTGTGAAAATGTCGATACTATGCGAAGCAATCTACATATTCAACGCAACACCTATCAAAGTAACACCAGCTTTCTTCACAGAGCTAGAACAACCAATCCTAAAATTTGTAGGTAACTAAGAAGAAATGAAAGGATGACAAGATATTGCCATTTTTAATAGGTATTCTGAGCTCTATTATTAGTTTCTCGACTATGAGAAACTCCTAACAGTGGCACTTGCAGCCATGGATGGGGGGTGAGGGAGGGGAAGGGCAGGATATCTGCCTTAGCTGTTGGAATGCTTTTCTTTTAAACGATGGGCATACATTGTTTCCAAAATTTTAAAAACACTGTAAAGTACAAAACTAACCACAACGTTATTAAAAGCCAAGAAACAGAAATGTACTTGAGGGCTTCAAAGCTAACTTGGGACAACCGATCTTTGCAAACACTAAGACCCCAGGTGAAAGCGATGGCCGACCCCTCGCAGTCAAGGGGAACGCACTTCACCTCCTTCAGAGACACCGAGCATCCCACGGCTCCTAGAGGTCAGGAGGGCTTACTGAGGGGACTGAGCACCAGAGCGAAAGTGTAGCTTCACTCACCTGTTGTTTAAAGCCCCTCCAAGGTCACAGTCACAAGGTCGACATCCATCCAAATCATTGCTCAAGCCCCAGTGCTCCGGCTGCAGAATAAAAGATTTAACATCGAAAGGTGGGTTCCCATAATTACACAATAGACTCAACAAGGAACAAGTTATGGCGTGTCTGGGTTGATCCACCAAATGCACTTTTGTACCGTGAAAGCACAAAGCCTACAAGGGGAAGGAGTATAAACATTCTGAATTCAAGAAACCCAAGCTGCAGGTTGCTGGGGCCATCATCATGTAACGCCAGATCAGAACAGCTGCTTTTCCAAGCCAACAGCCTTTGTCCAGTTATTAATATGAGCAAGCAGCTAAGAGGCCAATCTTGTTCATTAGAAGTACTCTGGCAGTAAGAGACTTTTGGCAACTACTTGGCAGGCCTTTAAATTTTCCATAAGTTCAGCCTGTCAAAAACCTCATAAGCAAACCTCTTCAAGGATTTATCTGCGTCCAAATGGCATAAAGCAAGTATTTTCACAACTGAAAGGGGAGAAAATCACTGAATCCTGAGAGCAGTGGAGATGGAAATAAAAAGAAATGGAACAGAATCCATGTAGGGGAGAAGAGCTCTCTGCACCTTAATAAATATCTATTTCCTAATGAACACATAAAAACCAGGTCCATTGATTTAAATCAGACTTCCAGAAATTTACTTTAAGCATCTGGATATAGGCGAATGTGCCTACAGGTCATAAACATAATTTGGGGTCAGTGGAACCCCTCTCACAAATTATAAAGGGATTCATAACAACGTTATAAAACATGGAATAATTTAAAAAATTACTCTCGGAATTACTCTACCCAGAATCACCACAGTGAACTTTTTAGTGTATTTCCTCCCAGATTTTGTTTTTCTTGATGAATTTTTTTCCTACACAGTCAAGGTACTACTCACATCCTATATATGTATTTTTTAATACCAGCATAAGCATTTCCTCACGTTACTGTCATTTTCAATGGCAGCTGAGTATCACACTGTATACAAACCCCCAAATTTAGTTTACTATTTTCCCCACCGTTGCTTCCATGGTTTTTGGCTATGATTAGTACAAGATGCAATGAGTCTTCTGGCGAATACATTTCTGTCCAATTTTCTGCTCATTTCATTAGGAAAGATTCCCAGAAGGGGGATTACCGGGTCAAAGGGTACGTGCATTTCTACAGGCTACTGATAACATATTTCTAAAATGCTTTCTTTGCCAAGTATGAACCACTGTGCATTTCCATCAGCAGCTTAGAGGACCAGCCCCTCATTATGTCCTCTCTAATAGTTAGCATCCCCATTTTTAAAAACTCGTTAGTTCTGTCTATAAAAATGGGATGTCGCTGTGGTTTTTATAATTCTAACAGCGACAGTGAATATCTTGTTAAAATCAATTCATTGGCAATTCTTCTGTGAATGGCTTGTGTCTTTTAACATTTATATATAAGGGTGATTGATGGTAGGGTCTGCAGTAGCAAAAGGCATTCTCCACTAAAACCTGCCACCTTCACGAACTCCTCATCCCATGTAATCAGGATTTACCTACCAGACACTGGTCACAATGCTGTCCTGTCACCAGACGCTTACAGTAGCAGTAACCAGTCTCAGAATCACAAGGATTCCCGCCAGGAATCGTTCCCAGAGGATTGCAGGCACAAGCTTAATTAAAGATAAAATAAAGCAAAGAAACACAAACCAAGTGAGCGCCAAGAGGTGGTCTGGATTTAGAACTGCAAAGTCAAACGGGAACAGCGTCCACGAGAACACCCCAACTTTTTCACAAATGCGCTTACATTTACAACCAAATGGATCTTCAGCACTTAAGCCGTAGAAGCCCTCTTTGCAGAGTTCACAATGTTCTCCTTCCACGTGTAATTTACACCGACACTGGCCGGCAATGAGGCCAGCAGAAAAATCGGTGTAACTGTCACAGATTCCCCCATTCTGAGATCCAGCTGGGTCACAGGTACATCCTAAGAAGAACAAAAAGCACCAGGTAACGATGTGAGTGTTTGTATAAACACACGTTCCTGTCGGCCCCTCGGAAGGTCACAGAAATAGACTAAAGAAGAGAGGGTGCCAGGCAGCTTCTGCTGCCAGCATCCTATGTAGCAGTTAAAATAAAGCGGAGTCTCATGCTCATACCAGGAGTCCCGAGAGGATGGTGGTCACCAGCCTATTCAAACTGAAAGGTGACTGGGGCGTCTGGGTGGCTCAGCTGATTACGTGTCCGACTTCAGCTCAGGTTATGATTTGACAGCTCGTGAGTTCAAGCCCCACACTGGGCTCTGTGCTGACAGCTCAGAGCCTGGAGCCTGCTTCAGATTCTGTGTCTCCCTCTCTCTCTCTCTACCCCTCCCCTGCTCACGCTCTGTCCCTCTCTCTCAAAAATGAATAAACATCAAAAAAAAAAAAATAAAATTGAAAGAGGACGGAAAACGTCATGAAATTCCCCCACGTACGTTCACAGAGGTGAGGGTCTCGGACGTCTCTCTCCGGGTGCTGGAAGTAAAACGGCTTGCACTGTTCACAGTTGCGTCCCATGGTGTTGTGCTGACAGTCATCACACACCCCTCCGCTGACATTTCCGGTGGCCAAGTACACGGCCATGTCAAAGTGGCACGAGCTCGAATGTTCATTGCAGTTACACTCTGTGTGACAAGGCCAATGTCAAGTAAAGCCTTTTTTATATCTACTTACCAATGGAGGAGGGAGTGCCAGGAAGAAACTCATTTTGGAAAGCAGGGATGAAGTTCAGGCAGCTAACATTTAGGGGCCCGTGGAAAAGGACATGTCCGCCTGACATCATGCTGGAAGCCTTCCAAGGGTAAGCTTTATGAAATAACTGAACAATCTGCCCGTTTTGGAAGAGAACGGGCTACGAAGCAAAGAGTGGAAAACTTGGGGGAAAGGACTGCCCCTGGTAGCCACGATGTGGAGGACGCCTCTGGGTGCCACTCAGGGTGGGAACACACCCCTCCAGAGGACCTTCTAGGCGATACTTCTGGGAAAGCCTGGCTGGGCCGCCAGCTCTGGGGAGTGTGGTGTCAAGGTGATGCTCTTCCTTCGCATTCCCACCAGCTCACGTGACCAGGCTCTTCAGTGAGAATTAAGGTCTGTGCAACAGCCATCTGGCCGGCCTTCTGACCCTCTGCTGGCCCACTGGGCAGCCCCCTTGGTCCAACCCGGCTGTCACATCATCTCACTCTCTGCTCTGTGACCCACATGGACTCCTCTGTCTTCTCACAATGAAGCCTAACTTCGATTGGCCCTCACAGGGCTCTACACTCTGGCCTCATCCTCTCCCTCCTGCAACACAACCTCCCGTACGGAGAGGCTGCGAGGTATCCACCGACAGACTCTGGGTGCCTAGCAGGGAACTGCCCTTGACACACCTGTTGAATTAAATGTCGGAATCATCTCCCAGGGCAGACTCGGCGTTGGTCCTAAGAAGAACGTCCTTGGGGCTTTAGGCTTTGCTCGGTTCTCCTTATCTGAACTCCTTCCTGCCTCCCCCTCCCTCTCTCCCTCCCCCCCCCCCCACCTCCCTTTCTTCTTCTTACCTCAACAATCTCAGCTATCATCAAAGGGTTGTACTTAATAACAATCCTTGACCACTCCAGCCCTCACTGGTTTCTGAACTTCTAGAACAGGCCTCAGTGGGGGAAGGGGCAGGCATTGCAATCACTGTGGGGGGCGGGGAGGTGTTTCAAACTACACGTCTGCCCAGAGAATGCCACCGGGCTGGCCAGCTGGCCAGACGTATGCCATGGGCTGCAGCCAGACTGGCACAGAGACAGGGCCAACAACTCTTACACCTTAGTGATCTACCGTGCCGTATTTTTCTCTCATTTTTCTCTCGCGCTCCTCTTGCCTTTGAGACAGGTACAGTGTCAGGGACAACATCTCCAACTTCTAAGTCTGCCAAGGCCCTGGCTACTGCTCTGAATGCTAATGTATTGATTGAACTGAGTGGATATTGGTTTCCTAAGAGTATCTGGGTGACGCTGGCAAAAGGGTACTAACTTTTCTTCCTTTTGCAAAAGTCACGTACTCTTATAGTAGCTCTAATCAGAAAATGGGTCCTGGAGTCTGGACGTCCCTCTGACGGAGACTTACTTTTACAGGCATTGCTGTTTCGACCTTCAGCGGGTCTCCAAGGTAAATCGTGGTAGAAATCCATGCACAGTTCACAGTTTAAGCCCTTGGTATTATGCCTGCACATGCAGTGCCCATGAACCTTGAAAGTTACACAAACAGGAAGGAGCAAAGTTAGAGATGCAACCTGATGGCCAGGTTTTCTCCACAATCAGTGGAAGCAATAAACCCCTTTCCTACTAATCCGCATCTCTAGCTCAGCGCAATGAAGATTTGTTTTAATTCTGTCCCTCCCTGAAGGGAGTTCTGTCTTTTTGGTGGCTTGAACTCCCATCTCTAGGAACAGTTCCTATTATATAATGGATACTCAATATATATGTCACTGAAGTAGGGATCAAAGAACCCAGATGAACAAAATCGGTCACTTAAAAATTAGAAAACAAAACAAAACAAAAAAACAAAAAAAGCCCCACAAAACACAAAAACTAGGTACTTAAGAGTTAAAAAAAAATCTATGTCAAAAAGAAACTTATTATAAGAGAAATCAACAAAAGTTATAATGCAGAACTAAATGTATGCATACCACTGGAAACCAACTCACATTACTGCAAATTTTACCACTAAGTCACAGAACAGAATGGGTTTTTCTGCTTCTTTTGTTTTGTTTTTGACTTCAGGCAAAGCACTTCATTTTTTTTCCCCAACCGAAATGAGATTCAAAATATTAATCATTTGCCACATTCACATTTGCTTTTTTTCTTTAAGAAAGGAAATCTAAAATCTTGGGGGAAAAATATAAATTATTTTGCTTTGTGAAGGGCCTAGGATGCACTCTTTTGCACTGTGTCTCTGGCAAGATATGCCTAAGCCCCTGAGGCACGTAAATGATAAATTCTTTCAGTCTACCAAATATGCATGTACTTAGGCACCTCACCTTAACACTAGTTTCTACAGAATGGAATTCAGGAACAGGACAGACAGGTCCGCCCTGGACTCACCTTGACAAGAGTGCAGTGAGCAAAAGACTAAAATCATCTCATTACAAGCTAGTTTTCTGCAGACTGAAAAACAGACCCAAAGCACATGCCACAGGACCCTACAGTGTCTGAATTAACAGCATAATGTACGGAGACCCGTGACAGTGACGGGCCTGTAGGACTTAGCTACATGCCAGGCTTGTTATCCTGCAAAGTAAACATTATCTACCTAGCATTCCCTGAAAGATGTAGCAAGAGATTACAAGGACAGGTCCTCCCTTGAGGCCCCATTGAAAATGCCACTTTATCTACGTAGCAAATATTCTAACTGGAGCGAATGAAGGCGGAAGTTTCAGGCAGCTGAATACACTCAATCCTGGACCTTCTTTGATGAGGACTAATGATCTTTGAAAAAGCAAACGGCAAGTAAGGAAGCCTTACACTCTTCAACGAGGGAGGCCCAATGTCTAATGGAAGGAATCCTGAGGCAGAGTCCAGGAGGGTAAGATTTGAATTTCCATCTGCCATTTACTTAGGGCCCTTTGGTGAACTATTTAATCCCTGCTCTCTTCTTACAAGGATAATTGGCTGAATAAATCCTGTTTAGCTGTAAAATCCTGTGGGTCTATAAGAATTAGCAGTTTACTTAGAGACTGGTAAAATAACCCCGACTTTCTCCATTTGGCAAATCATCCAAACCCCCAATTTTTAGAAGTACGTAGTTTGCCAACACGTATATTTGGCATAAAAGTGGGAAAAGAATGAAACTAGAAGAAATATATAAAGAAACAAAGCCCATTGGATTCCGAAATCATATTTCGTGGTTCCAGGTTCAAATGTCCAGGTTTTCTGGACTGGGATCACTTTATGCCTTGTAGCATAAAGATGGGGGTGTTTGTGGTGTCTAATCTTCCCTAAAGGAAAAGAAGATGCACTGGCTACGTAGAAAGCTTTTTCCTCCTTACTGACTACAAAAAAATATCTATTGTAGTAGCAGCTTGCTGCAACA
The DNA here is from genome assembly GCF_046562875.1 of Panthera onca. Taxonomy (NCBI): domain Eukaryota; kingdom Metazoa; phylum Chordata; class Mammalia; order Carnivora; family Felidae; genus Panthera; species Panthera onca. The sequence goes on along the minus strand of NC_138340.1, from coordinate 76,845,501 downwards.
ATTTCCCCAAACTAGTTCTTCGCCCATGAAATGAAAAGCTTTTATATTCTCACAGTCTAAGAACGTTAACAAAGAGAAAACCATCAACCACCAGTAATGGCGGAAAGAGCTCCAAGTCAGTCTGGAAAAGTAAAACCCCTAGAAATTGTGCAAGGTTTAAGGTAAGACGAGATTCAAATTGCTTTCCGGAATCATCTGTATGAAGGAGAAAGCCCCCCCACAGCACTCACTCACCATTCCTTCTACTTCTTCATTGATTCCATCCACAGGGGCGCATTCGCTGGCATGACCGTAGCAGAAGCAATTTCCTCGAACCACCATATCATAAACTGCATAGTAATACTTTTCCCTGATTTCCATCCGGGAATCCAAAAGGTTATCTCCCAAAGTGTGGAGCTTCACAAACTTGATTCTCAAGTTGGTGATTTTTAAGAGATCTACAAAGGTCACCAAGAAGATGAAAAGTCTGATCACACAAGCAAGACTTGTTTTGCAATTATACAACACCTCTTCTCTTTATAGAAAGGCACGGCAGATAAAAATGCCGAAGTAAAGGAAAGGTTACCCCCTTGTATGATCTAGATGACCATGCTAGTAAAGTTTAACAAGTATATCAAGACTGTGAGTCTCTGGAAGAAAGAAGGTTTGCTGCCTCCTTACTAGTTTAGTAAGAATATCTATTCTGCGACAGATGTGCTTGCAGACTGTTTCAGGAAAAAGCGCAAAAGCAGAGAAATTTAAGAACACGGCTGCAGGACTGCAAGAACCCACTGGCACAGAGTAATCTGAACCATCGCAATTCCACGCGGTGCCCACAGCAACTAGGGTCGGTCTCAAAATCAGAGAGTTCTATTCAGGTAGGAGGGGGTTGAGCGGCACACTCCAATTGTCTTCATTATTGTAAGATAGAACGAAACATTTTTGTGTTTATTTTTGGAGAGGAAAATACTCTCTGAAATTTCCCACCACAAAGATGAAATCCAAGTTGCTAAAATAGATTTAACACTATGGAATAACTACTATCCAGGGACAGAAGGTCTCCACCAAATTTCTACACAACGTCACAGTCTCCCACTTTTTTGTCCTAGTTTGCCATCCACAGCGAGGCATAGGGATAAAGGAGCTCAGTATCAGGAGGTTGGGCAAGTTTTTGTTTTTTCCCCCCTAAATGTAAGTTACTTGTAGATCAATTTCTCAGATCTTTTCTTCTCTCTCCTGGGTCTATAGATGAATGCTTACTACAGAAGCTGGCTAGCAATTACATTCTATTAGTAACCTGATAAGCCAGAAGCCATTCAACCTTCTCTACCAATGCTTTCATCAATTACTAAGTGGACCCTAAAACACCGATGAGTCCATCAGTCCTCCTATGCCCTGTGTAGCCTGAGGTTTCTCCCAAGCTTTACTTTCATTTGGGCTGATACATTCTCATCAGTTACAACAGGGAACAACCGAACACGGGGTGTTGGCCCCACGCGTCAGATATATTCAAAGCCCTGATACAATTTTAACTACTGAAAATCTATGCAGAGCTTACAATGAAGACTATAGAAATAGCCGTGGGTTGAAAGAGAAAGTCCATGAGTCCATGCATTAAACTTAGGCTCTTTGTAAAAATCAAACACAAAACAGAGAAACCGTGGTACGACTTAGCTGAATGGAATTTATGAATGCCAACGTTTCCTCCTGCACAGAACGAGCACAAGCGCCTATTGACAAGAGGCCAGACAACAAAGCTGGAGAGCAGCTGGAGTATTTAGAAGCCCTTGAACTGATCTTTGTGGAAGGCCTCAGAAGAGCAAATATGCTCCTTCCACTCTCTCCTACCACAGTTAACAACAACTAAGCCTTGTATATTGACCGCTGTTGTATACTGAGGCAAAACCACTTGTGAAGAGAGTCTCTGAGCTCTCCACAATAGGGACGATGAAAGAGACGTTGTTCCCGCGAGTACAAGGTCAATCGAAAACGTGATCAGTTAAAATGGACGCCTCTTGAATTTTTCTGAGGCCATTTAACAATGAAAAACAAGGAACTATAATGGCAGCCAATTTTCCAAGTCCCACAAATTTCACCCAACAAGGAGCAGACCACGAGTTCCTCTAGGGCCCCATGAGGTGTTTGTCCTGGAGACCATGTGGACGTTTCTCACAACTGGATTTGGAGAGCAGGGAGGGCAGGCCTCACAGAGCTCACTCCGAAATGCCAGAACTGGATGTGCCATTAAATATTTGTTTCACAATAGAATGAATGAGTGAATTACAATCCAGAGACAGTCTGGGCCACACGTAAAATTAATTTAAGTGGGGAAATAGCACTTGTCTGGCAATATTTCCTGGACGCTTTCCCTTCTACTCTTTCATGCTTCATGCTGGGAGGTTCCATGGCACCGTGGTTCCAAACAAGGCCATCCTCAGTGAGGAAGGAGCACCAAGAATCGGTCCTGCCTCTCTGCTCGGCGGACTACACCTTATCCGCAGGAGAGAGAGTCTCATCCCTTCACTCTGAGGAAGGGGACTGGGTCCACGGTGAGACCCAGGCCGTGGCTGATGGCACCATCATCAACAGCAGCTTCTTTGACTCACTGAACACTTTCCGTGTGTCAGGCACGTTGGAAAGTCGTTTACAGAACTCCTTTTCCCTCCATAATGACCCTCAGGTCACCATTACTATCTCCACTGACAGATGAAAAAACAGAGGCTAAAAAAAACCCAACTATAACCAGGTTTAAGCAGGTTATTTGCCCCACGTCACAGAGCTAGGATATGCTAGAAATGGGATTTAAACCCAGGTCTGTCGGACTCTGAACTCTTTTAAGTAGTTCACATTTTGCCTCTGAAGATGATCGAAATGTAATTTTTTAACAGCAGAAGTATGGTTGTTAAATGCTGGAAAGAACTCTAAATTTAGAATCCTAACGTATGGCTTCAGGACCTGCCTGACACTAAATGGTCATGTCACCACATGCATGTTATTCTAACTCTCTGAGCCTCAGTTTGCTTATCTGTTAAATGGAAATGACAACCGCCACCTTACTCAGCATATGGAGCATGGCTGAGACTTTGGATTCTCCCCCAGAACTCTCTTTTCTTCCTTTGATAGTAAGAACCTTAGGCAAGAGTGTGAGAGGGCACATGGCCGCCTACCTAGAGAGGTTTCCCAGTGTGCCTTGAGATAGGGTCATGTGGCTAATTTTGGCCAATGGGATATGGATAGGGGCCACGTACAGTTTCCATGTTGCTTGCCCCTCTCTTCCTCCCATCTTTTAGGTTGGGACAATAACATGGTAGGGTTCGTCCAGCCCCAACCATGTGGATAATGACTCTAAGACAGAAGGGAACTGGGTTGCTAAGGTCGCCAGATTTAGCAATAAAAATACAAGATGCTCAGTTAAATTTGAATTTCAGATAAATAGTTAATAGTGTTTTTAGTAAAGTCTATCCCAAATATGTCACATGGGACATAGTTACACCAACCCAAGTATTACATGGGATATCCTTGTAGTAGTCACAAGCATTACGTGGGATACAGTTATACTAAAAAATAACTTGCTATTTATCTTCAATTCAGATTTAACTGGGCGTCATCCTGTATTTTATACAAGTAGGTCTACTTGTATCATCCCTCTGGATGATTTCCTAAGAGAGAAATAAACTTCTATGTTATTTGACCACTGTATTTTTGGGGGGACCCTTTGTTACAACAGCTTAATCTATACCCTAGTTTATATGTATTTTATATATACATATACATGCATATGTACATGTATGTACATTCTATATATATATACATACATATATACATATACGTGTATATGTATATATAGAGAGTACACATATATAATATATAGTATAGTATATAATATAGTGTGTGTGTATATATATATATATATAATATATATTATACTGAGCAATAAAATAAATAAGGTATTATGACGAGCATAATTGTTTGAGTACTTAGGACATAAACCTTTTTGATTCCTGCCAATTTCAAGAGCCTCTGATTGGGTACTGCGAAGAAAAAAAGGAAATAAAGACGGTGGATTTAGCACTGAATATTTAGATTCTGTGTAGCAGTGCTCTGGGTAAGAGTTCTTCCGTGATTGCGGTGTTCCATCAAAGCTGTTATGTGAAAACAAGCTTACTCTGTATCCTCGGACTATAAGGATCCTCTATTCTGAACGCGGGATCTAAAGCACGAAATATCACCTAAAAATAGACAGAAGAGTAATGGGTATTTTTGCAATGATCAGAAAGGATTTGTAAATAGAATGTAAAACAAAAACAGCAAACAGACCTCTCCTTCCGTCGAGGGTTCAATGTCAGAATAGCGGGAATCACAGATTATATCATCCACTTTTTTCATGGGGCCAGTTGAAATGCCTGGAAATGAGCCCTCACAGTCATAGGCAAAGTATCTGTACACACCCCAGGTTTTCCCGAAGTCAGACGATCGTTCTATCAGCATCGCGGCCGGACGGAATGTCTAAAGGCAGGGCAGAAAAGGCTCATTTGATGTTTTGCATTGGTGATCTGCATTTCTCAAGAAATCTCAGACAAAGGTATCACTCCACTGTGCAGCACAAATGCTGACAGCGTGGGGTTGGTATTTCAGACTGTGGCTGGATTTCAAATACTTCAGGCTGTTCCATGGAGACTCCTCCTGTAGGAAAGGGTCTAGCCTTGAAATGTTGCGCTTTCTCCCACCCTGAGAGAGATTAGTAAACTGTTTCTCTTTAGGAGTGGATTATAACCAGGACCCTACAGTAAACAAGCTTTGGTCTAGTCAGTCACCACCCATAATTGGATTGGCTAGTTTGAGTGTTTGGTCTTCATTCATTCAGCAGTTGCACACAGACACCTGCTCACTACCGCGCGGTGGTCCACATGCTGTAGACGGCCCAATGAAGCGTAGATATAGGTATAAATCATTTACAACACGAAACACCAGAGTAGAGCCTCATGCAGTGTGCTCAGGGAAAACGAGAGGAAGGAATGACTAACTCAAGAAGCTGGGGAAACCTATAATTCCACTCCTGGCTATTCCATCACCCCAAGAACTGAAAACAGGGACTCAGATGGGTGCTTGTACACGAATGTTCGTAGCAGCACAATTCACAATGGCCAAAAGGCAGAAACAACCCAAGTATCCATCAAAGATGAATGGATAAGCCAAACATGGTATATACATACGAAAGGATATTACTCAGTCGTAAAAAAGAAATTCTAGTCCTTCCTACGTCATGGATAAACCCTAAAGACATTACACTAAGTGAAAGAAGCCAGACAAAAGGAAAGACAGTATAGGATTCCACTTACAAGGAAATGTCTTGAATAGGAAAGCACATAGAGACAACAAGTAAGTTAAAGGTTACCGGCGGGGGGGAGGGGCCAACGGGGAGTTATTGCTTAATAGAGTAGAGTAGAGTAGAGTAGAGTAGGGTAGAGTTTGTATCTGGGGTGATGAAAATGTTCTGGAAACAGATAGTGGAAGTGGTTGCACAACACTGTGCAACATATACACCTAATGCTACTGAATTGGATACTTAAAAATGGTTAAAATGGCAAATTTTGTGTTAGGTACATTTTACCACCTACACACACACACACACACACACACACAAGCCAGGGAATGCTTCAGAGAGAAGACGGCATCAGACTGGATCCTAAAATGGTAGGTGTTTTCCAGGCAGGGAGTGAAGGTGGCTACACATGACAGAAGAGGTTGACTAGGGCAGGGAAGTAAGGAATTTGCTCGCCACGCTAAGGGGTTTCCTTTATTTTTACACCATGAAAGGGGAACACCAGAAGACTTAAGTGGGCAGAATGAAATGATCAGACTACACGTCAGAAAAATAACCCCGTGGCACAGCTATAAGACATGGAAAAACAAAACAAAACCAAACAAAAAACAAGAGACAAGGAAACCAACTGAGAGACAGAAAAAAAAGACGAAGGTCTTAACTCAAGCATTACAGTATGGGTGGATGGAAAGGATGCAATCAACCGTCTGAAAACTTAGTGAATTTAGCCAAATATAAAGAATTGCACTTGGCGATCAATTTGGTTTCAGTGGAAAGGGACGGAGAGGAAAGAACCACGGGTGCTTGAGTTTGAGTAGCGGGGGCAACTGTGGTTAAGAGCAAAGCCACAGAAGAGAAAGAAGCCATTTGGTTTTGGACTAGCTACATGTGAGGGGACATCCACTGGACAGACAACTGGAAACAGTGGTCTGGCACCCAGCTGCGTGAACGGAGCTTGAACCGTGGATCTGGAAATCACTGTTGGCATAAAACACTTGACACCTCCAAATATAGAGGGTAGAATGTCCTCCCAGAGAGCAAAGGGCAAGATGAAGGAGCTGCAATCATTGCTCCAGAAAATGCATCCACACAGGACTAGACAAAGAAGGAGAGTGGTGCCTGGAGCTTTAATTCCATTATGTCATAACCTTCTGTTATGGGCCGAACGGCGTCCCCCCAACTTCTTATGTTGAAGACCTAACCCCCAAGATCTCAGAATGTGATTATATTTGGAGACAGGCTCTCTGAAGGATTAATTAAAGTAAAATGAAGGGCGCCTGGGTGGCTCAGTCGGTTAGCCGTCCGACTTCGGCTCAGGTCATGATCTCACAGCTTGTGAGTTCAAGCCCCGCATTGGACTCTGTGCGTACAGCTCAGAGCCTGGAGCCTGCTTCTCATTCTGTGTCTCCCTCTCTCTCTCTGCCCCTCCCCCGCTCGTGCTCTGTCTCTCAAAAATGAATAAATGTAAAAAAAAATATTAAAAAAAAAAAAGTAAAATGAGGGCTTAGAGTCCACCCAAATCCCATGTGACTGGTGTCCTTCTAAGGAGAAGGAATTAGGAGATGGAAATGTACAAGACAAGACCATGTGAAGATAAAGACAGCCATCTACACACCAAGGAAAGACTGAGGCCACAGGAGAAACCAACTCTGCCCACAGTTCAGTCTTAGACATCAAGCCTCCAGAGCCATGAGACAATACATTTCTGTTGTTTAAGCCACTGAGTCTGTGGTGCTTTGTTATGGCCACCCTCGGAGACTAATATACCCTCACGACACACTTTTCCTACAGTAGAGGAAAGAGGCTCAGACACCTTAACTGACCTGCTACCTAAAGGCAGAGCTTAGATCCCAGTCCACGTTGAACTTGGCCCAAACCCATCTTTCTGCCTCACTGGCTCATAGCATAATAGCAGGCTGACAAATGGAAGTCAGAGAGGAAAGAGTAAAAAGACAAGAATCCTGGAAACAGGCAGGACAGAGATTTCGGAGGGTGTGGTGGAGGGGGTGAGCTGGAAATAAGAGATGAAGCAGAATGAGCACTACCATTGGGCACAGGCCTCGATGCCACAGAAGGGGGTACGTGCACCTGGGAGATGGATGGCACATTATGGCGGAGGGAGAACAGGCCAGGTGAGCCGGCTGAACAAACCCATCCCGGACACATGCTCACCTCCGAGTTAAAACCAATGTTGGAGAGAAATCGGGGTGATCACTAATGGTGAAACTTGTATATCCCCAGACATACTTTGCCTTCCTTAATAATCCTGATGGTCTTCTTCACTGATAAAAGGAGACAAGGGTGGGGCGCCTGCGTGGCTCAGCTGGATAAGCGTCCGACTTCAGCTCAGGTCATGATCTCCCGGTTCGTGAGTTTGAGCCCTGTGTCGGGCTCTGTGCTGACAGCTCAGAGCCTGGTGCCTGCTTTGGATTCTGTGTCTCCCTCTGTCTCTGCCCCTCCCTAGCTCATGCTCTGTCTCTCTCTCTCTCCTTCAAAAATAAATAAACGTTAAAAAAACAAAAAGGAGACAAGGGTTAAGAAAATGAAAGGTCACGTTTTGACAGACTCTTTGACTTACTTACTAGGTACTTGAATTTTTACTTTTTTACTTATTCAGGAATAGAAGAAAAGGATATTTTATTAAACTCCAGAGCATGAGATGAAGAATTTGAAAGTAAGGGGGGGAAAAAAACCCTAATCACTAAGTCAGCCAAGACAAACTCACCATGAGACCTGCCTCCTGGGTGGTGACATCTGGGGACAGACTAGCCTAATGTCTCTGTGTCACAAGGGAGCAGAGAGGAAAAGCCTTACAGGCAGTTCTGGCTGTGCTTTCTCTCCCTCCCTTCTGGAAACTCCTGAGTCCCAAAGGGTCACTGAAGAATTATCCAATTTCCTGTGGATTTCCAGAGCTGTTGGAAACCAGGACAACACTTCTATGTAGAGAATGGAGGCCCTTCCCACTCTTCCCTGAGTCTCCAGCGTGCTCAGGACTTATACTGGTGCATGGCCACCTCTGATTTTTTTAATGTTTGTTTATTTTAATTTTTTATAATTTTTTTAATGTTTATTTATTTTTGAGAGAGAAAGAGAGAGAGAAGGAGACAGAGTTTGAGCAGGGGAGGTGCAGAGAGAAGGGAAGACACAGAATCCGAAGCAGGCTCCAGGCTCTGAGCTGTCAGCCCAGAGCCCGACACGGGGCTTGAACTCACGAACTGGGAGATCGTGACCTGAGCTGAAGTCCGACGCTTAACTGACTGAGCCACCCAGGTGCCCCTTTAATTTTTTTTTAACGTTATTTATTTTTGAGAGAGAGAGCGAGTGCGAGCGGGGTAGAGGCAGAGAGAGAGAAGACAGAGGATCCCAAACAGGCTTTGTGCTGACAGCAGTGAGCCCGACCCGGGGCTCGAACTCACTAACCGCGAGATCATGACCTGAGCCAAAGTCAGGCGCTCAACCAACTGAGGCACCCAGGCGCCCTGCCACCTCTGAACGTCTACTAAGCAGAAGTGCTATGATTCTGGAAACATCTGGCTGCCTACAAAAGCAAACCATGTATACGTTACATGAGCTTCACTAGCCCATGAAAACCCAGTCCACTTAGCAAGCAGCCATCTCCACGGCCACTCCACGGGTGGTGTTCTTCACAACTCCCACCCCCCCCCCACCCCCGTCTCGCTACTGTCACTCTATCACCACCCTCCCGCCTGCTCAGCTTGGACATCCAAGTGATCTTGGATTCACCCCTTTCCTGCTCTCCCTTCCACTGCTCTGCTTCTCATCTTCCCCCGATTCGGGGCTGAACTTTTTTTTTTTTTAATTTTTAATGTTTATTTATTTTTGAGAGAGGGAGAGGGAGGCAGAGTGCAAGCAGGGGATGGACAGAGAGGGAGACACAGAATCTGAAGCAGGCTCCAGGCTCCGAACTGTCCGCACAGAGCCCGACGCGGGCTTATGACGTGAGATCATGACGCTTAACCAGCCAAAGTTGGATGCTTAACCCACTGAGCCACCCAGGCGCCCCCGTGGCTGAACCTTTGATCCCAGAGGGTCCAACTGACGACTCCCATGGAAAGTGGGCAATGATTCTCAAAGGCATTATGAGTGGCAGGTAACAGAGCTGGCAGCAAGGGCATATACGTGATTTGCAAAAGCTTTTCTGGTAATACTTCCAGGACGCCTGGGTTGCTGGGGTGGTTCCCTCCTACTTGAGAATCAGGCCCGGCTCTGCATTAACACCAGCACCCTCTCAGGTGAGCCCCCCGTTAGCACAGACTTCAACAAGGGCCTCCCCACGCACCGTCAGTTCTCACTGTCCCACGCCCTCCTCTGTATTTCGCCTTGGCCATCTTCCTGAAATCCAGTCTCATTTCCTTGTCAGTGGCTCCGTTTCCTATATAATTAACACCCCTCAGCCAGGAGCCGGGGACTTTCTGATTGTATGTAACCTTACTTCCCTTTCCCCCTCACTGCCCTGAGCTCAAGGCTAATCTACGCTGAACAAACTCTGCCTGAACTGTCCACCACCAGAGCTTTGCTCTCAGACGGTTTCCTCTGCCAAGAACGGCTTTTCTTCCACCTCCTCCCACTGAGATCCTGCTCACCCTTCCTGGCCCAGGTCACACACAGTCCCAGACCGCTCCTGATGAAGCTTTCTGCTTTATCCCAGACTAAGATTACTCTCCCCGTCCTCGGTGCTCCTACCGCACATCGTCTGAACTTCTGCTAGAGCTCTTAGCACATTCGTGATGTAAGCTATCTGCAAGTGTCGTTCACCCCCCGGGGCAGTTTCTTACAAACAGAAGACAGTTGAATTCCTTTATGCATGTATTCATTCAGTAAATATTTGTAGAGCAATCACTACCTGCCAAGCATCAGCAGAGAGAAGAGCGATCATATTCCCATTATGTGCCAGGTGGCAAGATTATGCCTATTCCAGAGCAGAGGGCAAGGTCACACGGCCCTTGAATGTAGGTGACCTTATTCTTCCCACTCTCCCTTCCAAAGAGGAAGCCAAAGTTCTGGCCACATGTGCCAATAAGGGGCAGGATGGGGATTTATCTCCAAGTCTGTCCAACCCCATAGATGTTGCTTTTTGCACAGGATCTAAAGCCCAGAGGTTGAATTCTCTCTCACTAACTACAGTCTGACAACCTGTACCTATTCTTCTCGTCTGAGTTCAGTCCCCCTGCCTCCTGTTTTATCTTCAGCATTTGTGTGCAGAATTTCATCGATGGCCCACTGTACTCAGCTGGATGAGTAATGACAGAGTGTGTACCCAAAGGACTTGGATGTAAGCAAACTCAGAACTTCCCACGTATGTGAACAGACGCCCTTTCCAAAGGAAAAGCTAGGACCATCAACACGAATAATGATAGTTTTGTGTATTTTTAGGTGTCACATAACATGAAGGCAACATCCTCATGCGTGGTTGAGTTTTGCTTCTAACCACCAAGCAGAGGGCATGGTCAATGATGGGAGGGGGCATAGTGTCGAGTTGCCTAGGGAAAGCCCCCTACCCTCTCCGCCAGTATCCGATGTCACAGTATAAACCTTCCTCCCCAGCAGCAACAGCACTTCTGGGCGGGGGACTGAGGAGAGGGGCTCAGGCCTGGGAACCAGCAGTCTACATCCTTCCTGTCATATTCGGACTTCCACGCCCACCTGTGCTCTTGGCCTCCCAGGCTTTGGTGGAGGACACGGTGGGACTTTCGTGGCTACCTGCCCACATGCTAAATCTTTCCCTGGCACCTTTTGCTAACCTGACGGGGTACAGATAAGGCCCCCAAC